>NC_091850.1:43669687-43979503 GCF_037783145.1 Equus przewalskii
CAGCCTTTGAAAACTGCTTCAGATTCATGGTTTTGATAGAGATTCATATTTCTGAAAGCTTTTTATCATTCTCGAACAAACAAGCTTTATACTTGTAACTTCCGTACTTTACATTAAAATTTTTTTTTTCTTTTTTTTTGTGCTGAAGATGCAGTTTCTTCGTGCATCAACAGAGCATACTAATTGCAATTATGGGCAGAGGATCGTACAAAAAGCTTTCCTAGAATTATTTGCAGTAGAATTTTATAAATGCTCGGGAGCCCAGAGCAGGAGTCGGTAGGGCTTCTCTGAGTCACATGGTGGTAGGGTTCTGTATTTACTCTTCCACCCAAATGTCATGGAAGAGACAGAGCAGAGAGTCTGGAAAAATGTGCCATCAAGAGCACATAACGCGTCGTTATAGGCCAGAATGACTCACAGGAGCATAAATCAAAAACTCATGAATGAGTGAGTGTGTCATGTAGCCCCTGCCCATACCCGCATGCGGACCGTTAATAGAAACGCGTAAAAATATTTGTCACTATTTTTTTTAGGGCTCTTATGCAAGACTTCTTATGCATGCATTAAATCTGAAATTGCAAAAGTAAAAGCTACCTTGATTGAGGGAGAGTCTTAATATTTTCATATCTCCCCCCAAATTAGAAATTCTGATACAAAGTGCCAATTATCAGACACACTTATTTGACACTAATAGCATGGAGGTACCCATGCCAAAAAATAGGCCAGCAAGTAGTTACAATTTATTTAGCCCTAATTCTAGTACTCTTGTGATGGCTAAACTGAGATGTAGCTTATTAAATGGTTCAATTCTAATTTCAAACTCAGTTTTCAGAATTACATTCATAATTTCATTTTTTTTAATATGCATTAAAGTTTATGAAGCCAACATACTCTGGTCATAATCACTTGACAGGCTTGAAGAGAGGGACTCCATGGGATAACAAAGTAACATTTTACAAATTTCTTCAATTTCTTTCCTTCCCTCCCTCCAGTTCTTTCTTTTTTATCTTGTAAGGATTATCTCTGTATTTCTTGTTACTTACAGTGCTGGTCCTAAACTGTTTGTGCAGCCCACAATGAGATAAATGTTTACAAACCTTTGTAACAATATCACAGTCACTTTGAATCTAATGATGATAACCCATTTTGTTGAAAGTAATAATAACCCAATAATGGGACCCTTTTTTTTGGTGAGGGAGATTGGCCCTGAGCTAATATCTGTTTCTGACCTTCCTCTATTTTGTATGTGGGATGCTGCCACAGCGTGGCTTTTTTTTTTTTTTTAATAATTTTTTTCTTAGATTGGCACCTGAGCTAACATCCATTGCCAATCTTTTTTTTTTTCTTCCCCCTTCTTCTCCCTAAAGCACCACAGCACATAGTTGTAAGTTCTAGTTGTGCTACGTGGGACACTGCCTCAGCATGGCGTGATGAGTGGTACCATGTCCACACCTAGGATCCGAACCAGCGAAACCCTGAGCCGCTGAAGCGGCGCATGTGAACTTAACCTCAGGGCCAGCCCAAAACAGCATGGCTTGATGAGCGGTGCATAGGTCCACGCCCAGGATTCGAACCAGCAAACCCCCGGCCACCAAAGCGGAACGTGCAAACTTAACCACTACGCCACCGGGCCAGCCCCAGGGACTTTTATTTTATATATCCTTTTTGGTTTTTTCTTTCTAGTAATGTATCTTTACTATATTTTACAAATGTCTTAGTCCCATGACAGGTAGAAATTTAAAAAGAACAAAAAACCAGGGCCCTTCCCCACAGTGTGTTTGAGAAGCTGCTGTCTGTGTTTAGAGCAAACTTAAGGTGAAAGAGAAAAGCCTTACCCCCCAAAGATAGATCTGACTCAGATGCCTTCCTTCTACTGGCCACGTTCTTTGGTTCTGACACATCACTCCCTCTTGGGCAGGTCTTCCTTCGAGAATCCTTGGAGCAGAAGCTGGAGAAACGGCGGGAGGAGGAAGTTACTCGGGCGGCCATGGTGATCCGGGCCCACGTCTTGGGCTACTTGGCACGGTGAGAAGCAGGCCATGCAGAGGGGAGAAGCTTTGGAGCTCGGTGAGGGGGGCCCTGCCCATTGTGCATCACCAGGCAGAGTAGCCCCGGGTGTGGGCTTTCATTTATTATAGACGTGGATGCAGGCTTCGGACCAGGCTCAGGAGAGTCCCAGGTCAGTGCTCATGACTAGCCGTGCCAGATGCCTGGGAGGCTTGACCTGGGCGGAAAGTAGGAACAAGGGCTCCTGACGTTTCAACTGGAACAGTGACATAGGGGACCATGCTGAGATGTTTAAATTGCTTACCTAGTTCCTCTGCATTGCATACTGAAGCCGCAGGCAGCCTGGCTGTTGCCATTGCGTTATCTCCTTGTGTCCGCAATGGCCCACTCTCCGGTGTTTGCTGAACGGGGCCGCTGCTTTTCATGTGCCTTTGAGTTCTGCCCACCTCTGCAGACCAGCATGCCGCACAAAACCCCACACGTTACGTTTTCTGAAGCGCAAAGCTGTCCCGCTGTGGTGCATTTTTTTTTTTTCCCCTCATACGAACAGCAGACTATATCAGATCTCTTGGTTCTGTTTACAACCAACCCAACTTCCTGCCAGGAGTTTTCAAAGTCAGCATTAGGGGTTATGTGTTTATTTAGCCAAGATAATGATAGAGTTCTTGCTTTAGTTTTGTTTGTTGGTTTTTCTTTTGTTTTGCCCAAAGGGGCCTCCTTTTGCTCCCGTCTCTATAATGAGTATCATTCCAGAACTCGGTCCGGTTCTTTTGTCTTGTAGCATTAACGTGAACTCATTTGAAGAGCCTGAAGCCTCATTACCTCAACAGTTATTCTGTTGTGCTGTTTTTGTTTTCATTTTCAGAAAGCAGTACAGGAAGGTCCTTTATTGTGTAGTGATAATACAGAAGAATTACAGAGCTTTCCTTCTGAGGAGGAGATTTTTGCACCTGAAAAAAGCAGCCATAGTTTTCCAGAAGCAACTCAGAGGTCGGATCGCTCGGCGAGTTTACAGACAGCTGCTGGCAGAAAAACGAGAGGCGGAAGAAAAGAGGAGACGGGAGGAGGAAGAGGAAAAGAGGAGACAGGAGGAAGAGGAGAGGTACGGTACTCTTCTTGCTTGAGTGAAATCAAAGGACACCTTTTGAGTTTTATGCTCCGTATCCAGCCTTGCGGCAAGAATTCCCTGTGGGTGCTGAAGAACTGCCTATTTGAAGTAGTAACTCTTGGTGGCTTGTATAGAAAATTCTTGGCGGCCTTGAAGACCCAGTTCTATGTACATTCTTACTTATGCACAGAATAAGTCTGTTGGTAAAGGAAGAGTCTGTCCTTCATGCTTTTTACATTGTATTTAGTAAAGCTTCTAAAAAAAGTTAGCTCTGTGTGCAAAGTGGTTCTAGGATGTGTTTTCATTGTTCTTGTTTATCTTGACTGTCTTTTTTCTTTACTATTTTTAGAGAAAGAGAGAGGGCACGAAGAGAAGCTGAGCTCCGTGCCCAACAGGTGAAGAATGCTGTGACAATGTGGTGGCTCATCTGTCCGTTTTCTTCCCACTTCCAACACTTGGACTCCAGGATCCAAAACTAAAATAAAGTATAAAGATATAGGAAGAAGAACATTAGAGCAGATGTTTATGATGCAATTTCTAACCCGTTACATTGGGTAGAAATTTGTGTATGCCTAAGATTTTCGTGTGAGTCATGACAGCGTAATTTCTCTAAACCAGTACACCCACTGTATTCGTTTGCTCCAGACGCCATAACCAAGTCCCGCAGTCTGGATGGAAAACAGGAATTGATTTTCTCACAATTATGGAGGCTAAAAGTCCAAGATCAAGGTGTCAGCAGGTTTGGTTTCTTCGGAGACCTCTGTGCTTAGCTTGCAGATGGCCAGCTTCTTTCTGTGTCACATGGCCTTGCATCTGTTTGCATGCATCCCTGATGTCTCTGTGTGTGTCCCAATCTGTTCTTATAAGCACACCAGTCCGGTTGCATTAAGGCCCATCACCCTCATGGCCTCATTCTAACTTAATAATCTCTTTAAAGGCCCTATCTCCAAGTACAGACACATTATGAGGTGTAGCGCGGGTTCGGGCTTCACATATCAATTTCCGGGGGGTGGGCACAGCACAATTCAGCCCGTAACAAACACCTCACATCTTGGTTCTTCATTGCAAAGGAAGAATGATGCTTATACTCTTTGTGGGGACACTTTCTGACATCTTCCTTCCTCTTCTGTCCAGGAGGAAGCAGCAAGGAAACAGCAAGAACTGGAAGCCTTGCAGAAGAGTCAAAGGGAAGCTGAACTGAACCGTGAGCTGGAGAAGCAGAAGGAAAACAAACAGGTGGAAGAGATCCTGCGTCTGGAAAAAGAAATTGAGGACCTGCAGCGCATGAAGGAGCGCCAGGAGCTGTCCTTGACTGAGGCCTCCCTGCAGAAGCTGCAGCAGCTGCGGGATGAGGAGCTCAAGAGGCTGGAGGACGAAGCCTGCCGAGCCGCCCAGGAGTTCCTGGAGTCGCTCAACTTCGACGAGATTGATGAGTGTGTCCGGAACATCGAGCGCTCCCTCTCGGTGGCCAGCGAGTTTTCGGGCGAGCTGGGTGAACTGGCTGAGAGCGCGTGTGGGGAGAAACCCAACTTCAACTTCAGCCAGCCCTACCCCGAGGAGGAGGTTGACGAGGGTTTTGAGGCTGATGATGATGCCTTCAAGGATTCGCCCAACCCAAGCGAGCACGGCCACTCGGACCAGCGAACAAGCGGCATCCGGACAAGCGACGAGTCGTCAGAGGAGGACCCCTACATGAACGACACTGTGGTGCCCACCAGCCCCAGCGCCGACAGCACCGTGCTGCTCGCCCCATCGGAGCACGGCTCCTCCAGTGGGGAGCCCACCTACTGCATGCCCCAGAACACAGCGGGGCTCCCCTCCCCGGATGGCGACTTTGACTATGACCAGGATGACTACGAGGATGGCGCCATCACCTCTGGCAGCAGCGTGACCTTCTCCAACTCCTGCAGTAGCCAGTGGTCCCCAGACTACCGATGCTCTGTGGGGACCTACAACAGCTCCGGGGCATACCGGTTTAGCTCCGAAGGGGCGCAGTCATCGGTGAGTACCCGCTGTCCCCTTGGGGCCCAGGCTTGCCCACATTGGGAGGGAAGTTATTTGTGATCCACACCCATGTTGAACCATCCCTTGGATGAAGACATCTCCCACAGAATGTGCCAAGATTCCAAAGTCGGGCTCTTCAAGAGGATCCTAAGCTCCTTTCTCTTGCCAAAAGCAATGATGTTAGTACATGGAACTTTGATGTGCCTGTCATAGGTTGAAAACAAAGCCCAAAACTCCATTTTCCCCAAAGCCCAAGAAAACTGGCATTTTCAATGGAGACTTTGGCTGTGTCTGTGATAGCTTTGCAGTAGGTTGGGAAAGGAGACACACCCTAAACTGGAACTGGAATTGCCAAGGGCATTTTAGAGAACTGTCTGCCCAGCAGCTTCACAGTCCCTAACGTAGGATGGTCTGTCTCTTCTGGTTGTAAAGGAGGAATCTTTAGGGCTTTAAACATGCTCTTTCCGGCTTCTGGATTTATTTATAGTTTCTCTTTTATTTTTTGTCATTGGCCATGCATTAAATACTCCCTTCACTTTCTAAGACGTGAAGATATTTTTAGCATGGTAATTTAAAGGGAATTAATTCTTGCGTGGTGTGATTGAGTTACACCTTTAAACAGCAGTGCTGTTTTTAGACGGGAGATAGCCTTTGGGTTCGTGTGTGTCTGGTATTTTATGTACCAATTCAACAGACCATTTGACCTTCCACGTCAGTATTTTATAATTCTGAATTCTTATGATGACCACACTCTGTTGCGATGTTATGAAGTGGCGTATTGCTTCTTTTGTCAGTTGTTTTTATTTTTTCCCTGTTGGGACATGCTGGGCATTTCATTGCTTGTTCTCGGCCCTTTCTGCTCACCTTTGCCTCTGTCTCTCCCTCTTGTCCAGTTTGAAGACAGTGAAGAGGACTTTGACTCTAGGTTCGATACGGACGATGAGCTTTCCTGCCGGCGGGACTCGGTGTACAGCTGTGTCACGCTGCCTTACTTCCACAGTTTTCTGTACATGAAAGGTACGAGCTGCGGCCACCGCGGTGCTGAGGTTGCGGGTAGAATGATGGAAACTGAGGTTTTGTTTTCACCGAGGGTGATTGAGGGAGACTGGGAATGTTGCCCCACGTACTGCTTTCCTAGTGCTAGGTCCCCTTAGGTGAGTGGAAGGCGCCATGGTGTTGTGACATGGTCACACCAAGAACCTTGCCTGACTCAGTTGCTGCAGTGGTAGGATGGATGGAGTTTGCGACCACTGTCACCATTTTCAGTCTCTCTCTCGTCTCTCTCTCTCTCTCTCTCTCTCTCTCTCACACACACACACACACACACACACACACACACATGCTTCTGCTGGAGTTGGTGTAGCCCATTACAATGATAGACTGCATTTTTCTCTCCCATGGGGTATTAAAGAGCCTGGAAGGATATTCTATACATGGGGCGAAGTAAAGATCTTAGAGAGGGCTACACCTTGCTTCAACTGCTTCCAACACCTGCTCCCTATCCCACACTTTGATGAGAATTTTACTTATGTGTTTTGATTGCTATTAAACTTTGCATGCACTGTATTGAGCCCTAATACTTGGGGACCTTGACGCATACTCCTGTAGGGAAGAGTGCGTAATTAGGACCTTCTACTCACACTTATTCATGTTCTTGACTCTGACTTCTCAGTCAGCGGCAGGGACTCTGGAAGAGAAACCATAATCACCACTCATTTCTGGTAGGCTTTTTTTTTTTTTTAAAGATTTTATTTTTTTCCTTTTTCTCCCCAAAGCCCTCCAGTACATAGTTGTGTATTCTTCTTTGTGGGTCCTTCTAGTTGTGGCATGTGGAACGCTGCCTCAGCGTGGTTTGATGAGCAGTGCCATGTCCGCTCCCAGGATTCGAACCAACGAAACACTGGGCCGCCTGCAGCGGAGCGCGCGAACTTAGCCACCCGGCCACGGGGCCAGCCCCTGGTAGGCGTTTTATACAGAGCATTGGAAGAGGGGCCCGCCTAGTTTCTCACGTGGCCGTCGACTGGATGAAGGGAAAGAGTGCAGACCTTGGGGACGGGGCAGGGAGCATGAGAACCATCATCCCCAGATCATGTCTTTTTTTCTGTGCCCCTTTCTTTGATTTTCCTCCCCAAAGCCCCAGTACATAGCTGTATATCTTAGTTGGAAGTCATTTTAGTTCTTACATGTGGACGCTCCTCAGCATGGCTTGAGGAGCTACGTGTAGATGGACACCCAGGATCTGAGCCAGTGAACCCTAGGCCACTGAAGTGGTACATGCAAACTTAACCGCTATGCCACCAGGCCAGCCCCTCTGTGGCCCTTTCTTTTCTCTCCTTTTCCTGTTGTGTTTTCTCCAACCATGTTCTTCACTTTCTCTCTGCTCCCATCTTGCTTCATTTGCTTTTCCTTTTCCTCCTCCCTCATGAAAAACTTTGTATGCCGTCTCTTTTCCTGTTTCTTCTGTTCTTCACTTTTGCTTCTCTATTCTGTTGGCTTATTTATCTTTTTTCCTCTCTCTTGTCCTCTTTAATATTTTTTCTGTTCTTCTTCACTTATGTGTTTCTTTTCATTGGATTTCTTTCTTCGCTACTTTTGTCGCCCTTGTTGAACATCAGTGTAGGTACTAACATCAGTCATTCGCTTTTCAGAGTTCTGCCATTCTCAGCCCCGGATCCCCAAGGAGCTCTTGGAAACCCCACTGGGTTTGTCTTAAGGGAGATCTTCCTATTGCCTCAAGTCACTGGTTGGTGGAAATTTTTATAGGAGCATTGGAATGAAAAAGATTGAGAAATTCTAACCAAGTGACCTAGCTAGTATTGGAACACTCAGTGAAGGAAAAATGTAATTGCAAATCAGAAACTAGCGATCCAATAAGTATCTAATCATAGCATTTTAAGGTTTTCTCATGCATTTCTCAGAATAAATATAAACTTTTTATTATTAATGTATTTTCCCCTCTCTCCCTAATTAGTTTTCGTTCCCTAAGTTAGCTTTAAAATTCCTTATATCACTCTTATTTATAATATATGGCATAGATTTATTACATAATTGTCTGATTAAAACAAATAAGATTAGGAAAAAGTAAAGATACATTCAAAGTGTTAAAATCTCAAGGTTAAAGCGTTAAAAGCTCCTGAAGATAAGCAAATGAATTTTTGGCAAACTCATCTCTTAATAAAAAAAGGTATTGTGTAAATGCATCATCATTTAATCTTTAATGAAATTTAAAATTGTGACAAAAAGTTTCAGAGAAACCAATGATAAAGAAAATCCAAGGACCAGCTTCTATTTTATGAGCATAAATGAGTTGTCATCAGCCTCATAGCCTACTCAAGGTGTTTGCAATTAGGAAATTAATAGCATTGATCAAATTCTCTAAAGGATGAAGAAGGAAGAGAGCACCCAGAATTGGAGAGGGCGGGAAGGCTGGGAGTGAGACCTATTAATAACAGAAGGGCAACAGAATAAATTCCTGGTGATTGTTGTTGTGATAACTGTTGTCACCTATGTCTTTAAACAACTGTGAGTAACCTTTACCATTTAAAGATAAGGTAATAGAATAACTTGTACTACAGTTTCCCCTGGGTTTGTCTCGAGAAACCCAGATTAGTCACAAATCAAAAAGAAAAAAGTTTTGTTATGGTAGTTCTTGGCAAGTTTGCTGTCTGTTAGCAGCTCCAGAGCCTGGTGTGGTCACAAAGACTTCTCAACCAGTGAGCAGGCAATGCTTTAGCTCTAAGAAAGAGCAACAGTCTGCAGAGTTCAATGAAATGAGTGCACTTTGCA
The DNA here is from genome assembly GCF_037783145.1 of Equus przewalskii. Classification (NCBI taxonomy): domain Eukaryota; kingdom Metazoa; phylum Chordata; class Mammalia; order Perissodactyla; family Equidae; genus Equus; species Equus przewalskii. The sequence goes on from NC_091850.1 coordinate 43,678,593, forward strand.
CACTGAACGCAAACAAGTGTTGTCATTGCTTCCTTTGTTCCAATGGGAGGTTTAGATCTATAATCATTGAAGCGGCCATTGAAGAAATGAATCTGAGAAGGTCTTTTATTTAAATGTATTTCTAATCTGTAAAAGAAAAGCATTTTTTAAAAATTTTTATTGAGTTAATGATAGGTTACAATCTTGTGAAATTTCAGTTGTACGTTATTGTTTGTCGGTCGTGCTGTAGGTGCACCACTTCACCCTTTGTGCCCACCCCCCACCCCACCTTTCCCCTGGTAACCACTATTCTGTTCTCTTTGTCCACATGTTTAAATTCCTCATATGAGTGGAGTCATACAGAGATTGTCCTTCTCTATCTGGCTTATTTCACTTAACATAATTCCCTCAAGGTCCATCCATGTTGTTGAAAATGGGGCGATTTTGTTCTTTTTTATGGCTGAGTAGTATTCCATTGTGTATGTATATCACATCTTCTTTATCCAATCATCTCTTGATGGGCACTTAGCCATGTCTTGGCTATTGTAAATAATGCTGCAATGAACATTGGGGTGCATAGGACTTTTGGAATTGCTGACTTCAAGCTCTTTGGATAGATACCCAGTAGTGGGATAGCTGGGTTGTATGGTAGTTCTATTTTTAATTTTTTGAGGAATCTAGATACTGTTTTCCATAGTGGCTGCACCAGTTTGCACTCCCACCAGCAGTGTATGAGGGTTCCTTTTTCTCTACAACCTCTCCAACATTTGTTACTATTAGTTTTAGATATTTTTGTCATTCTAATGGGTGGAAGGTGATTTCTTAGTGTAGTCTTTTGAGATGCGTTTCCCCAATGATGAACATCTTTTCATGTGCCTATTGGCCATCCGTATATCTTCTTTGGAGAAATGTCTGTTCATGTCTCCTGCCCATTTTTTGATCGGGTTGTTTGATGTTTTGTTGTTGAGTTGTGAGAGTTCTTTATATATTATAGATATTAAGCCTTTGTCAGATGTATGACTTACAAATATTTTTTCCCAATTGGTGGGTTGTTTTTTTGTTTCAATCCTGTTTTCATTTGCCTTGAAGAAGCTCTTTAGTCTGATGAAGTCCCATTTGTTTATTCTTTCTATTGTTTCCCTTCTCTGAGAATACATGGTATCTGAAAAGATCCTTTTAATACTGATGTCAAAGAGTGTGCTGCCTACATTTTCTTCTAGAAGCCTTATGGTTTCAAGTCTCACCTTTAGGTCTTTGATCCATTTTGAGTTTATTTTGGTAAATGGTGAGAAAGAATGGTCAATTTTCATTCTTTTCCAGTTTTCCCAGCACCATTTGTTGAAAAGACTTTGTTTTCTCCATTGTAGGCCCTCAGCTCCTTTGTTGAAGATTAGCTGTCCATAGATGTGTGGTTTTATTTCTGGGCTTTCAGTTCTGTTCCATTGATCTGTGCACCTGTTTTTGTACCAGTACCATGCTGTTTTGATTACTGTAGCTTTGTAGTATGTTTTGAAGTCAGGGATTGTGATGCCTCCCGTTTAGTTCTTTTTTCTCAGGGTTGCTTTAGCAATTCGGGGTCTTTTGTTGCCAAGAAAAGCATTTTTCAATACTTACTTTCAATATCTGTGTTTAAATGTCCCTTATTTTTATTACTGGCTGATCACAAAAGTAAACAACTTGTGGACATTTTATAATAAGTTATTGAAGTAGATTCTGCTCTCTAGTGGGTTCAGTTAAAACAGATTTTTGAATGATGGTGGTAAGATATCACTCTTGAGCATCCTTGGGAAATCTAGAATAAGAAGATAAAATTATCCTGCTAGAAGAGTATTAGAAATATTTTTTATCTTGTAAAAGATGACATCTCTATATCCTTGTCTGATTTCTCTCAACCAAAAAAAATTTTCCCACTAAATAAATTACAGCCAAATTCTTTTTTTACATCTAATCATATTTCAGTTTAGAGTCTTACTTTGTTTCATGTTCCAAATCTTTACTTTCTACATATAAACCATTTTCACATGTTGATGCTTTTCTTGGAAGTGTTTATCTAAAAAATATTGCTAAACTCTGGAATCACTGACAAGTCTTGTTCCCCACACTGACCAAGTAAGGAAGGAAAGTGTAAACTTGACATCATTTTAAACTGATTTCCCCTCCCTGGGTCTTTGGAGATAAACATGACCCATACATCGTTCTTGCCTCCTGGCCCTTGACTTATTCCAGGGTCAGAGTGTCAGTTCATTACTTGTCTGTCTTTTAGCTCCTTACCAAGATTTTTCAGCTAAGTAATAGCTGCTTTGGATATAAGGAAGGGACGATGTTCTTTTTCTTTCTTTCTTCTTCTTCTTTGTTTTTTTTTGTTGGGGAAGATTGGCCCTGAGCTAATGAGCTAACGTCTGTGCCAGTCTTCCTCTATTCGATATGTGGGTTGCCACCACAGCATGGCTTGATGAGCAGTATGTAAGTTTGCACCCAGCATCTGAACCTGTGAACGCTGGGCTGCCAAAGCAGAGTGTATGAACTTTACCACTACGCCACCAGGCCAGCCCCAACAACATTCTTTTATAACCCAGTTAAGCTAGTGTAATACCTGTCCAGTGCCCCCAGCAGTGCCATCATCCTTCATTGAAGGGTCACTGAGGATGGATCAGTTGGGGCAAAGTTAAGGATAGGCTGAACCTTAAGACCTGCTGATACTGTCATCCAGTTTGATGGACTTTTCTTAAACCCCTCCTCCCTCCCCAAACTTGGGGGAACAGGTGGCTTGATGAACTCGTGGAAACGCCGCTGGTGCGTCCTCAAGGATGAAACCTTCCTGTGGTTCCGCTCCAAGCAGGAGGCCCTCAAGCAAGGCTGGCTCCACAAAAAAGGCGGTGGCTCCTCCACACTGTCCAGGAGAAACTGGAAGAAGCGCTGGTTCGTCCTCCGCCAGTCCAAGCTGATGTACTTTGAAAATGACAGCGAGGAGAAGCTCAAGGGCACCGTGGAAGTCCGGACAGCTAAGTACGCTGGTGAACCCTGGGCGTGGCCCCGTTGGGTGGTGCCGTGGGGCTGCACGATGGTTTACGTCAATGCCTAGAAGCCATCTGGTGCAGGTTCTTTGAACTGGTAGAGTAGTCGGTGTTCACTGAGTCCCAATCATTCACTTCAGTGGGTTGATTTCTTAGGAAACTGGGGAAGTAAGACTTCATCTGTGTACAGTTCATTTTTTTGTATCTCAGACATTTGGCTCTCGTTTGTAAGATGCCAGTTGGACGTATAGCTAGCCCACTGGAAATGTGATTGGCTGTGTGCAGCATCATGGGGTGAATATTGACAATTGGTTGAGAATCTTTTTATCGTCCTTTTATCAGCCAACCTGTCACTCAGTTCTTCCTCTCTCCCAGCTGTTAGCCAACAGATTGCTAAATTAGGAGTAGACTGCCAGTATGGAAGTGTTTTTTGAAGTGAATCCTTTGTCTTCTACTACCTCTGTTGATAATAGTGGCCATCTTCGTTCCCAGCAACGAGAGGAACAGAGCTGATCTTTGAATCTAACACAGCCCTTTTTCCTGCCACATTCTTAGAGAACCAAAGCCTTGAACTATTGAGGCCTATTATTTTTGTTAAAAATTAAGGTTTTCAGAAAATTGTTGAAGTTAGCGGCAGCTGGTTTTCTTGGAAAACTAGGTACTAAGCATAAAACTTGTTTGGGGCCAGCCCTGGTGGCATAGTGGTTAAGTTTGGCGCACTCTGTTTCAGTGGCTCAGGTTCAGTTCCCAGGCACAGACCTACCCCACTCATCTGTCAATGGCCATGCTGTGGTGGCAGCTCACATACAAAAAGAGAAAGATTGGCAGCAGATGTTAGCTCAGGGCACATCTTCCTCAGCAGGGAAAAAAATTAAAAACACCTTGTTTTGGAATAACTTGTTAGCCATATTCCGCTCAAAACTGAGCAGCCACACATTATTTAGAAAACTGGTAAAATAAGCTTTGAGAGGTCAAATTGACTCCTAAAGTCATGAAACTGGAAAACGACATGTTGTTTGTAATGAGCCAGCATCGAAAACTTTAGAAAATGACTCACTGAAAAGTGGAAAGGTAAATGAGGGGAGGCAAGTCTTCTATGTATTTAATTTTAAAGGGAAACAATGAAGTACAGACAGCAGAGTACTGGACTTTTCCGGGCGGCCTTCTTGGGGTTCATCAGGAGCCCACGCCCCACAGCAAGAGTGAGTTTGTAGGAATTTGAATCTGAAATCCTACAACAGTGTTCAAAGCGTGGCACATCTCTGTGCCTCCCACCGTCTTCCTGCAGCCCTCTATCCCATGATGTGCCTCTTTATCCACCCCACAGAAGGGGGGCCACAAATGCTAGGAGGCTGAGAGAAAGAGAGTCATGGGGTTGAGTTTCACCAGTGTGAAGTGATGTATGTTCCTTTTCCAACGCCCTCTGTGCTGGGCAGGAAAGCCCTATTCTCCAGGTGCTTTGTAGAAATTATAGAGGTAAGGCAATGTTTGCTCTGCTTCAGCCATTTCTGTCACAGTTTATAGAGGAAGGGCAAGGAATTGTTAGGGTTTCGCTACATTAAGGTTTTTGATTAGTTAAGATTAATAAAAGATTAAGAATTTTTTATTCTATATTTTGAAGTGTTTTATTATAGAAAATTTCAATCATATGCAAGAGTCGGTAGGAGAATATAATGAAATCCTTGTGCTCATTACCCGTTTCAACAGTTATGCAGTTATGGCCGGTGGTGTTTCCTCCATAACCCCACCCGGCACTGCTCCCCAACGAACTACATTCTTTAAAACAAGTCCTGACATCATATAATTTCATTTGTAACTATTTTAGTATGTACTTACAGATTAAGATTTTTTAATACCTAATCACAATATCATTATTATATTTAAAAACTAACCTGAACTCCTTATATGATCCAGACTCATCATTGTTCACATTTCCCCGATTGTCTTATAAATGGAGGTGGTAGTCTTCTTGGTGGTTTGGGTCAGTTTGTTTATTCAAATCAGAATCTAAATAAGGCTTATAATTTTAAATCAGTTGGCTGATCTCTCAAGTCCTTTTTAATTTCTATATTCCCCCTCCATCCTTTCTTTTCGTGTGCTATTATGGAAGATTGTGCCTCATTGATCCTGTAGAATTTCCAGGCTATGTTTGTGGTGGCCCTGACAATATCTTCACTCCCCGTCTCCGGGGAAGCTTTTTATAAATGCAAATCCTGGGCCCCACCCCCAGAGAGCTCCCACTTGTGTTTTCTGAATGTTTCCCAGGATTCTCATGGACCACAGTGGTGCAGAACCATGGCCTTACAGCCAGATCATAGTCTCACCTCCTCATTTTACACACAAGGTAGCGGAGTTCCTAGGAGGCAAAGTGGCTGGTCCAGATGACATGTGCTGCACAGATTTCCCCTGGGGATTATCGTCCTGCTCAGGTCTCCATTGCCAGACCCTTGGCTGATCACTCCCCATCAATCACCTCTCTCCTCCACTCAGAGAAGGCATCACAGATCACTCTGAATTCTGATCTTGATTTTTTTCGTAATATTTTATCTCAGTGATTCTAGCTATAAGATTATACAATGTTTATTTTTTCAAACCAATTAGACTACTTGGTTTTGTAGATGTAAAATAAATATTTACTGTGAACAGTTGTGAGAGCAGGCTGGCTTAACCCCTAAGACCCTTCTTCATCAAGTATATTACCATCTCTGGTCTGATCCTGACATCTGCTTGTGTTTTATCCTGATTTTGTTAACCTCGTCCACCAGATTTTAAACTTCTAGTGTTATTTAGGGAGTGTTGCGATGAGATCAAGATGGTATTGAGATCTAGAAACGCCCAAATCCTACTCTCCACCCCAAAACCCCCTATCGGGTCAAGGAAGTCAGAGGTGTCAGCCCAGCCTTAAGCCTTAGCTGAGGGTTAAGTGCCTGAGCAGGGATGGGCATTGGGTGACCAGTGTGAGAAGAGAGAGGCCGCTCCCTGGAGAAGTCGAGGAAACACCCTCCCCCTGGACAGCAGCCCCTCTCTTGGGCACAGAGAGGAGCCTAGCTCCCCCTTGAGGCCACGAGGATCTTCATCATATCTAAAGGCAAAAGAACAAGGCTGAAGTGGGCCTCTTGATTTTTCAGTAACAGTTTTCAACTCCATCACTGGTTTGGTGAAATTGCTTTTCTCGCCTGTTATTCAGAATTCTGGGTTCCTGATTTGTGTTTGGGGCTTTTGTTCCTTCGCAGAGAGATCATAGATAACACCAGCAAAGAGAATGGGATTGACATCATCATGGCCGATAGGACCTTCCACCTGATCGCCGAGTCCCCGGAAGATGCCAGGTGAGGCACTGTGCTGGCACCTCCATCGTAACTGCAGCCTCACTCCTGCACGGGCCTGGGCGTCACACAGAGCACTGTACCTACTGGCTTTGGAAAGGGTCTCCTGGATTTTCTGGTTGGGTCTTCTGTTAGGATGGTTGACGACTGTGAATCATGAGAGATTGATGTTCTTATCCCATGGGGACCCCCCCACTGGGCTTATGTGTCCCAGTACAGCATGTGGTTCAGGATTTCCAGGCTCAGTTGCCCCTAGACAGACCCTTTTATCTCTGCTCAGGCTTTTATTTTCATTGGCAGCATATGTAAACTGTGCAGCTACACACAGCTGAAAGCCCATCTTCTGGAAGCTTCTGAGCTTTGAAAGGGAACAGCTTGTGTTTGTTTAAGGATTGACAAAGCAGGAGTATTAACCAATGGCTGTTTAAATAAATGATAGGGCTCTGGCATCTGGAGGGTTTTAAAGGTCTTAATATTGAAGGAATTCAATACGATAGAAGAGATGCAGAACTTAACTTTATTTCAGGCAGTATTCTGAAATGCTTCACATCTGTTAGAATTCTCACGGTAACCCTGCAGGGTGGTGGTATTATTACCATTATCCGTATATAACAGACTAGGAGACTAAGGTACAGAGAAAGGGTGGTGTCATTTGTGGAACAGGCAACCACAATTCTATTGAATGGAGGAACTGAGCTGCTGACATTGTTCAGGAGGTTAAATTTTTGACTGAGCTCGGAGGACAGGCGTGGCCCTCATTGGCTGGGGCAATTGTCTAACTCTTCTGGGTGTTGGGTTTCCATCTTGGAGTGCTGAGGAGATGTGGCACGAAATTAAGGAGAACTGGTGTTAGCCCCTCCGGGTGACTCATCACGAGGTCACACGGTAGATGGGATGCAGAGGAGTATCTTGGCTGTGCCTGCTGCTCTGTGAGTCTGTAGGGTGATGTTGGAGGCGTCTGTCATCCACTCTGAGCAACCCCAGAGAATATCTTCTAATTTATGAGGGACATCGTTTGGCCTGTGTTCTTTGCTTTTCAGCTCAGAAATCTTTATAACCTTCTCATGAGTTCTCAGGGCCTCTCAGTACCCCTTGCCCTTTGAATGTTTCCGAGTTGATCCAACACCCTAGGAGCAGCACTAAGGGCAAAGAAAATAATTCTTCCCATGGGAACGAACTAAAACCCTGCTTGGATACATAAATTATGACACAAACTGGAAAAACAAGCAAACCTGGAATTATAGCCCAATCATTCCGTCTGGGACTCCTAGAGACCACGTGTGGCTTTTTGAGGTCCAGGGAATGCCCACAGCTTGTCAGCTGAATTATAGGCCCAGCTTTTGGCAGCTGTCCCATCTGTTTGGTGCCATAATGAACCTGCTAAATTTAACATTTGGAATTTTTTAGCCAAGGGCTGTTTCCCCTGACCAGTTGAACACTTTTTAAAAAATTCCTTTTTGAATTCCAAGTTATACTTGATTCAGGAGGAGAAATTTGTAAACTTAGGCGTGTCACCTGTAAAGATTGAAAATGCAGTCAATTTTATCCCTTTGTGTGGGATCCCACGTGGCCTTCATCTTGAATGTCTATGATTTTTAGTGTTTGATTTGGGGTATTTTTAAGCTTCACAAAGCAGTGGCTGAAGTCTTACCTTTGGGTTAATCAGAATTGATGAAGAAAATTCATATTAAGATATTTCCCTTGGGGCCAGCCCTGTGGCCAAGTTGTTAAGCTCACGCACTCTGCTTTGGCTGCCCAGGGGTTCGCCAGTTCAGATCCTGGGTGTGGACCTAGCACCGCTCCTCAAGCCATGCTGAGGTGGCGTCCCACATAGCACAACCAGAAAGACCCACAACTAGAATGTACAACTATGTACTAGAGGGCTTCGGGAAGAAGAAGAAGGGAAAAAAGGGAGATTGGCAATAGATGTTAGCTCAGGTACCAACCTTTAAAAAAAAAAAAGATGTTTCCCTTGGTCTGCCTGAGAGTCTGTATGTCGTGAATATTTTCAAGCTCTTGGTCACATTTTTCTCCTTCAGGAATCACAGGAGATAGATTTTAGTGCTTTGCTATAAATAATTTACATGACTTTTATATATAGGATTTTTTTTTTCTTAAATATCTCACTGTATACCAAGTACCTTCTCCTCTGCCTTATTTAGTAGGGGTGTATGTATGTCTTTCAAGCCCCCTACAGGAGAAGGATGTCCTAGCATCCCTCATGGTTGGTACCTCTCACATTTTGCAGTTGCTTAGTAAATGTTGGATGGTGGATATTTATGGTCACGTTCCTCAAGCTGGTGTTGTGTTTTGAGTTACATGATGATTTCTGTTTGACTTTTCTGGGGTTGACGTGTTTTTCTTTATTATCTGATTCTCATGAGGCTGGAAGTGAGAAAACATTTGAAATGAAGATGGAAGAGTTCTCTGGTCAAAATAATTTTCCACTTTTCCCTTCAGGCAACTGTTTTCAATTCCCAGCTCTCTACGGTTTTAGTTACTAGTGTAGAAGTCCCATCAGGTGGTTGGAAACCCCATCCTGGGAATGACTAGGAAAAATAAACATCAGATGGCCGTTCTGAGATGGTACATCTACACCATGGGCCTTGTTACCTTGAAATTTACTTTTTAAAAAAGAAAAGGCACCTGAATGTCCCCTAGGTTATAAATAATATCTTCAATAAAGGTCCTTGATGTAAGTGTTTTAGGTTGAACTGAGGGTTTTGCTGCCCATTTCTCTAGGAAGTTATTATCATCATCATTAAATGTCTGTAAAGGTCTGTGGGACCTAGAGGAAAGGGTCTTCCATTGACCTGAAATTGCGACGTATGGTACTTAATGGTACTTTGGCTGTTCCTTCTAACTTTGTCTCTTGGTGGTATGTGACCCACATTTACCCAGAAGAAGTAGGCAAATTAAAAGCAAAGTTGCTCAGAGATGTCATTGTCCTCAGAGAATGTGGAGAAAGGGCACCACTGTTCCGCAAATCCAGAGGTTGGCCACGCCTTGACGGTCACTCTCTCCTTCCCACAGCCAGTGGTTCAGCGTGCTGAGTCAGGTCCACGCATCCACAGACCAGGAGATCCGGGAGATGCACGATGAGCAGGCCAACCCTCAAAATGCTGTGGTGCGTGAGCGTCGGTGGAGTGGAGGCGGGATGTCCTGAGGGAGATGAGGGGACCAGAAATTTCTAGACAATCTTTTTTTTTTTAAAGTAAAAGTACACTGATTAAAGAGAAAAAAGAACATTTTGATTAAAAATCATGTATAAAAATAGAATAAAGTGTAGAAGATCATAAGTAGGAACAGATTCCAATTCTCCCACCTCAAACCATGAAGAGAACAAAAAAAAAATCCCAATTTTTATGAAATCATGGAAGCACATAACACTTTTCTTCAAAGGACTTGGTGGGTTCTAAATCATATTCTTTATGTTCTCTATCCCAGATATATAGACAGAGTCATAAAATCATATCTAAGAAATAGTTTTATTTTTTCATAAGAAAAGTTCAACACAAAACAAAGTTTCTGAGCAGAATAAGTTTAAAATTTCATGACAGATCATAGTGTAAATCAGGAAATTTGTACTATTGAGAAAGATTTGTAAACACTTTTCACTGAGAGATTTTAAGAACAAAACAGATTAATTTGTAATTTTTTTAATGAGTGTACTGTAGGTCTGCCCTGTCTGGAGGCTGTCTACACACTAAATGAAGGGGGACTTTTCTTAGATAACTATCATTTTGCAGTTAACCCAAAAAGAAGGAGCTTTCTCTGTTTGCCTGTTTAGAGAGTCGTAATCTGGGGATATTACGATAATGTGCGCTCTGTTGAATGGCTCTCTCACTCTCATTTCCAGGGCACCTTGGACGTGGGGCTGATCGATTCAGTGTGCGCCTCTGACAGCCCCGACAGGTAAGCTCAGATGTGACTCTTAACAAAAGTGATCAGTTCCCCGTGTGCATCCACGGATCCCTATGCTTTTGGGCCACTTCTCTCTTTCCTGGGCTGTGGACGATTCTAGGCTGCGTGTTCCCACATGGTCAACCCCAGCCATCCAGCGTCTTCTGTCTTGGTACCCAGTTGTACATCTTCTGGAGGTCTTCCTCTCTGGCTGTCTTTGGAGTGCTGTGGGAGACAGTGGAAATCTAATTTAGACAGTCAATTAAAAAAAATAGGGCCTGCCCTTGTGGTCTAGTGGTTAAGATTCAGTGCTGTCACTGCCACGGCCCAGGTTCGTTTCCCGGTTGTGGAACCACACCACTCGTCTGGCAGTTGTCATACTGTGGCGGCAGCTCACACAGAGAACTAAAAAACTAACAAATAGGATACACAACCATATACTGAAGCTTAGGGAAAAAAAACATAGAGGAGGAATATTCTTCATTTGGATACAGGAACAAAGTCGGGATTCCTACAGGAAGAAAATGCCTGGAAAACAGTATTCCAGCAAAGGGGTGGGTGTAGCTCCCTTTTCTAACTTAATAATGAATCTGAAATGGGTTTTGATGACAATTTATATGTAGAGTGTTAATAATTAAAGCACAAAGGTTTATTTTCCTTGGCATTTCTACCTTAGCTGTGCCCTCCAAATAGCATGTTTTTCAAAGGCAAATCATCTTGAGAGATGATCTCAGGAGTCTTGGTGCCCAGTGACCTTTGTCTTTATCGTCTCTCTTTTTCTTTGCTGCTTGTGAATTCTGAGTAAGAATTGAAATTGGCTTCTGCTCAGTAACATAGCTTTAGAAAGTGAGTGGAAATGTGTTCAAATTGACAACAAAAACAGTGTCTCCAACGCAGAATTCAGGCGTCTCCATCACCCCACCCTTGATATAGGCTCTTCTGAACCACAGACTTTGTTTCCCGTAGCTCCTGCACCATCTTATACATGGCTCAGGAGTGTTGAACACGTGCATTATGTCAGTCATCAAAGCCCAGATTCTTGTTCTGACGGTCAAGCTCCTACCTTATCTACGTCTTTCTTCTCCGAAACCCCTTCACTACAGCAGGCTGGGCACGTGACGATCCATGCTTAGAACTTTCCATCTCCGCTCAGGCTTTTTTCTCGTCCTCATGTGCCCACCTTTGTCCCTTCTCAACTATAGAGAAATCTTCTTGTTATTTTTAAGGAGCATGTGTGTCTCTCTGTCTACTACAGTCCTGTTAACCTTCTGGGTTTTTTTTTTTTCCTGAACTTTTGCATCCCTTAACTGCAGTGAATGTTTGAGAACATGCAAGAAGTTGTTCACAGGCACGGCCTTAAACAGTTAGAAAGAGGGATTAGTGTGAGCAAGGGCTTCTGAGAGGCTCAGGGCATTGCCAGACAGAAAGAGAGGAGGGAGAAAGTAAATTTCCATTATTATGTTATCCCTGACTGGAAATGCGCCCTTGTCAGATGGCTTTGAAACTGTGGATCCTGGCGGCTTTCTGTACCAGGCGTGATCAAGTGTATAAGATGTTCCACTGACACCTATTTACTGATCATCTTCTATTACTGGTGCCTGACATTTCATTACTGACCCACAGAAATATTATCCGAGGCAGTATCCAAAGGCAGAAAGAAATTTACTTTGGAGAGGCATCAAAAAAAAATTTTCCCCTGCAGTCACCTTATGCAGCCTTCCCGGAACCGAGTTTCATCTGGAAAGTTTTGCATGAAGAAATGTTTTCCCTTTCAGGACCTGCAGAATGTGTTGCTCCAAGTTTAAAGGTTAATGATGCAGAAAACAAATCCTGCAGGAATGAGCAAGGTTTGCCTTAACATAAAATACAAATAACACCTCAGGTTTTATCCCCATGACCCATACGCCAGGAAAAAGGCATTTAGTCTCGGTTCAAGTAGAGGTGATGCTGAAAGCACAGCTAAGAGGCTTTGCTCCCTTCTCACCCTGTCGCTCAGACCCAATTCATTCGTGATCATCACGGCCAACCGGGTGCTCCACTGCAACGCCGACACGCCGGAGGAGATGCACCATTGGATAACGCTGCTGCAGAGGTCCAAGGGCGACACCAGAGTGGAGGGCCAGGAATTTATCGTGAGAGGTAACTGCTTCCCGTGCTTTGCCTTTTCATAGAGCCCTGCTTTCATTTACCTAGATATCTGCGGTCTTTCCATTTTGAGCAGCTTTTCTGAGTGATTTTGAGTCTTGAGGTCGTGAAAAATAAAGAAGAAATGATCGTGGCTGTTTCTAGCAAATGTGTAGAAAAACAACCTATTTGTAAGCATTATGCAAATGGTTACCTGGTATTTGGTGTTTCTATCCACAGCTTTTAATTTACACTTGAATCTTTCTTTCCAGGATGGTTGCACAAGGAAGTGAAAAACAGTCCAAAGATGTCTTCACTGAAATTGAAAAAACGGTGGTTTGTGCTAACCCACAATTCCTTGGATTATTACAAGAGCTCGGAGAAGAATGCTCTGAAATTGGGCACCCTGGTCCTCAATAGCCTGTGCTCTGTTGTCCCTCCAGACGAGAAGATATTCAAAGAGACAGGTAACCAGTACGGTGTGCTCGTGACTGGCTGGGCTGGAAACATCGCACATGAGATCACAAGAGGTCTGGGTTTGCTCGGAGCAAAGGAATGAGATTCCTACTGAGCGTGTGTAGTTTTTTTCCCTGAAAAGAAGCTCTTTTCTTGTTGATTTATCTTCTGAGGCGCTCTCTTGTTATCTGTATAAACACTTAGTATTTAAACCGTAAATAAAAAGTAAAGAAGTCTTGATTTATTGAGTTGCAGAAGGATTTTTCTAAGGAAAATGACAGGTAAACAGAGAAAGATTCTCCTACAGGAAGCTTTATTTTTCTATGCTTGTGTTTTCATCTTTTTCTCCATTGTGCCATAAGAGTCATAGTGCAAGCTAAAAACGATAAATCCTGACTGTCAGTGAACATAGCCTAGTAAATAAGAAGCAGTCAGTAAGTAGTTTTTCTGCTTTTCGGTATTATAAAAATGTGCCTAAATTGTTTATTTTCTTTTCTGTGGCTAGTTGTGATTTTGTGCTTTTTTAATATAATTATTCCCTTCGAAAGAATATTCATATATTTTTTAATATAGTTATTCCATTCCAGATTACAGCTTGTCTCTGAACACACAGACTGCTTTCTTCGCAGTGTTTTCTTTTCAAGGGACAGTCTAAGAAAGGAAGAGAGGAAGCAAAGGAGGAAGGAAGGAAAGTCAGAAATCTGAGGGGAGTTTTCACTCTTGTTTCAGAGCCTTGAAAGGAAGTCCTTTATGCCTGTTTTTCTTTCAGAGTCAATGTTATAATCATTTCATTCTGGGTTTATTGTTTTAGGTTTGTCTTCCTCTCTCAACTGTAAACTCCACATCCTTTGGGTGTGCAGGGCAAGGCACATATAGGAATTTAAGTATTTATTGAATTAAATGACTGACTCCTTTAAAGGGGCTCAGGGGGAGGTGCCGTAGGCTTCTCGTGGTGCTGGATTTCTGGGACTCTGGGGCAAGAACGTCACCTTGGCTGCAGAGGTTAGTGCTCACGTGTGCGCTGCTCCTGTCGCAGGCTATTGGAACATCACCGTGTATGGACGCAAGCACTGCTATCGCCTCTACACAAAGCTGCTCAACGAGGCCACCAGGTGGTCCAGCGCCATTCAAAATGTGACCGACACCAAGGCCCCGATCGACACCCCCACCCAGCAGCTGATTCAGGACATCAAGGTAAGGTAGATCCAAGCTCGTTGGGGTGCTTCATAGTGGCTCACGGATTCTCACCCTTGGAACATCAAGATGTCAACGTTAGTCAAGCTCCATTTATATTCTGTAATCAAAGCCAACTCTTGGTTCAACTTGTGTTTGTGTATCCCTGCTTTTAGGAATCTAAATTTGAGATCTCTAGGTGAAATTTTACGCTAAAAATATTTTGCCTCCAGGGAAGTATTAGGTGTTCCTCGGAGGCAAACCCAAGTGTTGGTCCCTGTAGGCAGAGGGACGATGGTCTGTGGTTTGGGGTTTAGGGTTCCCCATCACAGGGACGTGGTGTGATCCGTGTTGCAGACAACCTGCTATGCTGCAGGTTCCACGTGAATCCAGGTTAAGGACTTTCTAGGAGTAACACAATAATTCTACTCTTACTACAGTTTCTGGACCACACAATGGATTCACAAAGAGCCCAGATTGGTCTATAAAACTTGGAATCCTTATCAGGTGCTCTAAACTCCCAGAAGCTCCCGAGTTTCTGGACTAACTTCCTGTTAGTTGTAACTAACTAGTTCAGTTACAGTTGTAACTTCCTGTTTATAAAGATTGGTTGCTCCGTAAATGTATGTTGAATGAGTGAATGAATGAATGAATGAATGAATGATGTAATGGCAGCCGTGAACCAAAATCACTGCACTCGTTTTCTAGGAAGGGAAATGGAAACATGGGATATTCTAGTTGTATTGCTCACGTACCTGGTCAATCCTTGATGCAGAACTAGGTTAAGGAAATCATTTATACTGCCATTCCTCCATGTTCTCTGTGCGGGCCGATTCCCAACACAAAGGAAGGAGCTGGAGCTGTGACAGAAAAGATGTTCGAATGATAACGAGGCAGGTGTCTATTGATGTATATCAAAGGAAATTAGCTAATTGGATCCAGGAGGCAGCCTCCACCTTTATGAAGGTGGGAGAGGGTCCAATGTATCAATAGTATATTATTTCCCACCAAATTCAAGTCAGCCTCTTGATTCCAAAGTGATATCTGTTTTCTGGGTATTTGAAGCCAAAATCCAGCAAGTCTGTTATCATATAAGACTTTACAAAGCTTCCCATGGAACCCAGGGTGCTGGATACTAATAATTTCATTTATAGCCTAAAAAAATTTTTTTGAAGCATTCTTTTGAGAAAGTGAAGCACATGTCGGCCAAACTTTCTCTTCAAAGCTACAACTTGTCTATTCTTATGTTCTTTAATTGATTTGAAATCATACATCAAGAGTAAATAGAATTTTACAAATATGAAGCAATACTTTTTGAGAAATTAGACAAGTTGCCCTAATGAAGTCCATACAAAATTTAAGTAATTAAAAACATTTTTTTCTGTCTTTCAGTTGGATGTTACTAAAAATAATTTCATAGTGGAAATGACCTAACCATGACAGAATGATTCATCACCTCTCCTTCAACTTTTCTGTTTATTTAAAGTTCTAAAAGTACCTTTGGCTTTTTCATATCCCAAATTAACATCTTAAGAGCATAAATACATGATGAAATTCTATGGGAGGATGTCTTAAATTTCAGGACTATGAGGGGCAGCAGGCACGAGGGAGAACAGTCTTACCAGTAACATATCAACGTGTAGTTTTCAGGTACAGAAAGAATACGAAAGGCCAATTAAAGAACTAGCAAGATATATTTTTAAAATGAATTGTAGATAATGATAACATGATTTGGCTCAATGATTGATGGCGAAATAATTAGCAAGAGACATTTAAATTAATTTTTTTAAGTGTGCATAATCTTGGAGAAGATTGTTCAATAACATGGAACAATATATGCACATGAGCTATGTAAGAAAAATGTGTTTGTGATTTGTCTTCAAACGCAGACTCTGGCTATCTTTGTGCTTCAAATTATTAATGCTAGATTTCCACGACCACCCCGGGCTTACAGATGCTTTAGACTTTGGAAAATATTCATGTGTAGGAGGATGCACATGATTTTGTTCTTTGACATATGTGTTTTTTACGATAAGCTTGCTTGCTTGAATGGCTCGCTTATTTTCCAGGAGAACTGCCTGAACTCGGATGTGGTGGAGCAGATTTACAAGCGGAACCCGATCCTCCGCCACACCCACCACCCGCTCCACTCCCCTCTCCTGCCCCTTCCCTACGGGGACATCAATCTCAACTGTAAGTGCCCAGTTCCACCCGGGATGGGACAGTGTGGTTTTGTTTTCCCAATTCTTTAGCTCTATCATATTAACTCAAAGACTGTCTTAGTCGTCATGAATGGGAAAAAGAGGTAAAATATACTCAAGATTCATTATTAAAGCAGAGATTTCAAAGTTTGGTTGTAGTGATGTGAGGATTGTTGTACTAAAGAGATTCAAAAGGGAGTCAGAAAATGCCAGCAGTCCCCATGAGTTCTGCGTTGATATCCTAGAGGACCAGATCCTAAATATAAATAGTCTTGCATTCTTGCATTCTGGGAAATTCCATGGAACCTGTTCGGCAAGAGACCTACTTCTAAGTAAGGATTTTGTACAGTAAAATAGTTCAGTTACATAACAGAACGGTGTGACCTGCCCACCTCTGTGTTTTGACAGCTTTGGTGGCGGATTCGAATGTTTGGGGGGCGTGGTGGGCACCGCGTCACCAGGTGGATGTCTGTGCCCATTCCTCCATCCCGTCTTCTGCTTGGATTCTGCCTTCCCCAAACCCCTCGGGTGACCTCTCTGTTCGCTTTGTTTTCCTAGTGCTCAAGGACAAAGGCTACACAACCCTTCAGGACGAAGCCATCAAGATATTCAATTCCCTCCAGCAACTGGAATCCGTGTCTGACCCCATTCCCATAATCCAGGGCATCCTACAGACGGGGCATGACCTCCGACCTCTGCGAGACGAGCTGTACTGCCAGCTCATCAAACAGACCAACAAAGTGCCCCATCCGGGCAGCGTGGGCAACCTGTACAGCTGGCAGATCCTGACGTGCCTGAGCTGCACCTTTCTGCCCAGTCGGGGGATTCTTAAGTACCTCAAGTTCCATCTGAAAAGGTATGAGGGGCCCGGGCAGAGCCAGGCGTGCGGTGGATTGCGGCTCTGAGAAAGGCCTCGAATGCAAGACGCCTAGTGTGGGTCACAGATCTCCGGGTCAGACTCGTGCGCCCCCTGAGCAGCCTTAGAGACGGAACTCAGGCATCCTTTTTCTCTCTAGGCCCCACAAGGCTGGGTCAGGGAGCAGGGCCAGTTTGGGACAGTGTCCTCATCTATAGGACATTGGACAAATATAATTACCGCTACCCTACATAAATAGAAAAAAAAAAGAACTTTATTTGCGGATCAAACAGGTAGAAACAATCTGGTTCAGATTTTGGTTAAGTGTGGAAAAACAATTTCCCTATAGCAGCATG
Source organism: Equus przewalskii (assembly GCF_037783145.1). Lineage (NCBI taxonomy): Eukaryota > Metazoa > Chordata > Mammalia > Perissodactyla > Equidae > Equus > Equus przewalskii. The sequence goes on from NC_091850.1 coordinate 43,695,981, forward strand.
AGGCATGACTGTTTCAAGTATAACAGCGCAACAGGGGGCCTGGCAGCAAAAGTTGCTCCCAGTCAAACGTTGGCTCTTTGGCTTTTTAAAAAATTATTATTTAAACTAAACCTGCCAGGAAGTGGCTGGGGTTTGCTCCCTTTGCCACTGGGGGCTTGCTTACCACTCTGGTCTGGAGCCAGCCGTCCTCAATCTAGCAATTAACAGTTAGTGTTCATCTCCTAGGATACGGGAACAGTTTCCAGGAACCGAGATGGAAAAATACGCCCTCTTCACTTACGAATCTCTTAAGAAAACCAAATGCAGAGAGTTCGTGCCTTCTCGAGATGAAATAGAAGCTCTGATCCATAGGCAGGAAATGACATCCACAGTGTATTGCCACGGCGGAGGCTCCTGCAAGATCACCATCAACTCCCACACCACAGCTGGGGAGGTGAGGGAGAGGCCGCCGCGTTGCCTGCTGTGTGATGCATCACTGCCCGTAGGCTTCAGCCGGGAGCGTTGTGCACAGTTGGATGGGCTCTCGTGCGCACTTGTGATTTGCATAGTACAGCTGCTCAGTAAACAAGGAGATAAATGTCACCTGCAGCCAACCACATGTATAAAGAGATAAAAATATGTGTTGAGGTTTGAGTAGAAACACCAAATTAAAATTATGCCAAGGTGTGAGACAGAATCCTGCTAATCTGGGAAGCTGTTGAGTATCTAGCAGAGGTTGCAGATCTGACCCAGGTGTGCCCAGTGTGACCAGGGTTTATTGTACCACTTCTGCAATGAAGTGTTCCTATTTGCCATGTGAACATCAAGAATGTTGGGTCAGGGGAACACGTTTTTTCTCTTTCTTTTTTTATTTTAACTTAGTATTATAAATCCAATTGGCTAAAAAGAGTAGTCGGTAAAATCCATATGTGGAAGAAACATCGGTAGATGTCACTGTTGTTTCTGGGAATTCATGAATTTATCAGCTGAAACACAAGGCTTCAGTTTTCATGCACTTTTCATGCTGATGTGGGTTTGTAAGAAATTAGCCCAGCATTTGCCCCTACCGGTGGCAAAATACCCTGTGTTCTTTTTGGCAAGGAAGAGAGAAAACTGACTTCAAAAGAGCAAGGGAGGAACAGCACCCTTGAAATTCTGGGTGACCGCACACGACAGGAGGCTGCTTGGACCCTCCCTTTTGCCGGCAGCTCCCTCCAGGTTCAGATGAAGGCACATTCTAGAACCACGTGTGTTGGGACCACAGCTCTGGGACAGCTGAGACCCCGTGATGTGTCTTCCAGGTGGTGGAGAAGCTGATCAGAGGCCTCGCCATGGAGGACAGCAGGAACATGTTCGCCCTCTTTGAGTACAACGGGCACGTCGATAAAGCCATCGAAAGCCGAACCATCGTAGCTGATGTGTTAGCAAAATTTGAAAAGTAAGTCCCTTCTCCCTGAAACGCAGCAGATTAAATAAAGGAAATGAAGAGCAAGAGTTGAGGGTTTGAATTCCGTTCCGTGTTCAGCTTCAGTGTGTGTTTGAGTTCATTTCATTTTACCTGTGTTGAAGCAGATGTAATTTTTCATCTCTCTCTGCTGGCTATTTTTCTTGATTCCTAGATAAAGCCACTGTCTTAAATATGATATAATGTGTCATTGTTCCTTTACCCCATCCTTTCTTTCAGTCCCCTATCGTACTCATTTTCTGGGAAATTCCTGATTCTTAGGTTTTCACTTCTCATGAGCTTTGAAACTGGGCTAGTAGATACAAGCCAACTTACCAACTCTTTAAACTGCGTTTTCTGTCTCTTGGAATTCTAATATTTGATCTATGACTCTCATATCCCCAGAGTAACACAAGATACTGCTGCTCAGTGCAAACACAGCCTCCATAATATTCATGTCAATTTTTTTAGATATTATTGTAGTTTATTTGAAGGTTGGTGAAGGGAATGAAGAAAATAGTTTTTGTTTGTTTTCTTTTTATGGGTTCAGCATAAAGCTTAGCTGGTACTAATTAGACTGGGCTATGTGGAAAATGCTTGTTAGCACAGTTCATCGAAGGCTGCCTGTTTGTTGTCTCAAAGGGAGACAGAATGAAAGCATGTTTTTTACCTCTGGTTAAATAAAATTAGCGAGGAGCCCTGATCAGCCTTCCTCTTTCTCGGTTTTCTCTGCATCCCCCTCCCCACCCACTCTGTTATCTGAGCATGGACAGAATGTCTGTATCCTTAGAGAGAAAAGTCATAAAGTTAGCTCCCTGTGGGTTGCCTAAGGCCCATCTCCTTTTGCTTTCTGAGTCTCTCTTGACTTCTGTCGTAGGCTGGCTGCCACATCAGAGGCGGGAGACCTGCCCTGGAAATTCTACTTCAAACTTTACTGCTTCCTGGACACAGACAACGTACCAAAAGACAGCGTGGAATTTGCGTTTATGTTTGAACAGGTAAAAGGAACTTTTAGAAACAGATTCCTTTACTGGCAAGGAGGTGGGGAGACCTGTTAATACCCTCGTGAGTTAACTGCTAGGCCTTAGAAATTATGCACTGTGGCAGATTTCCCAGCATGGGTGAGGTCTGCTGCTCTTCACTTCTTTTGTAGAATGAAACTACTACACATTTGATTTGAACTCCTATTCAGGAACTGTTCTAGTTGGGGAGAAAGAGACAATAAGAAATAAAATACATGTGTTAGATGGTATCCGTGTTAGGGAGAAATTTAAAGCAGCCAAGGGGGGCCGGAGTACAATTTTTGGCTGGAGTGACCTTTGAGAGAAATCCTGGTGAAGAAAGGGAGGGAGCCGGGTGGACTTCCCATAGCAGTGTCTGGCCTGTAAAGCTGTTGGCTGCTTCCTTTCAGGCCCACGAAGCCGTCATCCATGGCCACTATCCGGCCCCTGAAGAAAACCTCCAGGTCCTCGCTGCCCTGCGGCTCCAGTACCTGCAGGGGGATTACACGCTGCACGCCACGGTCCCCCCTCTGGAGGAGGTTTACTCCCTGCAGAGGCTCAAGACCCGCATCAGCCAGTCGACCAAAAGCTTCACGCCGTGCGAGCGGCTGGAGAAGAGGCGGACGAGCTTCCTGGAGGGGACGCTGAGGCGGAGCTTCCGGACGGGGTCTGTCGTTCGGCAGAAGGTCGAGGAAGAGCAGATGTTGGACATGTGGATCAAGGAAGAAGTCTCCTCTGCTCGAGCTGGTATCATTGACAAGTGGAAGAAGTTGCAGGGAATGAGCCAGGAACAGGCCATGGCCAAGTACATGGCCGTGATCAAGGAGTGGCCTGGTTACGGGTCGACGCTCTTTGATGTGGAGGTGAGCAGTGGCTGCTGTGCGTTCCGGGCAGGCTGGCTGTAGCTTCAAGAACAGGTTGCATCTCAGAACGTAAATCAGTGTGACCATGGCCAGGTTCCTAAGGGGAGAGGATGGGGTGGAACACATTGCTCTCTTACTCTCTTGTTAGAGCTCCCAAAATTTTACCCTTAACGCACCCACCCATCCACCAAAAGGTTTTTTCCTCTGTTATAGTAAGTGCTTTCATAATATTAGGAGTCAATGGAAAATTGAGATGTAACCTGTTTTTAATAACTTCTAGTCTTATGGAAGCTATAGATCCAATAAGAAAAAGTGCCGATAAAAATATGCATTTAAAAAATTAACATTTTTTTAGAACTATTTACACAAAATTAGAAACTTTGGATAGATTTGGATTTTTCCATTTTTATTTTTTCCTGTGACTGTTTGCAGGGACGAACTTCTCTTTCACAACTGGAATTTAGCCATTAGCATCAACCGAGCACTGATTCATATGATAGCTTTTTTTCCAAGCAGACCATTTATTGAAAGGAAATCTTACTAATGGTCTAGATCAAGGCTTGGCGAACTGCAGCCCGAAGGCCAAATCTGCCTACCTCCTTTTTTGTAAATAAAGTTTTATTGGAACACAGCAATGCTCATTCCTTTCTGTATTTTCTCTGGCTGTTTTCACGCTAAAATGACAGAATTGAGTAGCTGTGACGGAGACCACATGGCCCAGAAATACTGAAATATTTACTATCTGTCCCTTAACAGATAAGTTTGCCAGCCCTTGGTCTGAGCATCCATTTTTCGTATGATCACAATCATTCAGCATGTTATCTGATGACTTTTAAATGAAGCTCTATAAAAATCTAAATATTGATTAAATCCCAAGACCCTTTCATGGCTTCTCATTGGATGCTGTCATCTGTTTGGTTGGTTGATTGAATTACATTTGTTTTTACATATAAATCAGATGCTTTCTACAAGTCCCTCCTCTTCTCGGCATCACCAGTGTGTCCCTCCTGTTGGTACTGGTTCAGATCAGCCCTGTGGTGTTGTCCCCTACGTCAGGGCTCTTATTGTTCTCCACTGACCCATGTAAGAAAGTCTGTCGTTAAACCAATGAGATTAACCACTGGATACACAGAAGGTCGTTGCTGCTCCTGGTCAAGAGATGTGGTTTTTCACAAGGAGCCAAAACTGCTCAGCATGGAGTGATTTGGAAAATTTTCCCTTGTGAACCTAGATTTTGTGTTTGAAGAATAATCATCCAAAAAAGGATTGGAGGCCGAACTAGAGATAGAAGAGTGGACCTGGCTGGGCTGCTGAGTCTGCTGGAGGAACATCGTCACATTCCTCAGCTACAGCCACATCCGCGTAGCTAATTCTGATATTAGGGTGATGACGTTGAGAGGTGGAGAGTCAGAGCAAGATGGAGATTTACCGTTAGGTTTCCCCCAGTGCACAGGATTGGTCGACCAGTCAGAAATTAATCCAGACAGCCAAAGAGATAGCATTTCTCGTATTTCAGTTCCCCCAGGCATAAACGCGCGTTGAATGCATTCTGTATTCCGTGCAGAGTGCTTGACTCAAAGCCTGCCCTGTGGTTTCTGTGCTCCATGTTTCTAACGCTTGATGGTCTAACTCTTAATGCTCACTCTTGCCCACCAGTGCAAGGAAGGCGGCTTCCCCCAGGAACTCTGGTTGGGTGTCAGCGCGGACGCTGTCTCTGTCTACAAGCGTGGCGAGGGAAGACCATTAGAAGTCTTCCAGTATGAACACATCCTCTCTTTCGGGGCGCCCCTGGCGAACACGTACAAGATTGTGGTTGATGAGAGGGAGCTGCTCTTTGAAACAAGTGAGGTAAGAGACAAACCAAGGAAATCATTTCATTCATGGTCTTGAAAAAATGGAATAATAACACCCCATTCCTGATGTCTTTGACCAAGTAATTTTATTTGAATATTTTGCTTTAAGGCGTTTGAAAATACAGTATGGTCGTTCCTCCTCAGCTGCAGGTCCTCGCAGGCCAAAATCTGATCATCCCAAATTTCTTCTCTGTACCCTGGTTCTTTTGTAGCAGGCAGTCTTTACCCATGGAGGAAAGAAAGAGAAAGGGAAATGATATAGATGTCCAAGGGAAAATATATAGGTTGGCAGTAAAGCCTGGTGAAAATGCGTAGACTATTATGGCAGAGAATTGCAGCTAAGAGACGGCTCTTGCAGTGGGCATGGAGCTGGAGGATGGTATCTGCTCCAAAGCTTAAAATGGAATAATAATAATACAAAACGGCTATTGAGGTCTCCGCATAGGGAGCTTCTAGCAAGCTAAGGTAGAAAATGGAAACGAATTGCATGTTACCTGGTCGGCTGTTGGTATAAAGTGATGGGGAGGCAGTGCTGGGAGGCAGCCGTCGGAACAAGGATGTGGTGTGGGAGGTAGACTAGGCTGACGGGAGGTGTGCAGGGAGATAGAAAGGGATGGGGCCTTTGAGTGGAGGGTCCCAGGCACCAGGCTGCCGGGTTTGGTCGACTCCAGTAGGCAACAGGGACCAGTTATGGGATCTTTGATTGTGCGTGACATAACGATGGTGCTTTTACAAACAGTAATGTGGGATGGGATTGGAAGGGAAGAGAGAACACAGAAATGGAAGCCAGATGTCTTAACAGGGATCCAGGCCAGCCATGAGAAGGGACAGGCAAGGGGGTGGTAGTGCCCGCATCACAGGAAGGAGCTAACTCGATTTAGGAGCTGGCATGGAGCCGACCTGGGCATCCGCGCTCTCCACCAGTCTCTCGGAGCCTCACTTCTGTTTCTCCAGCTGCATCGTGAAGAGCTGACCAGTACTCCATGATCTGGTCTTTGAAAGCTGGGACTGTGGGCTCTGTCATTTACCCTTATTTTAAGTAGGGATAGTAATCGCAGTCCTAATGACACCAACACACTTTAGTGTCATTGGGTGGGGTTTTAATGTGCAAAATCTGACAGTTTTACATCAAGCAAAATTGTTATTTTTGTGTGAGGGAACCACCAGGTGGTGCCCACTGTATTTGGAAAAGCCACGGTTCCCCTTCTCCCTGACTAGGAATAGGTAAAAGCAGCCGAACTTCCAGGTCCATACAAAACTTCAGCTGTGGATTCACACAGCTGGCTACCGCTTTTTGCTCGCAAGACAAGCCCTCGCCTCCCCGTGCTGGGCGCAGGGCGTGCGGCTGGTGGGCTGGGCCCACTGACCTGGCGGAGACTGTGACCATGTGCCGCTTCTGCCTGGCAGGTGGTGGACGTGGCCAAGCTCATGAAAGCCTACATCAGCATGATCGTGAAGAAGCGCTACAGCGCCTCGCGCTCCGTGAGCAGCCAGGGCAGCTCCAGGTGAAGGCAGGAGCCGGCTGCCGTGTCTCCGGGATCTGCACGCGCCACCCCCTGGCCTCAGCCGGCTCCTGCTGGGGAGCCCAAAGCAGAGCTGTCCAAGCTTTCTGGAAGCCCCTCGTGGAAGGAGGTGTCTCCGAGGGACCTTTCGCCCCGTCAGCTTCAGTGATCATGTATTAAGCTGTCAACCGTAACCCAATTTCGAAAGCTTTACTGCTGTTAATGACACATGCCTTAAAAGAGAGAGAGGAAAAAAACACGCTGCCGCCAAAGCAGCCAGAAGTGCCTTAACTTGTGGAACCAACACTAATCGACCTTAACTGTGCTACTGAAGGGAAATGCTTTCCCCCCGCTTCTTGGGGAGACTGACAAAGCTTGGAAGGGGGGCGTTTATCCCTCAACTATGCACTAACCTCCCAGCCTGATTTCCCGACTTCGCGGGAGGGTGAGGGAGTAGGAGGGGGGACAGAGGGAGCGCAAGGGGACAGTCTGTTTTAGCTGGAGTGCTGCTGGCAGCCTTCCTCGTGGACACGTATTAACTTTTTTCTTGGTTTCATCTTTTCAGTGTATGTGCTGGCCTGTGCATGCGTGTGTTCATAAACTCATCACTTTAGTCACTGTCTCACGAGCATTAAAAGCAAAGGGAGAGAGGATGTGCAATGGTGTAAACAGTCTGTCTGTATATTTTAATAGTTCAGAGTTATAGTCTTCAGTTGTTACTTTATAAAGTGGTTTTATTAACAAACCGGAATCCTGGATTTTCCTGTCTTTGCTCTATTTCGAAAGCTACGTTTTGACTCAGTTTCGTTTTACATGTAGCAAAGTCTGCATTCTGTCTCTGCTGTATTATAAACAGATATGCAGCCTGCACATAACTGTATTTATAAACCACTCCCACAGCCGACTCCAGTGCTGTTTTTAGAACAATATGAAGTCATTTTGGAGTCTTTTCGTTTCTAAAAGATATAAGTTAAAAAAAGTTTCTTGGAAGGTTAGCTTGTATCATTCTGGATAGGTTACGATACAACCACGTTGAATATGGCGGAGAGATGCTGCATTCCAGAAAGGTGGAACACGTGAGCGAATCTTTAAAGGACCCTGACCTTAAATGCTGAGGCTTTAGTGAAATCCACACATATTTTATCCCAAGTTTATAATGGTGGTCTGAATAAGGCACCTGTAAATAAATCATTTATGACCAGAAGAAAAATAATCTGGTCTTGGACTTTTATTTTTATATGGAGAAGTTGTAAAGACTTAGGCCAATTAGGTCTACCCACAAAGAAAAAAGAAATTTGCCTTATCCCTTATGGACAGCCATGCGAAGTCACTGTTTATTGACTCAAAGAAATCTGACAATAAAAGATACTAGCTAACCTGCAGTGTATTTTCTTTATCGGGGCGGCTCTACGTACCAGATGGTGTTTTGTTTTGTTTTTATTGGTTTTGGGGTTTATGCTTTTGCCCTCAGAGTGTCTGTGTGTGTGTTTCATGCCCCAGGTCTGAAAAGAGACATCTCGACTGCTCTTAGAGACTCAGAGCTTGACTCCAAGAAAGCTGAGAAGGGAAAAGACAGGGTTCAGTGAAATCACAGAGGTCTAAGGACTTGAGATGTGTGTTTCTGTCCATCTCCTGTTGCTTAGCCCCAGAATGTGCCTGATCGTGAAATCAAGATCCTGCAACCTGCTTGCAGCCCTGCTCACTGAAGGACAGGATACACAGGCCGTTTAGCCACCAATTTATCCAAAGAATCAGCTCACGACATGGGGTCTCGGCTGCAGAGGCCCCTCAGCCAGACACGGGATATGAGCAGCACCAATTCCCCCAGATGTCCCAGTCCCCTTCTCTTACTCCCCACGCGTTCCCACCTCTGCTTGTGTCCAGGAGTGGCCACCTCCCACTCCCCGGGGATTGGGGAGGAACCTGAAGCCTGGTGCTGCCGGACACCTGTGGCCTCGAGTGACAAAGAGGAAGGTGAGCTAAGACTCAGATGTTTTGTTGTCTTTATTTCAGGCCCAGAGAGAAGTAGGCAGAAGTGCCTTTTCCACTGCTCACCACTCAGGGTTCCCTCTCTGACTCCTTGTACCCCAGAAGGCCACCCTTCACTCCCAATTATATTTGAGGAGATAGGCAAAGAAAGGTGAACGGACTCAATGAAGGTATGGCAGTAGCACCAGAGCTAAAATCGAGCTCTCTTTATACATAAGCCTTTGCACGTCGATAGCTTCCTTTTGCCTTGTTTTGACGCTTTATTTAGAAATAATTACAGATTCAGAGGAAGATGCAGTAGCATGGACAGAGAGGCCTGTATTCCCTCCACCTGGTTTTCCCAGTGGTAACATCTTGCATCGCCGTCGAACATTATCACAACTGAGCAACTAATACTGAGCTTGCTCCGTCCACCCAGATTTCACCAGATTTCACCAGATTTACACACTCTCACTCGTGTGTGATCTCGACAAGTTTGAATGTGGTCAGTGGAGTAATTCTGAACGTCTCTGCTTATTACAGAGAAAGGCATCCATATGTGGAACGTGGCGTCACTGTAGAGTGATGTAGGAAACCTAGTTGTATTTGCATTTGTTTTCATTTTTAATTCTTTTGCAAGAGAATACACATAGGTAGGTTTTCAAAAAATTCAAATGGCAGAAGTAAAGTTCCTTTTTCTCGCAGTCATGCCTCCCCTCCCCAGTTACCCAGTTTCCTTCCCCAGAAACAGCTCTTTTTACCATTTTCTTGAATATCCTCCCAGAAATATTTCAAGCATATACTCACATATATATCCCCTGTCCCCTTCCCTTTTAAAAAAACAGATAAAAGCAAAAATTCTTTTGCGCCTTGCTTTTTTTCCGGAATGATATTTTTAGATATGATTCCACATAGTCCCTATAGATTGCCGTATTCTTTTTGATGATGATCTAGTGTCCTGGACAGCTTTGGGGAAAAAAAACCAGTCTGCCAAATTTCTCCATAAAAATAATTCAGAAATCTAAGAAGCAAGCGCTTCATAAGATCTGTTACTCAGCTCATTAAGTTGAGGTCATATATATGCTATAGTAAAATTCTGTATTATACATTGGGATCTTTCATAAGTTCTAGAAATATTCGTGCACCTATTGGGTATAAAAATAAGTGCTTTAAAAAAATATGAAAATCCTCACCCTCCAAAAGTTTATTAGCTAGTGGGAGACAGAACAAATATACATAAAACTAAGTTTAGCCAGTACCCTTGGGCCTGTTTCATACAATTGATCAGAGAAGCATTGTGATGTTGGACCTGGATTCTAGGTTTGGCGTTGCCACTTTCAAAGTATATAATTTTAATCTTTTAGGTCAGGGATCAGCATGCTACAGCCCGGAGGCCAAATCTAGGTCACCACCTGCTTTTGTAAATAAAGTTTTATTGGAACAGATCTCTACCCATTGATTTGTGCATTGTTTATCCATGGGTATGTTTGCCCTACGACAGCAGAGTTGACTAGTTGTGACAGAGGCCTCCCACAAAGCTGAAAATATTACTCTCTGGTCCTTTATAGAATTTACAGACCCCTGTTTTAGGTAATTACAGAAGTATAGTGTTGCCTTTATAACCTGTTGTCAGCTATAGTAAGAATTTTGATTCCTCGTGTTATGTAAGGAATATAGTCCCCAGTTTTGAGATTGTTGCTTTAAGTGTTTCTTGTCCACTATTGCGAATGACCTCCCTGATTTCCCTCTCTCAATCCCTCCCTCCCTGTATCTCCTCACCAGCACAGGCTAGCTCAGCATCACCTCTCAGTTCTACCTCCTCTGCAGCAAATGGAGCAGAGCCCCTCCTGGACGGAAACTGCCCTCCCTCCACATGCCCCGAGAAATCCAGCACCATGCCTGCCTGGAACAGTGCAGGGACTAAGCTTAGCCAGAAATAGTAAACAGGTCACAGACCCAGCTCTCCAGTGGAGATCAGACGGATGCACAGCAAAGTGCTAAATGACCACACAAGGTGACACAGCGAGGGTCAGGTGACTTTCAGGAAGTAGTGTTCAGTTACCCAAACAGGTAGGTCGATGTGACCAGGGTGGCCAGGGGAGGTCTCCAGGTGAAGGGGTGGTGGACCTTGAGCCTGTCTTGCAATATGGCAGAGGGGAAGGAATTCCTGGGGAGGCCTGGGAAGGAGCACAAGCACAGGTGTGGAGGTGGAGGCGGCGTGGAGCAGGTGTCAGGGCAAAAGTAAGAAGCCATGCTACAGCTCCCTTGCTGTAGTCCCAAGTGGCATCTTTGGTCTCCATGTTTCCACCTTGGTGCCTCTCATTGCCACCCCCTCCATATACGCTTTTCTCCACAGACCAGATGCCAGAGGGGCTTTATAAAGCATAAATCCAAATATATCCCTCACCTACTCAAAACTCCTCTGACTTTGTCTCACCAAGATATAAGTCTCTACCACAGCACCCTGTGTTTCCTGCCCCGGCCTGCCTCTTAGCTCCACGCTGCCTCACTCACATTTCAGCCAGACCAACTCTGCCTCAAGAGTACATTATCTTGGTCACGCTTTCATCTCATCCCCATTTTATCAGTCCCTCGTCTTAGAGTATTGTGCCCAGCAGTGAGAAAGGTGAGTGACATCTCCTGGTGAAACCCAGAGTCTGTACTCAAGAAGAAGAGAGCTGTAATTCCCAGGCACCCGGAGCTCTGGCAGTGAGGGTGGTAGATGTTTATCAATGGGCTCTCCAGGGAAAAATAGCCCTGCTCTATAGTGTTTGCTGATTTTCATGGGTTCAATATTCCCACCATGGCCAATTTCAAGCTCCAAGCTGACATCACTGAATGCAGAGTTGGATCAAGATCCAGGGTCGGCTCCCTACAGCTGGTAGGAGCTTGGTCCTGCACACCCCAGAAAGGACATCAATAATTTTTCTATAAAAAATTGGCAACTTCTTATTCAGAAGAAAATCTCCGAAGGAAATAAGAAAGAAGATACTTATAAAGCCTTAAGCACTTTGGGGAGAGGGGGGAATTATGTGAGAAAATTAAAGATGTTTTCAAAGTATATAATCTGGCCCTATCTTTAGTTTTCTCAGGGACTTTTATTTTCTCTGTCAAGTAATAACAGGATTACCGTTGATTAGCAGTTTGAGACATAAACAGGATCTACTACCCCCAAGCCATCCAGACAGTTGCTTGGTGGGAAGCAGTTGCCAGATTAGAATTGTCATCATTCCCACCTGGTGGGCCAGAAGAGAAAGAATGATGCCTCTGACTCTGATCTCTTGGGGCAATGGTTCACTACAAGTTCACTTAGTGACCTGACACTGAGGAAATTTAACAGCTCTCTTGATTAGAGAGGAGATAACCCCAAGGATCAACACTAACCGTAACAATTTAATTGACTTTCATTACTAAGTATTTGCTAAATTTTTGCTGTTTGGATAGAAAAACAAAACGTTATCTCAGCAGGGCTTGCAAAGGAAACATAAGAACTGTCTTAATTAAGTTGGTTAGACTCTAGTTGGGGGAAAAGGTGTAAATATCTGAAACAAGAAGTTGATTGTAACATAGGAGTATATGGACCATCTGCATATGTGTGGACGGGGTCTAGAAAACAAAAGGGCGAGGAGGAGAGTTTTCAAAGAGTATTAAGCCAGAAAAATGCAGATTTGTGATGTGTAGTGTGAGTACATGCCAGTAGAACCAACGAATGGAAGAAAATCAATGAGACAAAAATAAGCAGAATGTGGATCTCTAAGTAATTCCTTCTTACACTCTCCTTTCATTGTGTTCCCCTTGATGATCTCTCTCTCATGTGATCAATGGCATTAGTTACCTTTTGCTCAGTACATATTATGTTTCAGGCTTGGTTCCAGGTGCATTATCTCACTGTGTCCTCACAATAGCCATGATGTAGGTGCTAGCAAACCTGTTTCATTAGAGATACTGAGATTTGGAAAGCAGTTTATTTACTTGCTGTAACAGTCAGCTTTGCTGTGTAACAAATCACTCCAAAATTCAGTGGCTAAAACAGTCATTTCTTTAGGTCATGATTCCATGGGTTATCAGTTGGAGCTGGGTTTGGGTGGCGGGTCTCTCCCTGCTAGTCTCCCTCGTGACTCTTCAGTTCAACTGCATCCAGGTCAACTTTATGGATCTTGCCTTGGCTTTCTCATGGGTCTGGGGTCTCAGATGAAAGAGTTGAGCTCTGCTCCATGTGGTCTCTCATCCTCCAGTTAGCTAGCCTTGGCTGATTCACAGGGCATTTGGCAAGATCTCAAGAGAGCAAGTGGGCACAGACTAGGCCCCTTGAGGCTTAGGTTCAAAACTGGTACATTGTTCATCTCTGCCATATTCTGTTTGCCAAAGCAAGACACAATGCCAGACCAGAACAAAGAGGTGGGGAAACAGACTCCATCGGTTGATGGAAGTTGTTCAAAGTCACTCAACAAGAGGTTGGAGAATTGGGCCATTTTTGTAATCTACCACACTTGCTGAAAAATCACAAAACTACAATAGACAGAAAATTCAAATCCAGGTTCATCGGACTGAAATCTTGCTCTTTTTAGAAAGCTATACTAAAATCCAAATACTTTCTCTACTTTTCTTTATATGGTCACACCCAGTCTATGTGGCGTAGTTTACCACCGTCCCATCGTCAGCTTCCTCCAATTAGATGCACACTTTTAATGTAAACAGACACATGCCGACCATGTTATTCCCTTTTCCAAGTGTCTGCTCATATTCTCTTGCCTGAAATGACCTTTCTCCCCGTTCATATTCTCTTCATCCGTGACAACCTGGCTTAGATTTTAATTTCTCCATAAAGCTCCTGTGGCAGAGACTGCTCCCCATCCCCCAGTAATCCGTCCATTCTCTCTTACCTTGTAGTATAGAATTCCCCTAAGTTTTAGCTCGCAATGTATGCTAAGCTACAGAAAACATTTCCCAGCCTCCCTACTACGTAGTGTGTGTGCTAGTTTTGAACATGTTGCAACTTCTTGACACCCCTCCCATAAAAAGGGGAAGTCTAATTCCCATGAATATGGGCCAGCCGTAGCGACTCTACTTCTACTAAATAGAATGTGGCAGAAGGAATATTGCATGGCTTCCAAAGCCAGGTCATAAAAGGTGACACATCTCTGCCTGCTCTTTCTTTTGAGACACATGCCTTAGGAGCTCTGAGCTGACATGAAAGAAATTGCATTAGCCTGAAGCTGCCATGCTAAAAAGACTAGGTAAAGAGGCCACATAGAGACAGACAAGCCCCAAGTGTACCATCCCCCACCTGTTTGTTTTCTCAACTGCAACCTTAAGACATGTGAGTGAGTCTTCAGATTATTCCAGCCACTAGCTTTATGCCACGTTTCATGCGAAATACACTCACTCCCTTCCGCTGAAGGCATCAGGTTCAGGCTTGAGGCCCAGGATCTTGTGATAAAAATCAAGTTCTCGTGTGAGTGAGGCTCCATGAGTGTGGTTCCTGACGTACTGCTCATCAGTTAACACTCCTCTTGACTGGAAGATCTGTGTACTAAAGGGACGAGTTTTCTGTCTTCCCTATACAATAGTGGGCCTGGCACGAGATGACTGTTCTGGACACTCTAATTCAAAAAAGGGGAAACCAGGAGGCATGTAACAGTCACTTGTCTATGGTATTTATGGAAAAAGAAGGATGACTCGGGCTGTCTCCAAGAAGCCACGGAGAATGATTCCCTGTTGGTGGAACTGAGTCCCCCTCATGGGATTGGTAACACAGGATCAGCTGGATTGCAGAAATGCATGAAGCAGAAATGTAAATAATTTGGGCCAGAGGACCAATTGTGGTGGCTTTAAACATTTCCGCAAATTCTTTGATAATCCTCCCATGAAAAGGTGGAGTCTAATTCTCCTCTCCCTCTAACAAATAGGATGTGTCAGAGGGGATGCTTTGTGACTCCAAAACTAAGTCATAAAAGGGGATGCTACAGCTTTTGCTTGACTCTCTCTCCGGACGTGTTTTTGGAGCTCTGTAGCCACCATACTGGAGGGACTTGTGGAGAAGCTATATCAAAAAAGATGCCAAAGGAAGCCAAGCTGTGCCAACCCCAGCTATGTAAGTCTTTCCGACATCAACCACCAGACATGCAAATGAGTGAGACTTCAGATGATTCCAGCCCCCAGCCTGCAAGGTGACACAGCTGATGCCAAGGGGAACAGAGAGATGCTGTCCCCACTGAGGAGGTTCCAACCACTTCAGGAAGCCCAAAATAGGAATAATAGTATGAGAAATGGAAAAGATTTGAAACTGTCATTATTTACAGCTGATATGACGAAGCCCTTAGTTTATCAGCTCATCATGTTGGATTTTCTATTAGAATTAATGAGTGTAGCAAGATCACTAGATAAAAGGTGAATATTTTGAAAACCAATTGCATTTCTATATAGCAGCAACACCAATTATAAATTTTTTTAAAGGATACCTTTTACAATATTATCAAAAACATTTACTATCTAAGAGAAAATCTAAAGAAACATTGTATGCTCTGATGTCAAAGCTCATGACAACTCCCACAGTCTGAACTAAGATGTAAATGGGTCTTCAAAAGCATCTGAAATGAGGTGAAGCAGAAAGTACTATGATAGAATTATCAGCTAATCTTAAAAACAAAAATAGGATGGAGATAGAAGGCAATGGGTTTATAACCCAATTTGTTAGCTATACAGGTGAGGAAGCTAAATACCCAACTTCTAATTTCATGGTCCTTGCCCTTAAATGGTGCTGAGTGTAAAACATAGTAAAAGCATCTAACTTCTAAAATAAAACAAAATGCATCCCTTGATGACAGAGAAAGTTCCATTTATGGGTTAGTAGAGAGCTTCTGCTTGAAATGTTTATTTTGTATTTTAAACCATCTGGCCTTCTCTTGCTTCGTAGAATCATGAATTTTTTTAAAAGTAAATTTCTGTTGCTATTCAACCAGAACATGCTACCTAGAACCATTCATGTGAGAACACACGGATTGCAGATTGATACCTGCCACTGCAGGCCCCTCTCGTTCCCCCGATTCTGCACAAATGACTCTGCCATTCAGGTCTCAGCTTAAATGTCATCTCTCCAGAAAAGTCTTTCCTCACCACTAAATATAAAATAACTACTCTTTACTGCATCACCGTGTTTTCAATAGCACTTAAACTAAGCGATATTTTCTTGTTTGTTTAAAGTCTATAATGTCTTCCTCAATTAGAATGTAAGCTCCATGAGGGCAGAAATGTTTTCGTATTTATTGCTGTCACTTTGTTAATTAGAGCCGTGTCTGAACATAGTAGGTAGTCAGTAATTTTTTCTTGAATAAGTGAAGGAATTGTGACTTTCATTTGGGGGCCACCCCAGCTAAGATTCCCTAGAGAACAGAGCCCAAGGCATAGATTAACGGCAGAGGCTTTGGGAAGTCAATCCCAGGGCAGCAAGGATAAGGGAGTGAGGCAGAAGATGGAAAGCAATGCAAAGTAGTTTATTACCATGCCCGCCACTGCTTCCCAATAAGCCACGAAGAGACCCAGCCAGTTGCTCAGCAGGAGCATCTGTGTGGCCACGTGGGATGTCTCTGCACGGGCTGTATAGGGATGTCCTGCCTTGGAGCAGACCTCCAGAGAGAGGAAAGAAAAGAAATTTCTCTTCCTGGCTCGGTCGTGTCTCCTGTTTCCCATTGGCTGAATTTCACTATGTGGAGAGTCAGCTCCCACACATTTCCATGTCATCTGGTGGCTTTAAAAGCTCCATAGGAAGCCATATCCCACGCTGTGTTAGGGTGAATAATGGCCCCCAAAGATGTGCACATCCTAATCCCCAGGACCTGTGAATGTTACCTTGTATGGCAAAAGAGACTTTGCAGATGTGAGTCAATTGAGGATTTTGAGATTATTCTGGATTATCCATGTGGGCCCACTGTAACCATGTGTCCTTATAAGAGGGAGGCAGGAGATCAAAGGCAGTAGTAGGAGACGTGGTGATGGAAGCCAGGGGTTGGAGTGATGCGAAGAAGGGTCCTCAAGCCAAGGAATGCCAGCAACCTCAGGAAGCTGGGAGAGGCATGGAATGGATTCTCCCTTGGAGCCCTCAGAAGGAACCGGCCCTGCTGACACCTTGATTTTAGTCTCACCTTGATGTGAGACTCATTTCACAGTTCTGACCTCCAGAAGTTTAAGAAAATAAACTAATGCTTTTTTAAACTACTGAGTTTGTGTTAACTTATTCCAGCAATAGCAGGAAATAAATATACATGCCCTGTAGGGGAGCATTTCCTCTAAATCTATGGCAGGAGGATCCAGAGACCCCAGATACACAGCCAGTCAGTCTCAAGGGGTGGAAAAGATGCAGGGAGTCTGTCAGCCATCTTGGCGCCGAGGTGGAGCAAGCCACTGAGCGCCTGGGTGACAGGGGAGGCCAGAGAACCTGAGGAGGTCCTTAAGATGCGCACAGTACAGCAACCCATATTTAAAATGATTGCTTATATTAAGAAGTTGAAGACGGGGCGGGCCCGGTGGCACAGCAGTTAAGTGCGCACGTTCTGCTTTGGCGGCCTGGGTTTCACCGGTTTGGATCCCAGGTGCAGAAGTGGCACCTCTTGGCAAGCCATGCTGTGGTAGGTGTCCCACATATAAAGTAGAGGAAGATGGGCATGGATGTTAGCTCAGGGCCAGTCTTCCTCAGCAAAAAGAGGAGGATTGGCAGCAGATGTTAGCTCAGGGCTAATCTTCCTCAAAAAAAAAAAAGTTGTTAAAGACAGAGAGAATGTGTGTGCATTGGTTGTACTAACATTGACTTTCATTATACTTCATTTTCAGTTGTGAAGAATAGCTGGCTAGCTCTGTAAAACGTCCCCGGGCCTCTCAGAGTGAATTTTGTCTATGTCACACAATCTGTAAGTCAGAACATCACTAATATAACTTTGAACTTGGTAAAAATCTATTCAGGCAGAAACAAATTTATTTTATGTAGATTTGACATAGCATTTATAGAGAGCATGTATCAGGGTAACTCCAGCTGCTTTAGCAAACAATCTACATTTCGACTACCTAACGCTATTCAAGATGATTTCTTGCTTACCTAACAGTCCAGTATGGGTGTAATGTTGGGAAGGTTGTGGTCCTGCTCCCGTGGATGTTCAGGGGCCCAGGCTGACACTCTGTGTTCTTCAACTTTTATCTTTTAATGTCCCCCTAGGCATAATCATACAGCTGGCAGAAAGGGAACCGTTGATTGGATAAAGATTCACCTTTTAACCTCCTGGCCTGGAAGTGATACCACTTCTGCTTACAATCCACTGGCAAGATCTAGTCACACAGCATCACTTATAAGCAAGGGATGCTGGGAAATGTAGCCCTTGGCTGGGCAACCGCCTGTTCAGTAACCACCCTACTTGATGTAAGGGGAAAAGGAAGCTCCGGTGGACAGCTGGCTGTCTCTTGCCACAGCCTGACCCTCTGGCCCAGAAATGTTCATGAAGATTCCTTCCCTCAAATACCGAAAACTTGCCCCAGCCAAAAAAGAACACTAGAGGGAATTAACTCAAAATCCTATTAGTTACTGCATCCTTAGGGGCAAACCAGATGGGGAGCCAACAAGAGACTACTCTCTCAGTACAGTCAAAAGAAGTCAAGGATGGATGATCAGGAGGCTGAGGGGCCACCATGCCAATAAAATGTCATAATCCCTTGCCCAGTTTTCAGCCTGAGCCAGTTTTTGGACCCAGGCCCACTGATTGAAGAAAAAGACTGTGTTCCCAGGAGGCAGAACCCTGTAACACCATACAAGTGTGTGTGGTCCTGGATCTTCACCAAAGGGTTCTACCTGTGTAACTGAACTCTGAGGAATACCCAAGCATTTTGATGACTTTTCGGCAAAGTCTTAGTAGACATTAATACCTAGAGACAGTAATCACCATCACAGGCCTCTGCTAGAGTGCAGGAATACTGGGACCAGGTAATAAATGGAGACCTGGCCCGGATTCAGCTTACAATGGGTCCACTGGGTCTGTGGCCCCACCCCATGGTTATTTCCCTAGACCCCAAATGTATAATGGAAATAGACATGCTTGGCAGTTGTACAACATCACATTGGTTCCTTGGCTTAGGGTAAGACCACCATAGTGCAGAGGCCCAAGGAGAACACTCTGAAATGAATCCCCTCCAAGATCAAGATAGTGAATCAAAACTGACATGGCGTCCCCGGGGGGAATGGAGAAACTAGTGTCATCCCTCAAGAACTAGAGGATTCAGAGTGAGGCCCCTGTCATATTGCCTTTAAATGCACACGTCCAGACCAGACAAATCTAGTGGGCTCAGGAAAAGTCAACCAAGTAATAGTTCCAGTTGCAACTGTTGTGCCAGATGTGGTATCATTGTTGGGTCAGCATAGCTGGGCCTTAGTGCAGGTTACATGTGACAACATTCTTCCTTGGAATCCTGTTTTTTTAAACTAATTTCAAGTGACCTTAAATCAGAATGTATAACTGTATGTCTGAAGATACAAAAGATATGTAGGATAGGGTTTATTTTTTCAAAGAGAGTTATATCATTGAAGCTTAATAAAGGATACTATCTGTAATAATAAATTATTCATAGACTACTTATTTGGCAAACTCAATAATTCAGAACATGGCCAAGGATCTGTGAGGAAGCAAAACTGGGCTTCACGTGAGGAACCAATAATTGTTAAGTCCATGAGCGCTTTGCTGATCCCACTTCTGCCCAAACAGGGTCAGAAAAGCTCATCTTCCCTTTCCTCACACACAAAGGTGCCCTCCTCTCTCCTCACTCCCCCATGCCCTCTGCAGCTCGCAATCTGTCATCTGCAAGCTGCCCATAATCACCACCTCGTCTTTATGTTCCCTCCACCTTCTAACTCTAACTCTAACCAGGTGTGGGCCCTGCAGCCCTCTCAGGTGAGGATTGTTTGGTTCCCAGCCCTGTGTCACTGGGCCTGCTGTGTAGCAATTGTCCCTTGGTACTTCCAGACCCTGTCTCTTCCTTCCTTGCTGAAAATCCTCTGGATCTTTAGAGCAATGGCGCTGGACCATACCATCCACTCTCCCTCCTCATCCAAGTATCTGGCTCACTATTTTTCTCTGCACCGTTACTCTGGAGACTTCCTTCTCATAAACAATCCATCCAGTGCCCTAGCTTCTTGGTTCTTTGACCTCTTCACTTCCTCTTCCCTCTCCAAACTCTAGCCTCCACTACTGGATTTCCACCTTTGCTCAGCGTACTCCTGCTTGTAGCCCTTCTCCAACAACGCTACCTCATCAGGACCTCTAAACCATGAGTCCGCCATTTTCTTCAATGCCCATCACTTCACTCATGCCTTCATTTCCCTCTTCCTCCAGATTAGAATTTCTAGTCCATCACTATAATCCGTCAATAATATATACCTGCAACTCGCTCCTCGCCACTTTCTCTTCTCCACTTGTCTTGAAAAACCCCATCCACAGATAAAGCCAGTTCTCCAAATCTGTATTTGAGCAGCTGAATGTTTGTGGAGAGACACTCAAACACTCTAGCTCTCACTTTAAGTTTATGACTACAATCTTCAGAGGCCAGCCCTTCAGATTCACTTTCCCACCCTTCCCTAGTCTCCCGTGGTATCCTGTGCCCCAAGGCCACGCTCTCAAAATTCCTCTCTTTTTAAACTTCATCACAGATAGTCCTCCCATCCCTCATTCCTTATTTCATTGTGAAAACCCACGGAGAAACAGAGAACACTTGCATTTTCTTTCTATCACATCTTCCAACTTATCCTATATATTCCTGTGGCTTTAATGTCATTTAGTTGCTCACTGTCTCTTCCCTGAGCTTAAGATTTTTATATTCAATTTCCTACTTGGTGTCTCTAGTTGGATGTGTATTAGGCATACGAAGTACAGTATGTCCAAAAGAGAATGCTTGATTTTCTCTCCCAATCTTCCCTATCTCTGTAGTTGTTAGGCATCATCCTTAATTCCTCTCTGTCCCTAACACTCCACATCTAATCCATTAGCGATTCCTGTTGCCTTTATGTCCCCAGTGTATTCCAATTCCAACCATTTCTCACCATCTCCACCACTACTGATATCTCCTTTTGTGATGAGCGCAGTAACCCCTGACTGATCTCCTGGCTTTCATGCTTACTCATCAGTGACCTGAACAATCTTTTAAAGATGAAATTTGGATTAAGTCACTTCTTACACTGAGTCCTTCATTGGTTTTTCATCATCTTTTACAATACAATCTAAACTCCTTTCCGTGGTCTGCAGACCCCTTCATGATCTTCTCTGCCTCCCTCTCCTACCTGATCTCACTTCATGCCTTTCCCCCTAGCCACGGCTCGTTCTGCTCTCCTTGTTTTACCCTCTTCTTGTTTCTTGAGCACTTCAAGGTAGTTCTAGCTGCATGATCCTCACACTTGCTATTCCCTGCGTCTGTCGTGCCCCTGCCTCCAGAACTTCACATGACTGGCTGTCTGATTTCATTTAAGTCTCTGCTCAAAATCACTTCCCTGACCACCTTATCTATTAAAGCCCCCTCTTCCAAAGGAATTCTCTTTTTACCCTGTTCTGATTTTCTTCATATAGTTCCTAATGAATTCCATACTTTCGTGTTGTACCCTCCCACATCAATTCTGGGCTTGGTCATGTGACTTGCCTTTGGCCATTGTGACATTAGAAAATGTGACCCAAGCAGAGGCCTGATAAGTACTTGCACATTCGGGGCTTGTCCTCCTGGAACACCAGCTGCCAAGTGAGGAAGCCTGAGCTAACCTGCTGGAGCGGCCACATGGAGGACAACTGAGGCAGGCGAGCTGACAGCCCCAGCCAACTGCCATCCAGCAGCTGCCCATTGGTGTCAAATGCATAAGTGAGCCCAGCAACACCACGTGGATCTGAGACCTGCCATTCCATCTGATCTCCATCCAATTGCCAACCCATGGAATCATGAACAAATAAAAGTTGTTTTACGCCACCAAGTGTGGGATGGTTGGTTCTGCAACAGTAAATGATACCTATCACTATCTGAAGTTATATATCCATGTGAAGATTTACTTATTGCCTGCCAACCCTTCTAAAAGTTAAGCTCTATGAGGATAGGAGCTTTACGTTGACTACACTGTGGTCCCCCAGCCTGGAACACTCTCTGGCCTACAGAGGCACCCAGAAAAATTTGCTGAATGGATGAATAGTCTCTCATGAAGCAGCTTTATCTGGGTCTATGGCTTCCACTAAGATCTCTAAATTTGGCCCATTAAAAAGCTCTGTCTCCTGAGTGTTTGTTCCAGCTGACCACTGGACACGACCAACGGAAATTCGACACCTTCTAAACTGATCTTATTTTTCCTCCCAATTTTGTCCACAACTTTTCTTCTCTATTCCATATTTTAGTAATGGCACCAAAATACAGCCAATCTTTTTTTTTTTTTTTTTAAAGATTTTATTTTTTTCCTTTTTCTCCCTAAAGCCCCCCCGGTACATAGTTGTATATTCTTCATTGTGGGTCCTTCTAGTTGTGGCATGTGGGACGCTGCCTCAGCGTGGTTTGATGAGCAGTGCCATGTCCGCGCCCAGGACTCGAACCAACGAAATACTGGGCCGCCTGCAGCGGAGCGCGCGAACTTAACCACTCGGCCACGGGGCCAGCCCCAATACAGCCAATCTTTTAAGGATGTTGTAATGATGGTTAATTTTGTGTGTCAAGTTGGTCAGGCTGTGGTGCCCAGATGTTTGGTCAAGCACTAGTCTAGATATTGCTGTGAAGTTATTTTTTTTAGAAGTGATTAACATGTAAATCAGTAGACTTTGATAAAGCAGATCACCCTCCATAATATGAGTGGGCCACATCTAATCTGTTGAAGGCCTGAAGAGAAATGACTGAAGTCCCCCAAGGAGGAAGGAATTCTGTCTCCAGACTGCCATCAGACTCAAGACTGCAACATCAACTCCTGCCGGAATTCCAGCCTCCCACACTACCCTGCAGGTTTTCAGACTCACCTGTGCCCACAATTGCATGAGCCAATTCCTTAAATCCCTCTTCCTTCCCCTCATACGTGCATACACACATCCTGTTGATTCTGTTTCTCTGGAAACCCTAATACAGGGGTTATCTTTGATGATCCCCTCTCCCTCACTTCCCAAAATTCATTCAGTCACCAGAACCTATCGATGCACTGCACAAAATGTCTCCTGCATCTACCCTTTCTCTGCTTCCACCTCCCCAGTCTTGGTTTAGACTCTCAGCATCTCTAATCTGGACTGTTACAAAAGTCCGTTAACCATTCTCTCTGCCTCATCTCCTTCTAATCCACCTGCCACTCCACCACCAGACTTATCTTTCTAAGCTAGGAATCTGATCACGTCACTTACCTCCATCGTCTCCCCATCACCTGCAGGATACAGTTCAAACCCATCAGTATAACAGGAAAGCTCTTTATCAACTAGCCTAAGATATATTCCCAGTCCTATCTCGCTTAATCCTCTAGAAATACCCCAAATTTTCATTATATTTAACTACTTGTGGATCCCCAAACAAGTCATGCTCATTTCATACCTTCATGCTTTTGCACATTTTTTTCCATTTGCTTCCAATGCCTACCAACTCGTCTTGAAAACATTCAGACCTACTCTTCGAGCCCTAGCCCAGAGGGACCTTGGTCTTAAGCTGTCCCTGAATGCTTTGTCATTAAGTTTTAGACAATGATAAAGATCTTTTCATAAATCTTGTCTTATTGTATTGAAATTAATGTATGTGTCTATATTTCTCAAAGATACTCTTTGATGGCAGGGACTATGTCTTATTCCTAATTAGATTCCTAATCTTAGAATTTTGTTTACCTCATAATAGCCACTCAAAAGATGTTTGCTGGGGCCTGCCCAGTGGCACAGCGGTTAAGTTCACACGTTCCGCTTCTCAGCGGCCCGGGATTCACCTGTTCAGATCCCGGGTGTGGACATGGCACCGCTTGGCAAAAGCCATGCTGTGTTAGGCATCCCATGTATAAAGTAGAGGAAGATGGGCATGGATGTTAGCTCAGGGCCAGTCTTCCTCAGCAAAAAGAGGAGGATTGGCAGTAGTTAGCTCAGAACTAATCTTCCTCAAAGAAAAAAAATTGTTTGCTAAGGCCATTTATATGTGTTAGATTTTAAGCCCTTTGAAGGCAGAAACCATATTGCTGTTCATCTTTGTATCACTTATGGTGCCTCTCATAGGATCTTGTACATAATTGATGCTCAGTATAAGACTGAATTTAAGAGAGAAGCTTCAGTTTTCTGGAGAAAATAGAAATATTTCATTTCCTGATGCTATGATATGTCAGCCATCATTGGATTCCCATGCTAAGTGGTATTGCAACAATTTTAAGTCAAGAGTTCATAGAAAAGAGAAATCACTGAAGGTCACAGTCTTGGGGAAAAGAAATTAGAAGGAAACTGTCTTTCACAAAAAATTTATAAGAACTTTCTCTATTTCCTATTTTCTCATACAGTCTTCTAAAAACCATTTTTTTCACTTTGAAAATTTTCACACCCACCAGAAAGTTGAAAGAACAGTACAGTGAACACCCAGATACCTCTCACCCAGATTCACCAGCATCTTGCCACACCCATTTCCTCTCTCTCTCTTTATATATATACACACTCACACATATATATACACACACTTCCCTTTTGCTGAAAGCAGATGGCTGCTGTCACAGCATTTCACTCCCGAATGTTGCATCTTGCATCACTCAGAAGGGGGACATTCCCCTACACCACCACAACACCACTATCACACCTAAGAAAATCAGTATTACCTCAACAAAATCACCTAACAGCAAATTCCCCTGATTTTCCCTCCAAATGTCCTTGATAGCTATCTTTTTTGACCCAGAATCCAATCAAGTTTCACGCACTGATTTGGCTGTTACATCTCTTTATTCTCTTCAAACTCTTCCTCTGTTCTTGATATCAAATGCGTTGAAGATCCAGGCCAGTTGGCCCGTCGAACAGCCTATATTCTGGATTCCTCTGACTGTTTTGTCAGGATTCGATTCAGGTCAAATATTTCCAGCAAGTTTTATTGTGTCCCTCCCACGGCATCAGATCAGGGGGCTCATAACGTCACTACTTGGGGTGCCAAGCATGACGAGATGCAGATAAGGTGAAGGCTGACAATCTCTCCAATGCAAAGACACACTTATGCCTTTGTAACTATAAGCAACTTATGAGATTGTGTAAACACCATCGTCCCTACAGCCTTTTTCCCAGTGGGTCATATTATTCATTGATGATCATTGCCTGAATTAATTATTATATTGAGAGTTACAAAAAGGTTCTTTTCTAAATCTATAATTTAGTCTTCACTAAATATCTTATAATCTTTCATAAAGCAGAGCTTTTCTCTCTCTTTTGAAAATCACTACGGAGTTGTGAATTTTTTTTTAATTTAATGTGTTATAATCACTTACCAGGATTATTCTTTTTGATCCTCAAAGTTTCCCAGATTTGGTCACTGAGATCCCTTTTGAGCTGGCTTCTGTGTCCTTTTGACATGGACTGTTAAAACAGTCTTTGAACATATCTTTGCTTTCTAGCATACAAGATGTTCCTAATTCAGATCTGGTATCAGCCAGGGTCTGGGGCTTCTCACCTCATGTGGTGGCAGAGAGACACAGAAGGAAAGATTCCCTTGCCAGTGAGCTAGTTGTACCCCAGTGTGGCTGGCTGTCAGGCTTCTTGGAGTGGGCAAACTTTCGTACAGAAGGGACAGGACCTCTCACAAGGAAGGGCAATTGTCCAACAGAACATTATCGAAACATCCTCTGACCCAATGTTTAAGAAACCTACCTGTGAACTTTTTACATGAAATCAGCTCTTGAAGATTTTCTACTTAAGAATAAATCAAACACAAAGCTGCGTTGTAGTTTTCTCCACTCAAGTGACATGTTCCCAGCAAAAAGCTACTTGGCCCATTACCCATGGAAAAATGTCCCCTTTCACTGTTTCCTCTGAACAGAGTTCTCAGTAGAGAGTTGTGGTTAAACCACCCCTGTGAGTGAGACTGGTTTCTCTTTTTGACTCTGCAGAGAATTTTGTGACGTTCTGTTAGTACACAAACTTTGGGATCCTTTGCAACAATTTTCCCATGTGGTACAGGTCTTCCCAAGAGATACTGGGCAATCATTTCAAAATGGCTGGGCATGGAATCCAGATTCCCAGGGAGATATTCTCCCCCTGGGTCTAGACTACAGTTATCTCAAGTAATTCCCTGGCAGTCTTGAGAATTGGGTATTATTCCTGTTTTAGAAGACGAGGAAACCAAGACTCAGAGAGTCTGTGTTGTAACACAAAGTCAGAGAGCTCCTATATTTTACTGAATCTAAGATGCCATAGATTTTAAGGTACATTTCATTCCCAGGTATGTTAAATGTGGGGAAGAAAACCCCAAAAATGTGTGACTTAGGATCAGTGAAACAGCTGTTAGTCCCTGGACACTCAGACCCACGATCAAATTCAGATCTTCATGACTGTGAAACCCATGCTGTTCCCACTTGAGGCGGCGTTTATGGAAGAGGAGTGAGCTGAGCAGCAGATAGGAGAGCCGGGGTTCGAGAAGATGAGCAAAGGCATGGATGTAAGGGTTTGCTTGGAGCCTTGACTCAGTGAAGAGCTAATCTGACTATAGCCGAGTGCTCGGATTAGGAAGCGGCTAACCTGCCTAAAAAGAAATACGGCTTTTAGAGAGAGATGAACCTGGGCTTCAGAAGGTAGTTTATGATTATTTAGGTTTGGCCGAGCCTCGTTGTAAGTGCTTGGGTGGGTATTACATGTTGAAAGCCGTGTGTTTAGAGGAGAAGTGTACAAGGTGGGTTGGAAGAGGAGGTAAAAGGTTGCTGCAGTTCAGAGAGGCACCAAGTGATGAAGCTTGAATGGGGATGGCGGCCCTGAGACTGGAGAACAGGGGTAGGGGCATTGGAGCATTAAGAGGAAGGGTTCCCCGTGGTTGTTGACAGACTGGAGGTGGATGGGAAGTCCATGCAATTTATCATCCAAACCGGGACACCTTTGAGAAAGAAAGCGAAGTGCTATTAATAACCATGCCAGACAGAAGGCATAAACCAGGACTGTCATGGGCAAACCTGACATATGGTTACTCCAGACAGAGAGAATAAAGGAGAGACCAGAAGCAAAACTTACTCCAATATTTCTTGCCTTGGGGACTGAGGGTTACTGTAGTTGACAGGGGAGTTGTAAATGCTACTTCTCGTGCCAGGGGGTTCTCTTGGTGATCTCCAACTATCCTCCCCAAGAGGGCTTGTGGAGATTCAGACAGCCCCACACAGTATGGCTTAAGGAACAGGCTTGACTCATAAGGTGTGTTGCCAGGGCCTGGGTGCTCTCTGGGACCCACTGGGATGGACATTCCTAGAGCCTCTTCCCTCCAACTCTGTCGCCTCCCTTCCTTACAGGGCAAGAGCAAGAACGACCTCATCAGTGGGAGAACAAGGTGTCTGTGGATATGCTGGATGCCAGCAGTTGGCAGAGGTTGTCTAGGAAATCCAGCTGCCCAGCACCTGGGGAATTGAAGGGCCCAGGGGAAGCTGGCTTTGGAAATGGAAGCCAGTGTGCCCGTTGGGACCCTGAGTTCATGTGCATCTTCTCCCTGGCAAAAGGAGAAAGGCATTCAGTCCCAGCCAGGCTCTTGTCCAGACAACCCAGAGTAAACTCCCAAGGCCATTTTGGGTGTAGTTCTGTTTGTGGCACAAGAGTATCTGGTTTAGGGCAGGGGTTGGGCATGAAAGAGAGTACCAATGGTGTAGAGAGAAACCATCAATTTTCAGTGAATTGGCCTACAAGCAAATATACTAAACTGTGAACAATATTAAATATAATCTTAAAATTCCTTTGATGGTTCAGAAGGCATTTGAGTCTTGTAAAGCTTAAGGGTCCCCATGGACACCCCTGGCTGTGCAGTAAACATCTGGCTGTGCCCCTCTGTGCATGGTCTAAGAGGATACAAGTGACACAGTCTGACTGCAGGTTGTTCTCAGCAGGGCCTGGGCCACTGTCCCAGCCTAAACGGTTGCTGGGTTTTGCGCCTAATTTCTAATGAGCTAAAATTAGTAAGTGACCAGCCAAATAGACACTTTGAAGGGATGTCTGTGGGATGTAACTCTCATAGCTATCCCATTGTACTCCACTAATCTAATTTTAGCTTAGAGAATACCCCTTGAGACTGGAGGCCTGATTTTGAGACCTGGATTTCAAGATAACCACATTACAGTTTTGCTTTGATGATGGAGGTCAAGACGGAATTCGTGAGACCTCAGAAGACTGTGTTTTGAGTCTATCACTTCCTTGGTAAAAGCAAACAACAAAGAAGCTCACAAACTTCAGGAACTCCATCGCTCACAGGATTGTGTCTATACTTGGCGACTGCTACTCAAAACTGTCCTCCGTCAGATCTGTTTATCCAAAAGTCTCATCACATTCTCTGCTTCGCACAGTCAGGGGGATCTGGCCAGTGCATGTGAACTCCTCTCAGCCTTGCCTTCTGCCGGGTTCTCTCTGCCAAGGCCATTCCCTCTGCCTGGCTCGGTCTCTTGTCTGGGTCCCCTGCTGCTCTCTGAGCCGCAGACCCCTGTATCCAACTGCCTAAGTGACGTTTCCAAAGATGACCCAAACCTGCCCCTCCTCCTCTCCACTCTCTTAGTGAATGACAAGGAAAAAGTCCCTTCTGGTGGTGTCTCTGCCAGCTCTATTTCATCCATTGTCTAGAGACACCTTTCCAAAACACAAACCAGGCCACTTGACATGCCCCCTGAAAGCCCACCAACCAGCCCCAAGCTCAAAGCCCTCAGCAGCACATGGGAGGAAGCCCTTTTGAGCAACCGTCTGCCCATCCCACCCTGTTCTCCAGCTCAGAACAGCTCACGGTTTCCTCCGGCAGCCAGGCTGGCTTCTCTCCCGCCTCCAGGCCGTGCATCTCAAGCTTCCCCATCCCCTTCACCTGGCCCCCTTCTCCAAGTTCCTTGTCCCTTGTTCGTGACCTGAGTACCACGAGGGAAATGAGCAGTCCTTGTTGTCTTACTATAAGCCCATGATCAGCCTTTAATGAATGTTTAATGATCAGTGAATGAAGAAATAATGAATGAACGATACAAAAGTGCATTGAGACAGAACCAG
This sequence comes from Equus przewalskii, assembly GCF_037783145.1. Lineage (NCBI taxonomy): Eukaryota > Metazoa > Chordata > Mammalia > Perissodactyla > Equidae > Equus > Equus przewalskii. Next base: position 43,724,762 of record NC_091850.1, read on the forward strand.
GACCATAAAGAAAAAAAAAAAGACGAGGCTGCAGACTAGGATATTGGTTTGCAATCTCGGGAGCTCCCCCTGGTGAAATCTGAAACTGGCCCCAGAATGTTCAGGGCAAGGAGAGACCAAAGACAGAGGCAGACCACTCCAGATTAGCAGGTAGCAGGTTAATAAGCAAGGGAATTTACAGCTTGTCTTGGGTGGTTGCAAGAGGAGTACATCTCTGCACCCACCCGCCAGAGTCTTATTTTTTTTTTTTTAAAGATTGACACCTGAGCTAACAACTGTTGCCAATCTTTTTTTTTTTTCCTGCTTTATTTCCCATCTGCCCCCTCCCCCCCCCATCCGGTATATAGTTGTATATCTTAGTTGCAGGTCCTTCTAGTTGTGGGATGTGGGATGCCGCCTCAACGTGGCCTGACGAGCGGTGCCATGTCTGCGCCCAGGATCAGAACCTTGGGCCGCCGCAGTGGAGCGCGCGAACTTAACCACTTGGCCACGGAGCCGGCCCCAGCCAGAGTCTTAAGAGTTTGCACAGAGGCCTTAACGAGGTTCAGTCATGTATACCGTCCAGATGGTCTCAACACCACATTCTCTCAAGGCTGCGTCCTTAAAACAGCTTCTACTATGGGAATGGTGGGCAGACCGTACATTTCAAGGAGGGGAGTAGGTGAGGACCCTCCGATCGCCTAAGTCCAGCTCGTGGGTCAATCTGTGGTCATCTCCTCTTGGTGACCTCCTCCAACACAGGACCAGAACAGTGGCTAGTCTGCTGATTTGGGTGTAACTGCCAGCATGGTTGGAAGGGTTTGGAAGTTAATGTCCTGCAGTCATCCTTGCTGATTATGTGTGTGTGTTGATATACGTGCCTGTGGATTGAGCATGTGTGTGTATGTTGATATGTGGATAGACAGATAGTACCTTTTCAGGATATACATTTGTTGTAGAGTGACCTCAGTTCTCTTTAATTAACCATTTTTAAGAGCTCTTTTGTATATTATTGTATATTTGTATATACAAATATCATATTTACACTACATATATAATACATACACTACATAACACATATGTAAATAACACATACAATACATAATACACTACATACATAATAATATATTATTATTACAATAGTAATAACAATAGTATATTATTGTATTTTGTATATTTTGTGTATTAAAAGAGCTCTTTCATATATTAATAGGGAGTGATACCTAAACTGGGTACCCAAGCCGGTATATGGATGGCCACCATCTTGATGTAGGCATGTTCATTTCTGGTAAGCAGCTCCCTTCTGGAATGCTTGTCAAACGTAGACTATTCTAAGTTTGGATATTTCAATTCTTATAAGTACAAAAGACAGTCAACCGAAAACAGAAATAGCCAGTTCCTTTTGTGACCTGGGTCTTGGAATCCAGGCACAATCTTCCGTCCCATTTCCTCCATGTTGCTGTTGTGTGATGCTCCTATTTCTTTCTGCTTAGAGTCAACTATCTAGGTTCTCTTGGCTCAGTGACAAGAAAATTAGGAAAAGTCAGGACAAGAAGTAGAGGATATGGTAAGAACAGGAGGGTAGAATTGCTTTAATAAAATTATCAGCATAAACATATTCTATCTGCAGGACTAATAAACAACACACCATGGACGCATGGCTCCTTTGATTTAAGGAGTCACAGACATACTGTAGGGTTCTAACACGAAACATTTTAGGGGAAACAAAATAATACTGGGGCGCTTCCTTCTCATTCTAAGGCTGAGCCCGATGTTGTCTCTGTGGCCTCCTGGAGTGGGCATTAATTATTCATTATTTCTCTCTCCTATTACAAGCTTTCTAGATACTTTTGGAAGGGAAGGGTGAGTGGCCTCTTTGAAGAGCTCCTATGTGTATTTTGGCTTTCTTTGCCAGAGCTGTGTTATTTTCTAAACTGTCTCTCAGATTCAGTGGCTACAACTGTTTTCTCTCTCTCTCTTTTTTCTTTTTTCCTTTCTGACACACTCCCAGTTTCCTTGTTTTCCCTGGATATATATTGTCAAATCATCTGGCTCATTAGTGTTAATCACTCTGTTTCCAATATACAGACATGCAAAATTCAGAAGAAAATCTTCAACAGCAAGGTTACCCACATTTAGAAATATGCCATCTTCTTGAAACTAGGGGACCAGGTTTATTTTAACCATCATTAGCACTATTTTTATGTAGCCTTAGCACTGAATAAATTACTCCAGCATCACAAAGATAACTAGACAAAGAAAAAACACCCAGTAGCACCCAGTTATGTGTCTATGCTAGCATCTACTCCTGTAATATTTCTTTGTCAGTAATTATTGGAGGTCATAGGTGGAAAAGACAGATAAGAGCAATTAGCCCAGCTTTTTATGCAAAACAGTTTTGTGTAGCATTTTTTCCACATTACAGTAGTTCCCCCTTATCTGCAAGGGATATGTTCCATGACACCCAGCAGATGCCTGAAACTGCAGATAGTACTGAACCCTATACGTACTATGTTTTCTCCTATACATACATTCCTATGATAAAGTTTAACTTATAAATTAGGCACAGTAAGAGATTAACAACAACTAATAATAAAACAGTACAATGATAATATACTGTAATAAAATTTATGTGAATACGGTCTCTCTCGCTCTCAATATCTTATTGTACTGTACTCACCCTTCCTCTTCTTGTGATGATGTGAGATGATACAATGCCAATGAGAGGAGATGAAGTGGGGTGAATGACGTAGGCATTGTGACGTTTCATTAGGCTACTATTGACCTTCTGACCATATCTTAGAAGGAGGATCATTGAGCCATGATGATGCCAATGGTCAGACGTCAGAAGCTGATGATGTTGATGGTTGGGGATCCAACAAAGGGATAATTCACATCCTGGGTGGGACAGAACTGAATGGCATGTGATTTCATCACGCTACTCAGAATAGCACGCAATTTAAAACTTATGAGTTGTTTATTTCTAGAATTTTCCCTTTAATATTTTCGGACCTCGGGTAACTGAAACCACAGAAAACAAAACCGCAGATAAAGGGGGACTACTGTAATTTTAACAGAGAGAAAGAAAAAATTTCACATAGCTGTGGGTAGGGAGATTTATCATTAAATAGAGGTAAGTGTTCCAAACCCACATATAGCAACTGAAGTTCACCTTTTATGAGCCTTGGTTGTCAACAACTTTCAGATCCTGACAATAATAATTAGAATTCAGGGGGAGAAGGAGAACGTGAAGCATCTTGCAAACATGTTTCTGGAAGCACAGCCACACTGGTTTGGACAACAGGGATGTCCTCATCTCCTCTGCCCTGGATTCTCCCCTACAGCCACAGAGTCTAGTGACGAATCTTAGAACATCGCAACCCCTGGGCTGTGTCCAGTGCCACAGAAAGGCCAGATTACACAATAAAGCATCATTTATCTTTCAAAAGCTCTTCCACTAGGGCCAAGAGGGGGAAAGAACACCTAGGAAAATATGGTCTTTCTTTGGTGGAAAAAAAAATACCCGAATTATTTCCACAGGACTTTTTGACTGCCTCCCTGGCCACTTTCTATCAGAGTGTCAGAAGGACTCTCCTCAAAGGCAAATCAGAAACACCCGAGACCCTGTACTGTCTTCAGGTTAAAAACCAAACTTCCTGCCCCTAGTGGATCATCCAAGGCCCTGGTGATCTGCTGTGGATGTACATAAGGAACTGTGCACCTCCACCTGTAACTCCACACCTCCTCTCATGTTCATCTCCCAACAGAAATTATTGCCCCCTCCCCACAAAGCATACTTTACTTCCCTCCTCCTTGCACTTCAGGGCAGATGCCATCTATCCCAAAATGCCTACTCCACTCCTTCCCTAATTTTGGATGCACGATTTATGGAAAGACTCCTGGCACTGAGTGATTATTTCCATCCCAGCAGTTATCACAGTGGCAACTGGCCCTTCCTTGGACTGTGAGCTTCCTGTGGGTGGAAGCCATATCCACAGAGCTTAGCAAGGTGCTGGGCACATAAGTGCTCAGTAAACATTTGAGTGAACTCCAGGAAGACACCCCCTTGAGGGATAACACACATACAGCAAAGTGCACACACCTGCAATGTACAGATCAGTGAATTTTTACATACGTATAGACAGAGGTATACTCATACATAACGACCACCTGGATGAGCATTACAGAACATTCCCCGGACATTCCCTTGAAACAACAGGCTTTAATTGCTCTGAGAAAGAGCCCCACTCACCCTGAGAAAGCAGGCTGGTTACCAGTAGTGAACTCCAAGAGGATAGAAGATGCCCTGATTCATGGCAGGTAGCACCCTCAGGATGGAGGAAGGGGCATTTTATTCCAGAGAAAAGTAAGAACAGGGGGATTAAAGAATAGAACATTTTAAAAAAGCAAATAGTGAAAAGTGAGCATGTACAGTTACGCTTCTTCCCTCCCCCCACACGCAGCCGGGCCAGTGAGGCCGGGTATGGGAGGTCTCAGGATTCCGTCACCCCCTCAGGGCCGCCTTACCCCTGTCCCAATGCCTGCTGTTACATCGAGACCAGAGTGGCTCTGAGGTAACCGCAGTCAAGGCTTGCCAAACCTTGCGTGACATATGCAAAGCAACCGGTCTCTGCAGGGTTCCCCCTCCTCGGCTCCCGCTCACCTGTCCCTCCCACCCACCATCGAGCATTTGTGAGCCCGACGACTCTGCCCACAGGCGGAGAGAGGCCGCGCCTTCGCTCCTCGCCGCGGCCTGCCGTTGCCTCACTCGGAAAACGAGAGGGCCAGGCGCTCCTGAATTGACCCCTAATGTTTTCTTCTTCCTTTCTCAGTCCAACATTTATATCATCCTGTTCTTCCCAGAGTCCTAAAGACCTCTGCTATGGTTGTGCAGGCTGTTCCTGCCCGGGCACTGGGCCGAGAGCGGGGCGCCGCTGGGGGCTGAAATCTGCCAGGGGAGGGGCGCCCCTAACGCCCTCTAGGGCGCAGGATGGGCAAGCGGTGGCCCCGGTTTGAGAAGGCGAAGATGTCTTGCTGATTTTGCCGGTGGCTCCGACTCTCTTTTAGAGGAGTAACCGGGCGGCGGTCCTCCACTGCGCCCTCCCCATCCCCCGCAGCTGGAAGGGAAAAGGAAAGGGTCACGCTCCCTGGGGCCCGGGCGAGGCCAGCCAGGGGCCCGGCGCTCCCTGGGGACGCCGCCCAGCGCGCCCCCACGGCGCGGGGACACCGCCCAGCCCCCCGGCGCCCCGCCCCATCCCCATCCCCGCGCGAACTTGGCCGCACCCACTTCCCCCCGGAGGCGCCCCCGTCGCGGCCAGGCTGACGTCACAAGGCACCCAGCCGCCGGCGCCCCGCGGTGCGCGCCCCGCGCCGGGACCCGCCGCCCTCTCGGCGCCGACACCCAGGCGCGCCCGCGCGCGTGCCCGTCCCCGCCTGGAAGCGCCGCTGAAGATGGCGAGCCCGGCGGCCGCGGAGCACGCCGAGGAAGGATGCCCGGCTCAGGCTGCCGGGGAGCAGGCGCCGGCGCCGCCGCCGCCCCAGGCTCCCCACGAGGAGCAGGAGGAGGAAGCGCAGGAGGAAGCCGCGGCGGTGGCGGCGGTCGCGGGCCGGCAGGTGGAGGAGGCCGCCGGCGGGGTGGCCGCCGCCGTGACCTGGCTGCTGGGGGAGCCGGCGCTGTGGCTGGGCTGCCGCGCCGACGAGCTCCTGAGCTGGAAGAGGCCGCTGCTCAGCCTGCTCGGCTTCGTCGGGGCCAACCTGCTGTTCTGGTGAGAGCTCGGGGTGGTTGGGGACACCCGGAGGGGCAGGTGACCTTGGGGTGCTCGAGGGCAGGTGGAGGGCGCGCCCCGGGCCCGGGATGGGGGTTGCACGTTGGACACTGCAGAGGAAGAAGTGTCAGCCCTGCCCCACTTTCTCGGCCACCTTTCTTGAACAGGTAGACACACTTCAACTTTCCTCCAGACGCGCTTCCCTATGAACAGTTGTCATCCTCGAGGTGTGTATCCAGCCTGGCCTGCGAGGTGGTCGGCTGAGCCGCCTGCACCTGTACCTACAGGTGTGCCAAGCGTGCTCGGAAACTTCGGCCTTTGTTTTCTAAAACTCTCGTCTTGACCTGCTCACCCAAAGTAGGCGCACAAAGGCGCTTGAACTTGAATTCGTTCTTGCACCCCCAGCAGGCCTATCTGGACCAGCTGAGGTAGACGGTCAAGACTGCGCCGCCTTCACCAGCCACCTGAGCTGGGCACTGCATGATTTGTTTTTCCGTTCCCTGAAGGGTTGCGTTTACTCTCTTTACTCCCTGATGAGACGACAAGAGGCAAACAGGTGGATTCTGCACATCACCCCGCCACCCAGGTGTGCACAGTGTGGAAAAACAGTCATACTTTTAGGTGAAGTACAGAGAATACACAGGAATGTTCTCTGAAAAGCCCCTGATCAACAGGTTTGTCTCTCCAAAAAGTGCCCATCACTGGTGAGGACAAGGGAAGTGTCTGGCTCCTTCACTGAAGGACATGCCCTGTCATCTGTTACCAGTCTGATGGGGGGGTGGAGAAAAGACTTTGTTTGCAACTGTGCGCTCATAACAGGTGTGACCCACACAGTGCAGAATGAGCAAAGCTTGGGCCAAGAGATACCTTGTTACCCTAAGACATAGATTTCTTAACCTGTAAAGTTAGGAAATAGATGCTCAAAACATACTCAGCCTGCCATTTTCTAGGTTAACTTGAGCAACACTTTTCTGCATATCTGTGCTAGTCCTGGTTTTCTCTTAAAACAAACTGTATCTTATCAGGGTCCCTGAATGTGACTTTACTTTGGGTCCCTTAGCTGTGAGCACTCCAATAAGGAGGGTATACTATATTATGCTAGATTGGGCAACAGTCCAATAGTCTTAGAGCTGTGTTTCACTGTTTTTACCAATGAGGGACGTGTTTTTAGAATTCTTCTTAATTTTAAATTTTATTTATTTAATAAAATAGCTAATACAACCTCATAGTTCAAAAATTTAAAGGTATGAAAGGCTAAACATTTTGAAAATGTCTTTCCCATGCCTCTCTCTGCCAACCTAGTTTCCTCCCAGAGGCAACCATTGTTTCCGGTATCTTTCAGCAAGCGTATTTCAACAAATACACAAAATTCGATGCAAATCATGGAATACTGCTGGGTTATTCCTCTTCTTACTGTATCTTGCTGATCGCTTCCTTGTTCTTTTTCGGCTGTGTAGAATTCTGTTGTAAGGATGTCACAAGTTATTTAACCGTCTCCTACTGATGGACTAAGGTTGTTTCTAAACTTTTGCAATTTCAGTGTTATAGCTAAAGGCCTTGTATGTACATTATTTTGCATACATGCAACTATTTCCAGGAGTGGAAGTGATGGGTGAGAGGGGATGTGCCATTGTAATTTTGATGGCTATCGCTATTTTATTGCACTTTCTTGGAGTTCTACCAATTTATACTCCTCCCAGCAAGGCCTGTGACTCCCTGCTTCACTATACCTTTGCCAACAGTATTTTATCAGACTTTTTGATCTTGCAAATCTGATAGGTGAAAAAAGATATCCCAGTATGTTTTTAATTTGTATTTCTCTGAGATTGAACCTTTTTTCTTATCTTCGAGAGCCACTGTATCTTTTCTTTGAGTTATCTGTTTATAAATAACCTTTGTCCATTTTTTTAGTTGAGCCATTGATCTTTTCCCTATTGATTTGTTGGAGCTCTTTATATATAAAGAACTTCAGCCTAATTTCTGTAATATGAGTTGCAAACATTTTTTCTATGATGTATTCTTAATAACATCTATTGAAAATAACATTTTTTTGCATAAAATAGTTGAAAGACATATTTTGTATTATTCAGGAGTGATGTCCTCCATCTGTGTTTTGAATGAGTCTGATGGAGAGGCAAACAATGGCCAGGCATTCAATCCACTTACAGCTTTCTGCTTATCTGTTTTATTTCTTTTCCTGTTTGCAGTATCTGCATTCCACACGTGTATTTTCTTTGATGGAAAGATAACAGTCCTGCTTTTTAAATTCTGAATTACTTATTAATTGGAATTTCTCATCCATTAATGTCATTAAAATTTTGATGTTTTTCCCCCTTTGTTGTTTTTCAAGGACATTAGATTTTCTTTCACTAGTGTATTTCTTATCAAATGATCTTAAATTATGTGACACTCTAACATTCTGTGTCTCCGGAACTCTAAAGCACTGCATTTTCTATGAGGAAAACAAAAAGATCTATGTTAGAAATATGAGGAAACCAAATCTTGTCTTAAGCAATAGTGATGATGTTTCCATGTTAATATTATTATTTAATTTTTGTGGAAATTAACTTATTAAACATGTATGTTTTGAATGACTTAGTACCTGGTACCAGCAGTAGCTTTCAGGATTTTGAGTTTGAATTCCAAAGCTCTAACATTTATTACCTGCCATTATCTAAAAGATTATGGTGCTGTGCCCTAAAAGGACAAAAATTGAGACATGAGCATGACAACTATGTATAATGCAAGGCTTCTGGAAGCAAGTGTGGTAAAAGAGAAAGAGAAAGGATGATTCATTTGGATATGGTTTTCGGAGAGCGGTGGCATTGTGGATGGAAGACTTTGTGGGGTCTTCGTAAGGAGTTCATGCTTGAACCAGACTATGATGGACAGAAGTGGTTTGGGTAGATCTATGGTTAGTAGCAGTCCAGCTCTCAGGAATAAAATGAACAAAAGAATAGCATCTTAAAGGTGTACTTAATATTTTGACCAATCCACTGAACTGATGCGATGGCGCGTGTTGGTAGAGAAAAGTAGTGGGAGATGAGACTGGCTGGGTGTTTTGGAGACACATTTGGGGGCACTGATTGCCTTGAATGTCATACTGTGTGTTTGGACTTGTTTTTTCTGTAAGCAGTGGGGACAAATACCAAATGGCTTGTAAAAGTCCATGAATATTTTAATGGTTAAGTAAACTGTAGTACATTTATTCCTATCATGGAATTCTGTATAGCAATGAAAATAAACTACAGCTATAGGCAACAATATGGATGAGTTTTACTAATGTCATATTGGGCCAAGAAGCACACAATAACATGTGCAAAATGATTCCGTTTTTAAAAAGTTTTAAAATGTGCAAAACAATATTGGTTAGAGATATACACAGAGGAGATAAGAAAGACATTCTTATCCCTAAAATCAAGAGAGTGGTTGTCCCTGGGAGGACGAGAAGTCTGATCACAGAGGGGCACATGAAGGTTCTAGGGTACAGGCAGTGTTCCAGTTATTGACTTGGGTGGTGGTTACATGGTGTTCAAGTTATAATTATTTTAAAACTCTGTGTGTGTATTCTTATCTATGATATATTTTATGAAAAATACTAAAATACTAAATAAAGTTAAAAAAAATAGTATTCACTCAGAGCTCAGAGGAGTTTGATAAAACCCAGACCACATTTAGTGCCTGTCTCAAGAAGCAGGGTTTCCACAACCTGAAATAGATTGGGCAACAGTCCAGTAGTCTTAGGGCTGTGTCTCCCTCATTTTACCAATGAGGGACATGTTTTTAAAACTCTTTTTTCTTAAAAATTTAAAGTTTTGTGTATTTTTAAAAATAGCCAATACCACCTCACGGTTCAAAAGTTTAAAGGTACAAAAGGGTAAACAGTTTGAAGATCTCTTTCCCACGCCTGTCCCCACGCAGTTTCCTCCTAGAGGCAATGACACCAGTTTTAAACATAACATAAGAGTGAATCCAGTTAAACAGAAAACAGCCATTTGTTTTTGCTTTCAAAGAATTAACTTTTTGTGGTATAATTTCAATAAAATGCATACACTCTAAAGTGTACGGTCAAATGTATACACTTATGTAACCACAGCAGCAGTCAACGTATAGAACATTCCAGGGGGCTGGCCCGGTGGCACAGCGGTTAAAATTCACACGTTCTGCTTCGGCGGCCCGGGGTTCGCCGGTCAGATCCTGGGTGCAGACATGGCACTGCTTGGCAAGCCATGCTGTGGTGGGCGTCCCACGTAGAAAGTAGAGGAAGATGGGCATGGATGTTAGCTCAGGGCCAGGCTTCCTCAGCAAAAAGAGGAGGATTGGCAGCGGATGTTAGCTCAGGGCTAATCTTCCTCAAAAAAAAAAAAAAAAAAATTCTGTTACTCCAAAAGGTTTCAGTACCCATCCCCCAGGGGGGATTGATCTGCTTGCCATCGCTGTAGATTAGATTTGTCTTCCTTAAAGTTTCCTGTCAATGGTACCGTAGAATGTGATGTCTTTTGTGTCTGGCTTTGTTTACTCAGCATAAAGTTTTGAGATCCATCCCTATCGTGTATGTCGGTTATTGGTTTCTTTTTATTGTCGACTGATGTGCCACTTTAGGGATGCACCACAGTTTGTTTCTCCTTTTGCTAGTTGGTGCTCATTTGGGTGGTTTTCAGGGTTAGCTATTATGAATGAAGCTATTGAAAAAATTCAGGCACAAACCTTTGTGTGAAATATCTGTTTTTGGTGAGAGGAATGGCAAGCTCGGACCCATGTTTTGTGTGGCACCGTGGCAGTTGCCTTGGATAGGCCAGGGATGGAGCAAAATGCCCCTCCTCTTAGTCTCCTTGCTGGTCGTAATACATCGTAATGTCTTCCAGTGCAGCCACCCTCTCGGGGCACACTGCCTCTGCACCTAGAAGCTGCTCTGACGTAGTTTAGTTTTGCCCCTACAGTTGGAGACCATGGTATACAGAAAAGTGTACGCATCGGGCTTTTTCCTCAGAGCATCTGGCATTGCGTGACGAAGTTACCCTCTATTTGTGTAAATGGTAAAACTGCGGGAAAGTGATTTGCCTCAGGTGACTACACAGGGGCACACCTGGCAGGAGACCTTGGGTACTCTGACTTTCGTGGTGTCTCAGGCTGGGCATCTGTGCACCCAGGACCCACTAGAAGCCCTTGGAGCACTGTTTGGAGGTTGCAGGGTCTGACCTCCCACTAGGTGTCAAGGCCCCCACTATACCATCCCTGGCGGGTTCCTCCAGCTTGCCTTAGAGCTGTGCCCCTCGAAGAGTGGCCTCTGATGGGCAGCATCGGCATCATCGTTGCATCACGTGGCTGCTTGTTAGAGATGCAGACTCATGGGCCCTACCCCACACCTAGTGAACAGGAATCCCTGGAGGTGAGCCCAAACCTCTGGATTTCCTCCAGCTCCCCAGGTGATTTGATGCTCATTCGGGTTTGAGAACCCTTGCGTTTGAGTGTTTGCTGGGCTCATGAGCTTTCTTCTCCATATGGCAGCATTTCCAGGGTTGGACAACTCTAACTAGTACTAACTAGTAAATATCTTCCTTACATGAGTGAAGCCCACCCCTTGGTTATCTCTGCAGCTGCCCAAGATCCTGGCCCCCTCCCCAGAACAGTCCTTTGTCTGTTTCAAGATTCATCCTGTTCTCCGTTCCTGCTGAGTCTTCTTTTCCCCAGCTGAGAAATCCTGGGCTCCTTCCAGTCCCTGTTTTCCTGTATGGTTTCCAGACTCTGTTGGACATACTTCAGTTTATCTGTATTCCCTTGAATGCAGCATTCCTGAGGTGGTCTGACCAGTGTGTACTTTCTTCCCTCCTCCCGGACAGCATCCTTCTGTTCACATAGTCTGAGATAGAATTTCTTTATTCTAATTGACAGGAGCTCCCTTTGATATGCTATTATTGATGACTGTTAAGACTTACATCAAACTATCCCTGTATATATAACTGTGAGGCAGGTTTGGTCCCCTTTTTACACAAGAGAAAACTGAGGCCCATAGAAATTAATTGAATTACCAGAGATGACTTCGACCTGTACTGTTCAATAGGATATTTGCGGTGATGGAAATAGTCTACATTTGTACTGTCTGATCTGGTAGCCAGTTGCCTCTTGTGGCTGTTGAGCATCTGAAATGTGGCTAGTGTGTAGTGTGGAACTATATTTTCAGTTTTATTAAATTTAAGTAGCCACATATGGCTCATGGCTACTGTATTGGATAGCACAGTCCTAAACAATAGTAATGGGGCTGGGTCCTGAAGCCACATCCTCTTTCCACACATTCACTGTTTTTTCCTACTCCATCACTTTAAAGACCAATAGGAGACAATTAGGGCTTACATTTTTCAATATTAGAGAATTATACTTAAATCCAGCATAGGGTGAAAATAATTATGGTGGGAGAGGGTTGCTTCTGCGTTAAGAGGGATCTTTTTAGCTCGTTAGCCAGTCTAGTCTGTGTTCCTCGCCTTGTCTCTGCTCCACCTGGGCAGTCTGCACCATGGAGGACTGTGTGCTTCGTGCCCACATGGTGCTGGGGTAGACCAGAAACCAGCTTGCCTTCCTCTCTGGTTTAGGAGACATGGCTGGTTCAATGGGTTGATTGAAACAGTACACCACAGTTCTAAATTGTATGCCTCTGTCTCTAGGGCTTTACGGTTTAGGAATAGTGGCGATCAGTAGGGTTTGGAATAGCCAATGAAAGCTCTGTGCAATTTATTGTATAGACCTAGAAAAGAGGGTGTAATTGTAAAAGTGAGGTTAACGTAGTGAGGACTTTCCATGTAGGACAAACCCAGGCATAAATATGGATGAGCACTGGATGTTGTCAGCATAGGGAGACCCACCTGACTCATGCCAAGGGTACATTCTAGGAAGCAGGGAATATGAATTATTATTCTTGGATAGTTGGCATTAGCACCATCTGGTACATTGTAGATGTTCAGAAAGTTTTGATGGACTGAGCTGGACTGGTGGCTGTTCCCCTAGCCTGCGTAAGGTGGGGATAGTTTGAGAAGGGTCTTGCAAAATGGAAAGGCTTTAGTTCATTTAAGCTAGTTATGGACATTTTTTTATATTCAACATTCAGCAAATGTTTCTTGAGTGGCAGCCTCACACGCTTATTATTAGACACAGTGGCTCTTTGATGCGATCCCACGGAAGGCTGTTCTCTCAGACCTTGTACCTTACCACCAGAAGGACCTAAGACATGGGAGCTGTTTTTACCGGATTAATACTTATTCTAGAAACCCACCAAGTTTTTCTGTCTACTATAATAGCTATAAACCTCATCTTTAGTGATTTTGTGCGATTTTGTGGGTATGCGGTTTGGGTAACAGTTTTACCTCAGCTTCTTTTTGCTCCTCTTTTTTCTTTTTCCCCTGTTGAGCATAAGTGTTTTTAAGCAGGCTGATTGATCTAAAAGAGTACAAATAAATGAGGAGCATCATTGTTACTAGCTAACGATGACCAAGACACATTCTGATCCCAGGTGAGAGAAACAGATTAGTAAGCAAATAATTCTAATGCAAGGTTATGCTGCAAGCACTAAATTATCACACATGGGCCAAGAAGAACCAATAGGATTTCCTTAGGCAGCGACTAAGGAGGTATGGGGATTGGGGACAAGACAGGATGAGCAGTGTGTAAAAAGTGGAAGAGAACTAATTCATATTGAGTTGCCATTATATCCTAGGTGCTCAGTTAATTCATGGACGCTTGAACAGGATATGCAGTAGCACTCATAAATATTCACTTAAATAGGTGTAGAGAGAGATGGGGGCAGGGGGTGAGGCTGAGATGGGAGGAGCGGGGATGGGAGAGTGGTTTTATGTGCCGGAGGCATAGCCAGAGTTGAGGTTGAAAGAGAAACATTGGGGCCAATTTATAAAGAGGTTACTGTTGGACTGTGCTAAGGAATTTGGACCGTATCAAATAAGCAATCTTTGTCTTTTACCCTAATATGAATACCATCATATTAGTCCCTTTCTTTCAAGACCTCCCTTCAAAAATTCAACAAATGTTTATTGAGTGTCTACTGCATGCTGACACTGTGCTAGGCGCTAGAGATGTAACAGTGGACAAGAAGAATAAGATCCTTTTTCTCATGGAGCTTATATTGTAGTGGTGAAAATGGTTGAAGAAAGAGACAAATATACAAAATGCTAGGAGAAGCTGGATGCTAGGGAGAAAACGAAAACAGAGACAAGGGACAGGGAGTGACAAGGAGGTGCTGCTTAGCTGGAGTGGTCAGTGCTGGCCTTTCAGAGCAGTGACCTTGAGCAGACACCTGAAGAGCAGGTCAGGGAATGATCCAAGCAGCTGCCTCTGCAGTGGAATGTTCCAGGCAGAGGAAATTGTGTGTGCAAAGGCCCCAGGGTGAGAGTGGGCTTGGAGTGTTTGCCAAACAGCAAGGAGTCCAGTGTGGCTGGAGCTGGGTGTGCAAGGGGGAGATACCATTAGTTTGGCTTAGAGTGTCATGCAGCAGCTGTGCCAGATTCTGCTTGCTGGCTTTCTGTCGGCCTCTCGGGATGAATTAGGGGAGTGAGAGCCTGGGGCCGGAGGCCAGTTAGGACACCTTTGCAGGGGCATGTGGCGGTGAGGAGAGGCACTGGGGATGGAGAAGAGGAGATAGATTCAGGGGAGACTGGTATTCACCAATATGAGTCACTGAGGTCGCAAAAGGTTGTGGCAGTCGGGGAGAAGGGTGACATGCCCAATTTGGAGGTATTGAATTTGATGTGCCCATGGGTCATCAGGTGAAGTTACCCAAGTAAGTCCCAATGGGTTAGATTTATGGGCTGATGCTCAGGGCACAGGCTGAGTGGGAGTACAGATTTGAGTGTGTTGGGGTGAAGATTGGGGGGGGGAGTTGTGAAATTTCTTGGGGTACACTTGTTGAGTAATATGAAGCGGGAGCCTGGGGGAAAGTGCTGAGCCAACTGACATTACCAAGGTGGGGGACCGAAAAGAGCATCTTAGAGGCAGAGCATGGCGAGTCCCAGAGAGGGGTCCACAGAAGCCAAGCGAGATAACGGCTGTAGTCCTCAGCTGGCGTTGGACTTGCGGGTGCTCCTTCCCGGCCTTCGTGAGAGCAGCGGCTGTGAGGGCGTGGCTGCCGCATCACACCGGAAGGGGAGGATTCTCTCTTCCTTCCTCGCCATCACTGCCTCCTCGCTGCTCATTGCAGCTCAGTCTCCATGGAGGACAGGACTCCCTACCGCATGCCCGGGCCCGTGTGATTTGGTCTTCAGGCTGGCTCCTGACCTGGCGAACGGGGCTTCAGGCAGTTTGGGAAATCTGCTCTCTCTCTAATGCCTGGCTTTCAGGCCTATCGAGATACCCTATTTTGAATGTCAGAAGCTGCATTTTGGCTGTTTCTATTGCTCCTACCCCTCCCCCGCTGCTGTCCTCTGTCCATTTCCAGATGCCTGGAGACGCCTTAGTGGGTCCCCTGAGGGACACTGGAATTTGCAGGGATAGAAGCCATAGAGGAGGTGTTGATGACATGGGGGAGGGAGAAGTGACAGCACGGGGCTCTGGGGAAGCCTTGAAGGGGCTGGGCTTGGGCAGTTCTTCCTGTGATACCCGAGGCCGAGGGGAAAGGTGGGCATTCCTGTACTGGAAGTGACTGGGAGTCACGTGTGGACCCAACGGTGGCTGATTTCTCTTTGAAGGTGGAGGATCTACTGAGAGGGAGGAGGTTGAAGGAGCACAAGGCTGGCTATAGCTTTCATGGGGAAAGACATCAGGAAATCACAAATGATTGAGGGAAAAGGCTTGGTTATATTGTTTTCTTGGTTTTGTTTACGCTTGACCATTTCTTCAGTGAATACATTTTTATCAGGTTCCTGTATCATCCTCATAGACCAATTTCTTTTCAAGGTACTTTTTTTTTTTTTTAAAGAGAATAGTACTAAATTTGGTATCGTGGTCACCCTATACTGTATTGGTTTAACAGGAATTATTGCATGGGAAATTTCCCCTTTGCTAAAGAAGCGAGATCGGCTATGTCCGCAGTATCCACATATCTTTGCAGACATACGTTTAGAAGCATAAAACTCTGAAGTATTTTCAAAGTTTCTTCAGAAAGATTCTCGGCTGTGCTCTTTGTATTCTGCCAATTTCAGTTTATTTGGGAAGGAAGTATTTTTGTCTCGGGATGAAGGCGGCACCACCTAAGTGAAAACGTTTTGGGCAAGGTGTGGCCACTTGCATGCCCCTGATTGAATCCTACAACTGGAGAAAGAGCTGGAGCCGCCCACAGGGTGTCTCTGCCCAGACGCTACCCCAGCCTTTCATTGGAAAGATAAACTCAGATGACACAGAGCGCTCACCCAGGTTGTGGCCACGTAGGGTCACTGGGCTTCTAGATAAATTGATTTGACTACTGGAAAACAAGCCAGTTTCCTTTTGACAAATGTCGGGGCCCTCTCTCTGTGGCCTTGCGTGATTTCACTTTGTGATGCCTGCAGGGATCATCAGTGTTAACAATACCCATTTGTTGGGCTCCTGCTTTGCTGGGTGCTTGATGTAGTTACTATCTTATTTAATTCTCACGCCACTCAACAAGGGATCATTGCTGCATTTTGCAGAGGGGGATGAGGAGGCTCAGGACATTTAAGTCACTGGCTTTAAGATGACGGTATGTAGCAGAGCTGGGATTCCAACCAGGCTTCTCTGTGTTCTTCCCCCAATAAACTAGACTCTACTGCAACGGGATGTTGCGGTCTAAGATGAAAGCTTAATTTTTTATGGCTTTTCCCTTCTGTCTTCTGGAGGATAAAAGTTAATTTACTTCTCAAATTAAAACTCAGCTGTCTCCCACATAGCTGGTTATGTCTTACCTGCTTCAGGGCAAGAAGTTAATTTATTTTTCCAAGTAAAATTTCGGCACCAAACCCAGCTTCTCTCCACAGTCTTTGTTTTCTCTTTTCAGCATTAATTACCAAAACCAGGTGTGCGTTTCTCTGAGTCGTCAAGTAGTCCAGCGCTATCAGATTTCAGTTCTCTTTGGCGTTCGCCCTTTGGACCTGAAAACGGCTCTTTTTCTCCAGGTAAAATGTCATGTGGCCTCCTGCCTCTTCTCAGATGGTTGCATGAGTTGGTGGTGTAGAATAGGACCTGAAATGTGTGTAGTTTGGGATGTGAGCCTGGGTGAATTTAGCGTTTGTGGAAATGACATCTTGTCTCGAAGGGGCACTTCTGCCATACCCTGGGCGGGGTTGGGCTGGCACTGATGGTGGTGTCTTTATTGAAGGAGCACAGGAGGATGTCAGGAGAGCCCGGATGGTCCTTTTCCTCATGTGGCTCAGCTGCAAAGCCATCCTGCTCTGTATGCAGCTCCCGTCGGCCCTTGGGCCTGTTCTTTCGCCTCCGAGGCTCTGCAGGTTCCCATCGTCTCTTCCCCAGCCCCTTTGCTGTCATTAGTCTCGTAGTCACCTCCTCAGTGGGTTGCCCCTGCCACTTCTCTGGGTCTTACCTATTAATTTCAATTTCAGATCTGCTTATATCCTTCATAGTACCTGGTACAATATGAAGGTATTTTATTTTTGTGTGTTTTTCTAATTCTTAGAAACCTTTTAAAACTCTGTGGATTACCACTCTGATCAAAGAAAAAAATTAAAGGTACAATGACAGAATATGTAGTAAATGACGTGGAGAATACTATTTGCGAAAATCAATCTCTCTCTTTCTCTATACACACCTTCTCTTTCTCTGTTTTAGATCAGCTAATTCCGCCAGACTTTTAATAAAAATGCAGCAGTCTCTTGCCTCACCTCTCCTCACTTCCTCACCTGTTTCTCAGAACAACTATAGTTAATTTTCTGCTTTTAGCTTTATTGAGGCTTTTCTAATTAATATCCCGAAAATGCCGTTTCCTGCTTAAGCAATCCAAGGCATTATTTATTTTTTCCTCCGTCTCCAGTTCACATACACACCCTTCCCCTTCTCCTTCCACTGTAATGACAGATGTGGCAATTTTGGGTTCAATCTTTAAGATTATATGAACATTGTTCATACATGAGATAAGGAGAATTCCATGCTTACAGTTCCTTTCTGTACAACTTTATTTTTGCTGTTACTCTTAGCATTTTTTTTATTTGATTTTTTTAACTCTCCAACATTTCTGGAAATCTCTTTTTGATAAAGGTCAAACATATCAGGCCAACACTGCTCTCTTTTTTTCTTTCCTTTGGAGCCATCCCTCTTGGAGTCCTCACCCTCCTGTTCTGGTCTTGTCTGCTTGTTTCCCTGGGCCTGCTATCCCCTTGGACATCTGCATTGTCATCTGTCCCTTCTGGCCTCCATTACTGGACCCGTGCTGAAAATGGGGTCAGGAGAAAGTTAGCAGCCTGAATGAGGAGGCCCTCATTTCTTCTCCTTGAGAATATTCATGGTGGTTTATGGTTTTCTTATGTTTGTTCTGAGTTCATCATTTCCATATTTTCCCTCTATTACTGGACTCTTTCTTGGTCAACCCCTCTGCATTGAGATAGCACATTCTCTGGCTCTGAGAGAGTACAAAGGAAATACATGTTTTAAGAACTTGTATGCAGAAAATGTCTTTATCCTACCCGTCCAGTTGATGGCTAGTTTGGCTGAGTTTAGAATTCTGGGTTGGGAATCATTTTGAAGGATTGCCTCCCTGTCTTCTCTCTTGCTTCCAGTGTTCCTTTTGAGCAGATGCTTTCCAATACTTGATCTCCTGTAGATGAGCTACAGTTGGTCCAGCTATTGGTTTATGATTTCTTGGATTTAGGTCGGCACGGACTTGACCAGACTGCTGTGTGATTATTGCTCATGCTTTAGATCTTCAGGGCAAGCTTAAAGCATTTCTTTTTGCTTTTTCATACTTCTGGTACCTGACGTTTGCTTGCCATGTAAAAGCTTTGTATGACTTTTGTAGCCCGTTCTCTAGGTGGATGGAGTTGAACACAGGGCTTCTGTGTGCCTCCAAGGGCTGCTCACATGGAAAACAGCCTGAGTGGCGCCATCCGCGTCGTGCAGGGAGGCTGCCCTGGCTGGCTTCTGTGGGCTTTGCTGAGTCGTGCCCTGGGGGGTGGGTGTCAGGCCTGGCAAGCGGCCTGGCTTCATGGGCACACATGTGATCCTAATTGAACTAAAGGCAGAGAGAATTCATGCTTTCACCTCATTAGCGCAGTGCTCAAAACAAGTATCCTGACTTGTCATAGACCAGGATGCGTTGAGGTGAGAGGGTGTAACTGCCCTTTACAGCTTAGGTTTAGTTTGGAGTTTAATGCTCCATAGGCGCCCCTTTCGGCTTGTCAGCTTCCAAGCAGCCTCACTGGCACTTTGGCTTGTGTTTTCTGGTCTGTGTAGCATTGAAAGAAATGTGCATCCAGAGTAGCAGATTCCAGCCAAAGAACCACAGAATGATTCTATTAAAATCATGTAGGACTCCAAGCTCCCCAGTTCTTTAAAGGGACAGTATTTCAGACAACTGATGGAAGATGCTTATTTCTATGATCAAGTTGCACTAGCTCTGACCTAGTAAACCACGTTATTTATTTTGGTAGCTAAAACCTTTCAAAAGAAGGCATCTGTATGATGAAACAAAAGGTAGGGAATCTTTGCTCCAGTTTAACTACCTCATTTTATAGATGAAAAAACTGAGTCCCAAGGCCTCACAGTGAGCTGGTGACAAGGTGACCAATATCACAGCCTCCTGATCCCTTTTTAAAGCTGCATGCTGCCAACTGTTGAGACAGTGAGCGTGATGAAACCTAGGAAGGAAAAACAATGATGTTCCCAAGTGCCAGGTCACCCATTACGTTTAACAGGTCAGTGTAGAGACTTTGCTGTGTTGATCCAGCCACGTCTCTGGGGGTCTTGAGAACCTGGAGATTGATAGTTCTCCCCATGATTTGCCAGGACCCTCAAAAGCTCCTAGCCACGGGGCCGGCCCGGTGGCGTAGTGGTTAAGTGCACACGTTCTGCTTCAGCAGCCCGGGGTTCACCGGTTCTGATCCAGGGTGTGGACATGACACTGCTTGGCAAGCCATGCTGTAGTAGACATCCCACATATATAGTAGAGGAAGATGGGCATGGATGTTAGCTCAGGGCCAGCGTTCCTCAGCAAAAAGAGGAGGATTGGCAGTGGATGTTAGCTCAGGGCTAATCTTCCTCAAAAAAAAAAAAAAGCTCCTAGCCATGAGCTTCTGGCATTTGCTCCAGACTTCACCCTCTCTTCTCACCTGCTGTCAAATGAGCCAGAGTTTGTTAAAAGTCGCTTTTGACACAAGGAGAAATTTCCCTCTCAGTAGTAAGGACTTGCATTTGACCGCATCTACTTGAAACAAGGTGTTTAACACCCAGCTAATGGAATCCAACCTTCTTTCAAATGATGAGGGTAACTCCATCCTGGAAAACCTTTCATACAGAGAATTCTCCTCACTTGAAAATAAATTAACTATTCAAAGGAAACTTGACATTCCTGAACTACCAGTTGACACCTGTGTTTGCTAAAACATCATCAAGACCTTTTAAAATGGACCGGGTCACTTTAGGAGTTACATTAGTCATCAAACACAACTTAAGGGCTTTTATTTGTTAATAAGATCTCTTTAAAAGAGCCATTGACCTCAGCATGCTCCCGTATAGCTGGTACATATAATACAGGATGTTCAAAAACAAAAAATGTGCATGTGCTCAGTGTTTAAAAAAATTCAAGCTTTCATGGGAAATAAAACCAAAATATAAAAGTAAGAACCAAATATATCCATTAGAACAGCACAGTGTGGGGACCATGGTGAACAAGACTACAACTGCTATAGACTTGCACATTGCCCGTGCCCTGAGAGCGGAATTCACCCTAAGTCAGAGGATGGCCTCGTGGTCTCTCGTCTGGGGCTCAGTTGCTCATGAATTGCATGAAATCCAAATCTATCTCTGTATGTGGAGGAAATGGCTCATAAGCTGGAGGGAGCGACAGTATGTGAACCCCTCCCTCAGTTGACTTCCTCTGCCCTGATTTGGGTACATCTTGGGGTATTGACTGTTGTATGGAAACTTTATTAATTCATCTTTTTAGGAATAAATATTTTCTTGGTATACTTTTTGAATTTAACTTTCAAATGCGTTTTGGGTAAATTCAAAGCAACAACTTGCGTTATTATGTTGTTTATAATGTCAGAAAGTTTTAGTGAGAGACTTTAACCAGTTTATTATCGTAGTTTATGCAAAATGGTATATTAAATTCTTAACCTTTTTCTTATAAATATCTAAATTTTTAAAGATATTTAACAAAGTTTCATTTTTGGCTCAAGTTCTAAGTTTATTGGAATGGATTTTAAAATATCCAATGGGAATGGAAAATATGACTTAAAAATGGGTTTTCTGTGTTTTTTAATTTGCTACTATTAGTGAACACTAGCTTTCATGTATCAAAATGGAAACTGATTATTTTCATTGAAAATTTTTACTTTGAATATCACTAAGATAGCTGAAAAGTTCAGCACGTTTGTATGTTAGTGCCATGTATGACTCAGACATTGGATTTTGTGTTTGTGCCACTTTTTGGTTCTGATGTTGCCCATGGAATCTCTGCTGTGTGTGGGTTTTGCCTGGTGTAGACAGGTAGATGTCTTAAGGCTTATGAGCCTGTGACCCAGTACAGGCTTGTTGTATGCCTATGGCATTCAAGAGTGTGACTGTTTAGCAGAAGAACCATTCTTGGGCTATGGTCCCCAGAATGCCATTGGTGACCTTTGGCTTCTGGTTAGAAGAACTCCCAGATGTCTAGAAAGTAGCCTGGACATATGTTGTGTATTGGCGTGGCTTTCCCTGCTTAGACTGGAGGGAAGTCCATCTGCTACCACTCGTCCAATGATGGGGATACGTGAGTTGGCCAGGGCGCCCTCCTCTTTCACCTGACCAACCACATCATCGCAATAGGGCTTTAGCATGGTGGCAAATTAGGAGAGCCAGACTGACTTCCAACAGGTTATGAGAAGCCAGGTCTTCCCATAAAGAGAGAAAAACTAATCTGAGCCAAGATTCAAGGGCCATCCATGTTATCACTTGTTTCCCAAAAGGTCTTCAAAACTTGCAGAGAAATTTTGATGCCCTGCATACTTTTTTTTTTTTTTTCAGTTTGGGCAAGCTGTTACTGTTATAATAGTGTGCTTTAGGGAATTCACGATTAGCGATTACGTTAATTACCTACATGATTGTTTATGTTAATTGACTCATTCATTCAAGAAGTATTGAATGAACAACAATGCAAAAATGTGTTTATTGAGCGCCTGCTATCCACCAGGCAGTCAGCTAGTGCTGGGGTGGCATTAGTGAAAAGGAGAGGATGGGCCTCTCATGGGGCTTGAGGTTTGATGTTGGGAAGGGCAAATGATAAACAAATGAACAAGCAAATAAATGTACAAGTAGGAATGAAGATGCTGCTATGACAGGAAAAACTTTACTCTGGGAAAGCAATGGGGGGTGACCTCATTTGATTGCATGCTGCCAAGGAGACTTGTTTTCAGCTCTGTGTTGCTCCTGAGTGTGACCACTGTCTGCGGGGTGGTGTCTTGACTCATGCTGGCGTCTTTGCCAAGCTTTTGAAAACACACACCTTTTGCCAAAGAACCCACATTCTCCTTGCTCAGAATAGCCAGTTCTTTTCAGATATAGGAGATTTCAAGTTCTGATGTAGCTGACTGCGTGGTTTGGGTTATTCTTAAAAGATGCGTTAACAACCAACCGAGGGCGTTTCTCTGTCATTTGTAAGCAGAGTTTTACCTCTCGTTCACTTCTCATTGGATCGAAATGTAGGTTTATGATTGAAATGTCAATCCTATTCTATTCCAGGCTCACGGTGCCTGCTGACTTTGTTTGTGGTCTAACTGAGGCGTTTTCTTTTGTTTGTGTTTAACGTCAAATGTTAGAAACACAGAAGCTGAGCCGCTCATTTGGAGAGCTTAATGAGAAATGTCATCTTTCCTTATCACGTATTCTTTTATTCTTCCCTGCATTGTTTGTCACAGGTGTTGCCTGTCTGGTTTGGAGAGTTAATGTGGTCCTGAAAATCTCAGGTGGCATTATCTGGAGAGACATAGGTGTTCTGTTGGCGCTTGGTTAGGGCCATGCTCAGGGATGGCTCTGTCTCCCTTGTTTAATTAGGGAAAGTTGTTAGGGTTGTTTCTACTGCTGTGCCTGCCCATGTGTGCACACAGGGGACAGGGGATGGACAAACCTGTTGGGTAACGGTCGCACCTTCTAGCACAGCCCAGTGAGTTTGTAAACTGTGTGTGTTGGAAGGTGGCTTTATTCCCTCCTAGGACACATCTAATCACCATTTCTCTTATATTCCTATTTTGCAGCTCCTTTTTGGCAAATAGTGAGAAGGATTAAAAACAAACATCCCCAGAGATTCACTCTCAACAAGGCAGGTGGTATTGCTGTTCAGATCATTCCTGTGGCTCTCGGGCTTTCCAAGGGAGCTTGGGTTGGTTGGCTGTGACGTTCGCTTATTTCACTTATTCACTTGCTGTGTTTTATTGATTGGTTCTTTTCAGATTAAGAACATATGGAAAGGTTCAGTGTGTTAGCTTGTCTCCTCCTCTTATTGGGGTAAAAAGGGGTCCTCTAATGGTGAAGTATCAAGTTCTTACTCTGAAGAGGTCATTTCAGAACCAAATTTGTGACTGTCTTCCTCCATCTCAACTCTTTGCTGGAATTCTTACGAGCTAACCTTAGCCCTGAGGAATCTTTTCTTTGGTTTATTTTCCCTTTGCCAATTTCCTTATCTTTTTATATTTATTGGACTGTGTGTACATGTGTGTGCCCATGTGTGTGTGTGTGTGTAGGGCTGGGGAATAGAGGTTCTGGGATGAGGTGAACTGGCTTCTAGTTGGATGAACCCAGTTAAGTGACTTAATCTTTCTGAGCTTTGCTTTCCTCCTTTGTAGGAAATAGGTACTGCGCAAAGTAACAGTAAGGATTGTGGAGACAGCCGGCCTCAAGTCTGCGGCCCACAGGCCGTGAATTCACTCAGGCCAGTGCCCTTGCCCTGTGGTTCTTTTTCAGAATCACAATTTCCCAGTCAAAAATGTTCCATTAGATTTGGTGTTATCACTTGTTTGTGCTGTTTACTGAAGGTTATTTTGAAAATCACAAAATGTAAAAGAAAATATTAAAAGTATTGTGTTAAATAAAAATAACTTTATAGCTGAAGGAAGCCTAATTTGTAAATTAATTTGCACTTCAGGGTCCAGGTTCAGTTAATGGGCTGACCAGGTGTGAAGTGGGAGGACTTTTCTGTTATAGCAGGATCGTGCCCCCATGTGCGTGCTCCCTCTGTCTGAGTGGACAGGGTAACCTGCGTTGTTCAAGGGGCTCTGCTTGGCTGCTCCTCAAACCCTGCGAGGAATCCTTGACGTCCCAGATCAGGGGCTGAAGTTGGGGGACCCTGAAGAATTGACAGCTATCAAGAGAGAATCATTCTCATCCCAGGTTCACTCTCAGTTTTGAATGTTCCAGAAACAGAGTCCAGGGAATTTTGAGGACTGAGGTCAGTGAGGTAGCTGCTAGTCCTCTCTCGTGCTTGCGAGGCTCATACACAGGCATTCCCTTTCTCTGTTTCTATCTGTTTCTGTCTCTGTCTTCTTTTTAAACTGGACCCATAGGGAAGAATCAGAAAGGGCTTTCCTACCTGGGATGATGTAACATAGTCTCCAGCCTTGAGGCAGCCCTGCCAATCAAATCCAGCTGGACAGTGGCCATTGGTGTGTGGGCCTGGAGTGGACATTCCTGATACATAATATTGGTGCCCAGATATTTGCCACTGCTTTCTCCTGTGTCTCAGGTTTGGGCACAGTGTAACAGGGAGTCACAGCTCCCTATGTGCTGGGGATGACAGGCCATGATTCCCCTTCCATGCCAGCAACTAGAAGGACATCTACTGGACACACCACAAGCTCCTTTTCTTTTCTTTCTTTCTTTTTTTTTTGGTGAGGAAGATTGTGCCAATCTTCCTCTATTTTGTATGTGGGACACCACCACAGCATGGCTTTATGAGTCATGTGTAGGTCCGTGCCCAGGATCTGAACTCTCAAACCCCGGGCTGCCAAAGCAGAGCACACAAACTTAATCACTATGCTACTGGGCTGGTCCCTTCCTTTTCTTTTTTCACTCAAGTTTTGAAAACATTTCCCACCCTGTGCTGGTCAGGGCAGCTGCACCAAGTGGGATTATAATCACCAGCTTTAAGTTCCCTGTTCATGGGGACAGACACTCATGAGTGTCACCACTGTTCTGTCACCTGTATGTGTCTATGGAAACTGCAGTGACAGGAGTCCACACCCCTTTCTGGGTATTATGTTGCCTTTTGAACATTTTGGCATTGAATAAGAAAGCAGAGCGGGTGCTGTTTTCCTGGCACAACTGCTGGCTGTGGTGTTCCTGATACTTAGGGAATGTCTGGGTGGGGAGGCTCCTCACCCTTGTTCTTAGAGAGGGGCGTGTTCATAAACGGGGTGACCCTGGGTCAGCTCTGCTGAGCAGGGCAGCTTCAGTCTACTGATAATAAAGGACACTTGATCTTGGCCTTCAGACAAAAAGCCCTCCCAGGATGACAGAATTACTAATTCAGTGCCCAGTCTCTTTTATGTTTTGGACATGTGAAACAAATTAGACAGTCGCTTCTCTGTGTCATGTGTTCATTTGGATCTTTAGTAGTGTGACCACGTAACTTATTGTCCAAAACTAAGTATGTCAGGACAGGGTGTAAAGCAGGGTACTGTGGTCCCTCTGGTCTTGAGTGCCTTGTTTGTTCTGATCTGTACAAGTTCTTACAGTTTGTTCAGATATTTCAGTCTTGGTCTGTTTTTGTTCACTGAGTGTAGCAGCCTGAGAGAATGTCTGTCCTCCTAGTAGGGAGTTTAGGAGGAAACAGGATGCGTCTTCAGATCCATGGGGCTGACGGGGCCAACTGCAGGGCTTGTTAACCTTGACATAGCAGTAGACCTTGGAGCAGGCAGTTCAATCCAGACACTTGGCCCAAGGTGTGTAGAAGCCTTAGTCCTAGTTCTGGAACATTGTGGCCTCAGACTAGGAGGGAGAGCGTGTGAAATCTTGTCGCTGAGCCTAGGATCTTGACAGGGAGTGGTCATTCCTGGACACCCGTCAGTACGTGGCTGTGATCCTGGGTTGTTAGGGTATGGTCCAGATTCGTTCACCTGGAAAGGGATAGGGTGGAGCTAGGGCTAGTGGACCCTGGCAGACTTCCCGAGAAGGGGGAGGAGAGGGAGCTGAGTAGCGATGGGCTGGAGACCCAGGCTGACCGACAGGACAGAACCAAGGCAGGGTGGGTGCCACATGGAAGCCCAGGGGCTGGAGTTCAGTTCTTTGCATCCTTGGGTTTTCAGAGGGAAGGCAGTGGAAAAACAAGAGGATCTTTACAGCTGTGGCAATGCCATTAGTCTCAGGACTGCAGAGTGGCTGAACTCCTTTGGGGGACCTGAGACAGGGTCAGGTCCGTTGGGATGGGCTCTTGAATGGCATGTGGACATGAGCTGATGAGTGGTTGACCACAGCTGAACGTGCATTTAAAAGCCAGGAGCTGAAACAGGCTGCAGAGGTTGACTCACCCAGCCTGCTTGGAACTCAGCTT
This sequence comes from Equus przewalskii, assembly GCF_037783145.1. NCBI lineage: Eukaryota > Metazoa > Chordata > Mammalia > Perissodactyla > Equidae > Equus > Equus przewalskii. Next base: position 43,751,147 of record NC_091850.1, read on the forward strand.
CTTGGTTAGAAGGTACCAGGTCGTATGGATGGGCAGATGTCACACACTAGGTGGAGCTGAAGAACCCATTGCACTGCCCCACGTGCTCCTGACTCAATTCACTCATGGCTTTTTCTCATACTTCCACCGCAAAGCAGGAGTACAGCAGGCCTGATTTTGCTTTGCCTTGACCTCAGATGGACTTGGTTCTGCTCCAGCTGTGCCTTTGGCTTCTCCCACTCTCTGGGCTCAAGAACACAGACTCCCGCTGCGCCTCCCCACCGTCCTGTGGGTTTCTCCACCATGCCTTGCTGAGCTGGGCACATTCCCTGAATTCGCTGGATTATCACCACCGGTTTCTACTGGAGCCAGCTGTTTCCCTCCTTCACTGCAGCAGACTTGTTCTGATTCCTGTGACCCAACATTTGCCCGACTATGAGTGTCTTCCAGAATTTCTCATCTCCCTGTAGAGAGAAGTTCACCCTTTTACTTTTTCTTCATATTTCTCTCCTCTCATGCTTCTAATTCACTTTTTTCTTATCACAACTAAAGAAATACTTCTCTAGAAACAACAGCTTCTAAGTTTCATTTAATCAACCATTTGTAATTAATCAAATTGTTACTTTCTCTCACTCCACTTTGTGATAACTCTTTTCTTCCAAATTATTTAAAACTATGTTTTGTTGATCGTTAAGAAATATATCCCTCTCTCTCCAACATACATGCATGTTTAAACACGTCTGAAATTGGGATGAATTTTACTCTTCAGAGGGTCATAGTTTATTGGGTAGTTTTTTTTTTCCCTGAATGGTGCATAGTATAATTTCCCATAACATCATTAGTCATTATATTTCATGATCTGTATTAAAAGGCCAGGAAAAATTAAAGCCAGCTTTAGTTGAGTTTCAGAATTTTGTGATATTAAGGTAGATGGCTGCCAGTCTGCCTAACTCTTGAGAAGATAGAATTATTTTCTAGCAAAATGTGATGATGTGGACTTTGAGGAAAGTTGGATAAATCATTAAACCTTAGGAGGCCCTTCTCTTATGACATTGTGATATTATATTATCCACCGTGATATTGGATAAAGCCAACATCCGTAAAGGACTCTATCTAGGCGAAGTCTGTGGTTGTATAGATTTCAGTAAAGGAAAACAAAACCCCTTTCTGTATCTCTATTTTGAAAGAGTCACAAAGCAAATACTGCAGATTGGTTCCCACATCAGAACTATGGAGGGTCCAGTGCTTTTGTCCATAGACTTTCTTTCTTTGAAAACAAAAAATGTCTATTTTAGCTGTTGACACTTTTCAGTTCATGGTACAAAGTGGGTTATACTTTGCCCAAAATGGGTTAGGTTTTTACACATGGGACGAACTAAATATTATCCTTTTCATCCATTGCCAAAGAAATTTTTTCTGTTTGCTTTTGTTAACTGTCCTTTTCTTTGCTTAATAAGAAATTTATCCTGTTGAGCCATTTATTTTGGCCTTGTGAAACTCATCATGAAGTAATGGAAGATTTAGTTAGCTTTTCCTTGTCAAATAGATACACAACTAGTTGAAACAAATTTTATAGGGATTTTTGGCTAGCTGCTGAGTGGAGTTCCACGGAAGTTTGCTCGTACCTCCACTTTCTTTTTCATCCTGTAAATCGTCCACACAGCCCAGTTGTCCAGGTGCTCTGGCCAGTGGCCACTTTGCCATGACTTCCTCCATTGCTGAGCCTGAGCAGGCACACCCAAGGCCCCACATGTATGTGGAATGCTCGAAAATCAATAAAGGGACAAGGAAAAGCTGTGGCCTTGGCCCGGCACTGAATGCTGGTGCACAAAAAGCTAAGAGGATAGATCACCTGAGCATGATTTAGTTCCCAGCCTGTCATTTCCTTGTTGGGCATCTTCGTGGAGGCAGTACTGCACTCTCACACATGTGGCTCTGAGCAGCAGATGCAGACTAATTGGATTTTAGTCAAAGCCCAGGATTTGATAGGAAAATTTTCTACTTAAAATTATGGTGCATTCCAAAATGGACCTAATTTGGGGATTCCCCTGCCTCCTCTAATTTTTTTTACCATTAGTTGGTAAAGGCCTGACCCTTAGCAGTCTTTTAGGCTTTCTCTGAATCTCTGCCTGCTTTCCTTACATTCTCTTTGTCTCTGAGCAAATGGATTGAGTCTTATTTCTTAGCTGACCCAGATAACAGAGGAGAGACTAGTCTTATAAACCATCCCAGTAATACCAGGTGGGCTGCAGCAGTTACTTGCAAACCAGATTAAAATTGAAAATACTGTTACTGATCAGAGAATGAAAGAGAAGAAAATGTAGAAGAAATAAAAAAACAGGAAGGAAAAAGCAAATCGGCAAATTTATCTAATTTAAAAATGAATCAGAAATGATGCTATCCTGGCATGGCTAGAAATCATCCATGGGCTGAACATGAGTCAGCTGGGAATGTGGTATTTTTTAAAGCAGTCATCATGTTGAGATGGAGAAATTGGACATAACTTGCTAAAGGAAAGCACACGTAATGATTTCCAGAACTTTACCTTTGCAATAGCAGCTACAGTGTACACCAAATTATGTCTTTATAAGACAAATGAGTATTCTTATATACATATAATTTTATGTTTATAAAATTATATTTATATATAATTTCATATGTTTAGATAGCATATAATTATCATATGTAATGTTTACCTATCATGATATGTATATGTATATTATAGTTGTCATATATAATATTTGCCTGTCTTGGTTTCCAAAATCTGGGCTATCCTTTGTCAAATAAAAGTTATGTTCTAAATGTCAGCTAAAAGAAGCATATGTAACTGTTTTAGTAAACAGACGTGATATTTTAGTTTTAAAAGATGCAGCAGGTTTTTTTTCTTGGAGTTGGTGGTGAAAGGTCCATCAGTCTATAGGAAGCTGTTTCTGATAGCTGGACACCTAGGGACTGGAAGAGCTTCTGAATGTCCTCAGTTCTTGGTGCATTGGTGTTGTCACAGGTCCGTATGCTAATTTGGACAAAGACAAGAGTCAATGGCCTTTTTTATTGAGCTAGAATCTGTTTTAAGAAGAAGAAAAGCCTTTATTGGTCACTGTGATGGGACCTCCCCTCCAAGATGTGATGAGGGTAGGGCCGGCTAAACAGGCGACCCAGTGTCGCACAGAACCCCGTGTTCAGAGGGCCCCGCACTTGGAGATGAATCCTCTGTGGGTGCTGTCTTGCTATTCTTAGTACTTTTGTGTTTGAATCTGTGTTTTGTGAAGTCTGATGGGACAATGGAGTATGCACTAGGGGTGCGGAGCCTCAGCTCACATTCAGGAGTTCTTGCTGCCCCCTCTCTGCCACTTGGCACCAGTCTCCCCCGCCCCATCTTGTGCTGTGTGACTGCCCGGGGTCCTCTTCCCAGGGAATTGGCTGGGTTGCATCAGTGAGGGGAAGCTTGTGTTGCACTGTGGCCATCTGCCCCTTGTGGAGGGTCCTGAGGACAGGTGTGAGAAGTGTCCTCCTCAGGCACATGGTCGTGGTCCTCTCCCTGGCTGGCAATGATGCAGTGCATTTAGTGACAACTGTGCAGGGGCCTCATACCTACCCTGGATCCAGGTCCCGAACATCCCAGGAGTGGAGGCTGCAATATCTTGGGGATGTTCCTTTTGTTGTGGGCTAAGGCTCCAGACTGGTGGGAAGGGATCTTGCATTTTTATCTTGCACTGAACCTTGAAAATTATGTAGCACCCTGAATGAGAATGATGTATATCCACAGACCCCCCCCCCCCTTCAAAGTATGTGCTTTATCACTCTGCTTCTCATGATTTCTTGGGCATCCTGCATTTTGACAACAGTTCATCTCTCTTTTTTTAACGGTACATTTAATTACTTAAGTAATTGATTTTGGTGAGGAAGATTAGCCCTGAGCTAACACCTGTGCCAGTCTTCCTCTTTTTTTTGCTTGAAGAAGATTAGCCCTGACCTAACATCTGTGCCAGTCTTCCTCTATTTTGTATATGGGATGCCTCCACAGCATAGCTGATGAGTGGAATGGGTCTGCACCTGGATCCAAACCCACAAACTCTAGGCCACTGAAGTGGAGCACGTGGAACTTTAATCACTTGACCCTGGGGCTGGCCCCACCTCATCTCTTGATAATTGTTCTGCGGCATTCAAGAATCCTCTAACCACCTGTGTGTGGCCATCTTTGCCTCAGAGTTCCTCCATGGGCAAGGTGGTGACAACATGTGAATTCTGTGAGTGAGCAGATCAGCAAGGTCACCCTGGGGCTCGGATCGGGCGGTGCACCATGACACTCTTTGGCAGGTTCTAATGGTGTTTAGTTCTTCTACTGAGAACTGTTCCATAGCTCAAAGTAATTCTAAGCATCAGCCAAGCACTTATGGATACTTAAACCTTAGGGATGCGATAGGTTTCAGCAAGATGTTGAAGGAAATCTGTTATTATGTCTTTGTGGATAAGATGGAGAAATACGGACACGAATGTAGTGGCAGACTGGGTGGACTCCATATTCGTGAAGTGCTGATTCATGAATCTCGGTCCCTCTGGGAATGGCTGCTAATGGGCAGTGAAGGACGCCAGTACTGATTGACATCTTTGATCAGTGTGGATGAGGACTCAGGACACGCAGATATCAAATGTGCGGGTGTCACAAAGCCAGACAAGAGAACCATTGTGATTGATGCCACCACTGAGGTCTGTAGGTTTGAATGATAGGCTGTGTCAAACAAGAACAAGTTTAATAGGGCATACTTAGATACATCTGAAAAATAGAATCCTTGGGGGTTTTAACTGCCTGAAAATTCAGCATAAGCCAGCATGTTGATAGAGCTGTTAAAAATCAAACAAAAAAGGCTATACCCAAATGAGCTGAAAACTTATGTTTGCATAAAACCCTGCATGTGAATTTTTATAGCAGTTTTATTCATAATTGCCAAAAATCAGAAGCAGCCAAGATGTCCTTTAGTAGGTGAATGGATAAATAAACTATGATACATTGTATAATGGAATATTATTGAGTAATCAAAAGAAATGAGCTTTCAAGCTGCGAAAAGACACAGAGGAACCTTCACTCCATACTGCTAAGTGAAGGAGGCCAGTCTGAAAAGGCTACATACTGTGTGATTCCAACGGTATGACATTCTGGAAAAGACAAAACCTTGGAGACAGTAAAAAGATCAGTGATTGCCGGAGGTTCAGGGGGAAGGAGGGAGGGATAAATATGGGGAGCACAAGGGATTTTTTAGGGCAGTAAAAATACTCTGTGTGCTACTATAATGGTGGATACATGACCTTATTTATTTGTTAAAACCGATAGAATGTACAACACAAAGAGTGAACCCTCCTGTGAACTGTGGACTTTAGTTAATAACCTATCAATATTGGTTCATCAGTTGTATCACTGATGCAAGATGTTAATACCTGGGGAAACTGCAGAGCAAAGGGGATATATGGGAGGTCTCTGTACTCTCTGCTGAATTTTTCTGTAAACCTAAAACCGCTCTAAAAAATAGTCTATTGATGTTTTTTTAAAGGCTGTGTAGGTAGAGCTATAGAGTCCAGAATAAAGGGATTTGAGGTCCCTCCTGGCTCCCTCAGTCTGTTTGGACCAGATGCCCAGTGGGAGCATTTGGGATGAGAAGAGTCACCACCTGGCGCCTGGCGGGAGGAGGGCTGGGACGCCTCGGGGAGAGGTGAGGGAAGCAGGGAGGTTTCTCCTGAAGAAGACAACACTTCAGGGAGGCATGCACATAATCCCAGTGTCTGCAACTCTGGTGGTGGCAGCTGGCGTCTTTGAGGAGTGCTTCTGAAATCTCTCAAGTCAGTTTAGCACACCCAGGTAGACACTCTCGCAAATTGGTGACAGTCCTTCCAGCTGTTTTCATGTGATAATAGGTGGATGGAGAGGCAGAAACTTGCATCTCGGAGGTAGTTGGACAGAGTGGTAAGAGAGCCAGCTTAGAGCCAGGCTGTCTGGACTCACATCCTGGTCCCACCCTCTCCCTAGTCTTGGGGCCTTGGGCAGGTTTACTAACCTCTCTTTGCTCATCTGTGAAATGGGGGCAATGGTAGTACCTTCCTTATGGGATTGTTATAAAGATTAAACGAGTGAATACACGCAAAGTTCTTAGAACAGTGCTTGCCCTCCCTAGACATCAGCTGTTTTGTCCCTCCACGGTTTGGCTCCAGAGGGCAGGACTAGTTCCACTGGGTCAAGGGAGGCACATGTGAGGGGCCAGCCTTCTCCCTCTCCTGTTCGAGTCTCATTGCACTCTTACAGTTCCCTTTGCTCACTCTGTTTCCCAACCTGGAATGCGTTTGTCTCTTTCCACCTGGCAAAGTCTGACTTTTCTGGGAAGCCAAAGCTTAAATGACACCTTCTCTTGAGAGCTTTCTCTGACTTCCTTGGGCAATTATGGGCTCTCTTTTCTGCTCCCACAGCATTTTGAATAGGACTTCGGTTAAATATAGTTGTTGAGTTGTCTGCTTCCCGGCCTGGCTGGGGCAGGCTGGGATGTAGTCATCAGTGGGTCCCCTGCAGCTAGCCCAGTGTCAGACAGACACTCGTTATGGAATGGAGACGGAACTTCTCCTTCCCCCACTAATAGTAGGATACTGCAGGCAATTGGATGCCGCAAGAGATGGTGAGCGTCCTCCTGTGAGATGTATTTCAGCTGAGGTGGGTGATTCTCACTGAGGGAATTCGAGATCAGGTGGAAGTGGAGCATTTCTCTGAGCGGCGCTGCAGAGCACCAGCCTCAGAATCACCTGAGGCCAGCAAACAGGGGTTGTGTGGACATCCTAAAAGACAGCTTTCACATAAAGAAAAGATTAGTGGGAAATGACTTTGGCTACTTTGTAAAAATATATATGTATATCTTTAAAGATTGGCACCTGAGCTAACATCCGTTGCCAATCTTTTTTTTTTTTTTCTGTTTTTTCTACCCAGTTCCCTCCAGTACATAGTTGTATATATTTTAGTTGTGGGTCCTGGTCCTTCTAGTTGTGCTGTGTGGGATGCCACCTCAGCATGGGCTAATGAGCAGTGCCATGTCCGCGCCCAGGATCCGAACCGGCGAAACCCTGGGCTGCTGAACCAGAGCGTGCGAACTCAACCACTTGGCCCTGGGGCCGGCCCCAAAAAATAAATTTTGATTTAGTAATATTACAAATTCAAAACCTTCCTCTTTCTTTGAGCTTTCAATTTTAGCTAGCATAACTTATTTTGTTTATAAGTCTAGCAAATTTTAACAGCTGTTTTCAAGACAGTCTTTGGCGAATGATTGCTTGCATTAAAAAGTTTACTTATACTCCTTTCAGCCTTTTAAACTACCATTTGTAAATTTCATACTTTCTGTGTCCCTTCAAAGTTCTTCATTGTCCAAGATTACTAAGGTGGTACCAAAGGGACTCGAGACCCAACCTGCATAAGGGACACTTGAGCATCAGTAGGGATAATATTGCAGTGGACTGAAGCACCTCAGATATGTTCACGGTAACACACACCCACAAAAGAAAAGGAATGAAGAAAACCAACGTGGTACCCTTTAGAGGATACTGAGGAACTGCCCCATTATCTTGAAAGCAGGTAAATAGAAAGAATCAAGTATGGATCCTGCTTTTCCTGTGAGCTCCGCCTCTCAGGTTAATCAAGCATCCCTCTGAGCGTGGGATGCAGCTAATGCCTGAAGCGAGAATGATGGGCTCTCACCTTGTGTAGCCCCTGAGGGATTGATAGCCAGGCAGTCATAGTCAGTGGCTGCTAATATCACAAAAATGTAGACACCAGACAGGCAGTGAGTGCCTCCTGATGGAAACACACACACCACCTGTCATGTAGTTTTACAGAAAAAAAAGTTTGAACCCAAATCTGGTCAAACCTCTAAATCCAACTACCAGTTTTTACTGTCTGCTCAAGGAATAGAGGAAAATGTTAAACTAAACCACAAGGATGTGATGAGCAATTCTCAGATTCTGGAAAACGAGTCTGTTTCTTCCACAAAAAATTTCAAGCAAAAAAAAAAAAAAAAAGAGAGGGAGATGGTGGGAGACCTATAAATTATAGGAAACTTAAAATACTCATATCACTTTCAGTGTATGACTTTTTCAGATCCTTTTTCAAACAGTCTTTTAGTGTGTGTGTGTACAAAAGATGACTGAGGAAATGTGGATACTGACAGGATATCTGATGACATTAAGGAATTAAAACAATTTTTTTTTTTTTTTCTGAAGAAGTTTAGCCCTGAGCTAACATCTGTTACCAATCTTCCTCTTTTTTTGCTTGAGGAAGATTAGCCCTGAGCTAACATCTGTGCCAGTCTTCCTCTACTTTATATATGGGTCACTGCCACAGCATGGCTGGCAAATGGTGGAGGTCCAGGCCCAGGATCGAAACCCACGAACCTGGGCCACCAAAGCGGAGTGCACTGAACTTAACTGCTGCACCACGAGGTTGGCCCCTAAAATGATTTTTTAAGGTGTGACAGTGGTATTGTTGTTAGGTTAAAAAAATCTTCTTTTTGAAGATACATGGCAAATTAATTTACATGATATTTGGGATTTGCTTCAAATTTTCTTAGAGTAGGGGAAGCTTAGTGGGTGGGAATATAGAAAAAAACAAGATTGGCCATGAATGGAGAATTTTTGAGGCTTGCTTTATTATGCTTTGGTCTATGTTTGAAATTTACCAAAGTAGAAGTTTTAAAAAAATGATTTTGTCTTAACAGCGCAAGCCCTCCCAAATTATTAGGCAATTCCTGTAAAATGAATAAATTAAACTCAAAAGTGTTCCTAAGATTTTAATATCAAATCACAAGTCTAAATTATACAACTACATATTTAAATTGGAACCATGAGACAAGTCATCTTAAACAGTATAAATAAAATACCAAACATCTGCAAGTTTTTCTAAATACAAATTATTAATATTAGGGATTCGTTTCTCAAACATTTCTGTGTTTAATTCTTGGGGTTCAAAGACACTACCAGGGAAACGATATGTAAGCCCATACAGTTTTGGCATTACCTTCTCAAGCAGTTGTTAAGGTTGACTTCTCATCTGGCTGAGGATTCTTAAGGACCAACGAGACCCTTGGCCAAGATGCCAGCTGGACCCTTGCCCAGGACACACAGCATCCCCAGTGCTCTTTGGAGTTGCTGTGGCAACACCCTTCAGATGAGGTCTTCTGGCAGCCAGGGCTGTGGGTCAATGTCCTTTCATTACCTAATTTCTCTGTTCCTGGAAGTTTGTAGCTTCCACTAAGAGAATAACTAATGACCTTCACTGCTTCAGTTGGTTTTGCATTTCTTTAGGTTTTTTTTTTTTTTCCTTAAAGATACTTATATGGCTTCCTGGCTAGCTCTAAGGACCTTTAAACTCCAGGGAACTTTCTCTCTCTCCTAGGGCTTTGCCTGACTCTGCAAAGAAGGCCATTCTAGTGAAACATAATAACCTAACATTGACAGATTCCCTCTAAGGCAGTGAGTTACAGCTCATTTCGCAGTCAGCATTTAGAAATATAATAGAATTGAATGGAAGGTATCAGAAGGCGTTACAAACTGTAAGGATAAATATTGTTTTTTGAAACTTTGGTTCCATTTGTGTGTATTTAGATGTAAATGAATTTCTTACTGTGGGTCACCATCAAAAATTTTGAAAACAGCTGCTTCAATATGAGGTGGGGAAAACAGAGAGAGCCTGGCACACAGACAAGAGCAAGAAATAATCATAAACTGATAGTAAGGAGGTAGGCCAAAAAGAAAACAAACACCAGAAAGTAACCTCAGTTAAAACAAACATAGGAGCTCAAAACATAGAGCACGTAGTGGTCCATGATGAAAGAGTGAATTATTGTTACTGAAGACATGGATGTCAGCATTGTGGCTTATCTTTCATGTCTGCTCCTTCCCTCCATGCTTCTTGTTCACCCTTTTGGTGGCACAGTTCCTGGGTTAATATAGGCACTCCATAACTTAATATGTATTGAATGTAAATACTAGTAATTAGACCACCTGTTTCAGAGGACCTGGGGGAGGAGCTTGGGGTCTGGGAATCTGTATTTTAACAAGCTTTCCAGGCAGCTGACCTGGTGGCAGTTGCAGACCAATGTTTGAGAAGCACTGACCTATTCTACCTGCTCATTTTACTGGCCCAGGTCACACATGCAGTTAACATTAGAATCAGAGCTGGGGCTTGGGTTGCCCACCTTCTGATGGTGGAGGGCTTTTCCCACAACTGCACCAGTGTCTCATGTTGACCACTTCTCACCAAACACATTGCATGGCCTTCTAGTAGATGTCCTGGATGCCATGCTTCCTCCCTGCCCCACCTCATCCTCTCTACTGCCCCCAGGCATTTTCCTAAATCACCCATCATTCTATTTTCCTACTCTGTACCTTTGGCTTACTCTCTGTCACCCTCGCATACCATTCAGGGCCTGCCACAGTCTGCCCCCAGCCTGTCTCCTCAATGTCTTCTCTCTGTCAGTCTCTCGACTCTCTCCTTTATCCATGTCCCTCTGCAGGGACCACCCCAGACCACACCTCACCCTCTTCTGGTTCTGATCTTATGTTCATGTTGTCTCCTCCACTTGGAACAGCCTCCGTTTTCCTCAGAATTGCACGCATCCTCCCAGACGAGGCTCAAGTGCAACGTCTATAAAATCTTCCCTGATTCAGAGTTAATCATTCCTCCTCCTTCTTTGCTCCTTGCTCATGTTCTGTTACAGCACAGACTCATTACCTCGGACTTTGTTAGCTCGGCCTGTGCTCCTTTCTCTGTTGAGTAAGTGAGTTCCTAGAAGGCAGTATGCATGTGTTCTTTACTTCTCTATATAGCCTACAGTGCCTTACAACTAGTATTAAATGAGATATCTGTTAATTTTTCCATGAGTGGAGATTGCATCAAAGTTAACATTAATTGGCAGCTTGACCAATTTACTTGTGTAAAACGGGCTTCGACCTCTGTATGAAGGCTCAAAGCTCTTTGTGACTCCTTTGCCTTCCCATTTCTTTATAAGCCCGATCAAAAAAATGTACTGCAGGGTCTGTGTGCTGTTCATGATAATGAATTCTTTGTTTCCCTCTGGAGAGGAGATGGGCAGATAGACAAAAGAGCAGTGATCTTAAAGAGAAAGGGCTAGCAAATTGGATCCTTAATAACTGCTATTTTTAAGAGATGGATGGGGATTTGGTAGTAGTTAAACAAATGAATATGGCATAAAAGCAAAACATGAGACTGAGGACGGCAAGTGAAGGGTGTGGACCGTAGCTACACTGTGCGCCTGAGAACATCCTGCAGTCTGTCTGTTTAGCCCGTCATGATTCTGTTTCAGATCAATTCCAGTCTCCATCTGTTAGCAGAGCGACATTTGGACCATACCCAAGCCAGCAAATCCTCCGCCCAAATGAGTGTTTAGAACAGAAAGCCTAACACAAAAGTACACATGGCTCAAGAGCTTCTATTTTGCTGACTTTGATGCCTATTAAATAACGTTCATGTGGTCACTTTGGGGTGATTTTGAAAAGTGAAATCATTATTGAATGTATTTTTGTTTCTATGGTGGAAACTGAACCTAATTTTAAAAAAAAGATACAAATCCTGAAATTGAAAGGGCGGTTTCTCTGTTTTTGCTGTTACAGGTTCCTTGCATTGACTCCCTGGAGAGTGTATCATCTGATTTCCGTCATGATGCTTGGCCATGTTATTATGCAAATAATAAAGGATATGGTTTTGTCTAGAACAAGAGGTAAGAAAACTCAGAATTCATTTTTGTGGTATTTAATTTTCTAGACTCTGAATGTCTGATCTTTGTGTAAGCATATTAACCAAGTAGTCCTTTGAAAAGGAACAAGAAAACAGATGATGGAGGCATTGATTTTGCTATTTTTAATGTTTATTAAACATTTATTTATTTAATACGTGTTGTTTATTTAACCGATGTTGTCCCTAGTCATGGCTACTTCTCCCGGGCAAAATGTTTGCATGTGCTGGTTTCTCTAAGCACTGTTATTTTAAATACCATTTTATTATTTAAACAGGCTGCAGTGAGGATAACAGTTAAATATTTATTACATCCTACATGATGCAACTGGGCCATTGGGAAATGAACTAGTTTATATACAAATTTTCTCTGCCTCAATGGAGAAAAACAATTAACTCAGGGCTTAAAAACGGTTAAATAATAGTTAAATAAATTTTAAAAAATGAATTAATTTTAAACATTAAGTTTAAAAGTAAGAACTTGAATTATTTAAAAAATTTGGTTGTGTTTTATGAGTAATTTAACTATATTATAAATCTCAGTCGAACTTTTCCATACATGGGGGGGCCTCGTCTGCCAGGGTTTGGGTTAGTTTTTGTAAATGGGCAAAAATCCCTCCGTGAAACAGTTGAGCCCTATGAACCTAAATGTGATATTGATTTGATCAAATCAGCTAAGAGGAGGTTACAGTGAGGCATTTGTAACCCCACTAAATGTAAGCCCAAACAGAGGGATAATTTTGGGTGGGGCCCATATGGATTGATGCCCATGAGAAGCGCCCGGAGTTCTGGCCCTGGCAGGGATACGGAGACCTGCGTGGTGGCAGGCACCCTCTCCCTACACCAACTCCAGGAGCAGGGATGGCAAGTGTCACAGGTTTGCAAGCGTGATGTTCTATGGTGTGCTTTACAGCGGGTTTATGTTTTAAGTCTTTACAGCTCTTAAACTAAATCATGTATAAACCACTTTCAGAAAGATAGTTTTCCATTGGTATGTCTCAGAGTTTGAAGGTGATTCCTTCCTCCTTGTGTTCTGGGAAGGTGAACAAATTCATTTGTGTCCAGTTACTGCTTTTCGTGAATCTGCGCATGTAGATTATATTCTCATACACATTCTTCCTCTCTCCCTTTCCACCTCCCCCTTTTCTGTTTCAGAGAACAGACACCTAACTCCCTAGCTTCTAACCCCAGCAGGCACCTGCCCTAATGCTTTCTGTTCATTGCAGATGGATTAAGGTGGAGCGTCTCAGAGCTGGGGCTTTGTGTAGGGGTCAGTCAGATCAGGGCATGGTGATTCCCATGTTTCTGCCTTGAGTCGTAAGCGATAGGGAAATGCCCATTTTTCTCGAATAGATTTTGTAACATTTTCACCCCCTAGGACCTCCCTCAGGGGAATCTTAGAAGAAATAGCCACTTACAAGTTTTATCAGCAGCCATTTTAGCTCGGTAGAGTAAGCTGACTCTGGGCCATGCTGAGCATCTTCGTATTTTCAGCAGTGTATCAAATTTGGCCCCAGTATGGGCAAAATTATAAGGAACAGACAAATGTGGAGGCCAAGGATGAAGTTGAAAGACTTTATAACTGTCCGTTTCTCACTCTCTGCCCCTCACACAGAGATCACTCCTGGCGTTGACTGATTGGCTTGGTGTTCTTGCACACATGGAACGTTCATACTCACGGATTGCAGGGAACCTCTACCTTGCAAAGCTTCAGTCCCTGAAAAAATTAAGGTGGTAGAGTTGGAAGAATACTAGCCTTTCAACAGCTGGTTGTCTCCATTTCTTAGTGGTGGAGACGCCCCATCATAGACTGCATTAGTTTCTATGACTGCTGTGACAAATTACCACAAATTTGGTGCCTCAATACAACAGAAATTTCTTCTCTCATGGTCCAAAATTAGTATCGCTGGGCCAAAATGGAGATTCCAGAGGTTCCAGGGAAGGGTTCCTGGCCTCTTCCAGCTTCTGGTAGTTGCTGGTGCCCTTGGCTTGTAGCCGCATCAGTCTAGTCTCTGGCTTCATGGTCACGCCACCCTCTCGTCTTCTGTGTGAAGTCTCCCGCTGCCTTCCTCTTGCAAGGACACTGGTGAGTGCATTTGGAGCCCGCTTGGATAATCCAAGATAATCTCCCCATCTCATGACCCTTAACTTCATCCCATGTGGTAAATCCCTTTTTCCATAAAGTGACATTTTGCAGGTTTCAGAGATTAAGACCTGATATCTTTGGGGGCTGTTATTCAGCCCCCTGCATAATCTGAACCTCTGTATCCTGTGAAATGGGAAGATCATCCTTATACCGTAGGGTTGGGTAAGGGCTGAAGAAGAGTGTAAAAGAGAAGCGCCTTGGGCACAGGAACGGCCTACTCTGTCCAGCCTGGACACAGAGTCAGAACAACATGGGGCTTGTCCACGCATCAGTGAGCCTGTGTTGAGCGCCCTTCTGTGCCAGGGCCTGTTGTAGGTGCTGGGCTTCCAGTGGGATCCAGACGCATCACCCCCCAGCCTCTCTGCCCAAGTGGAGCTCTCACGCTCCGCCCTGTAGGGCAGGCATTTGTCACAGGCCACTCTCTCTGTCAGGGTTTTCACCGGGTGACATAGCTCTGAATACAGCATTTCTACTGCATGGAAAAAAAAGGAGAAACGGGATTAATTACTATGCTTTCCCAGCGTTCCCCAGTCTGTGACTGCAGAAACACTGGAGCCTCCTTCGTCCTTTTTAGTGAAGTCTTTTAGGACAAAGACGCATTTGAGCCCTGTAAATAGTTGGCAGGAGCCTGACTCTGCAGGCCTTTCAGCCAGGGCCCTGCCATGATGGATTGGTCTCTAGGAGGCACAGCCTTGGCTTCAAGTCCGATCCAGATGCAGTGAGGGTAACTCCATGGCTTCAACCAGAACTGCCCGCCGCTCTCACTGGGTACCTTGGCTTACAGCAACACCAACAGCAACGAGGAAAGGACAACCACATCATCAGGGCACACAGGGCAGTCCTGTCTCTTTCCATCTCCTTCAGCTTCCCCACTTTTCACATTTTTTACTAGAGATATTAAACTTCTATTGTTAAGAATTTAATTGTATCCTGCCTCTCCCTCTATTAGTACCTTTAATACCATCTTAGATGCTCAATATGAAGTGCGTGAACAAAAGTATGGAGATCCCTTCTTGTGAATTACTCTTTGTGAAACCTACAGGGGCTGGTGTCCCTGGGTTGAGTCACCGGCATGAGCAACCTCTGGCTGTGATGGGTTTCTCTCTCCCACTCACTGTTGTGTACCTTGAGTGCGTGCCCTCTGCTTTAACCCCTTCGTCTGGGCCCTGGGAAACTCATCTGCCCTGTGGAAGACTGCTCCTGTGGCCTTGCACCTTTCCTCGCCCGCCTTCTCCTTCTCAGTCATTGCGGAAGATCCAGAATTTCCACCCGCGGCTCTCTTTAAGATCCTCTTCAACTAACTGCTGCGCTGTGCAGTGGGAGGAGGGCTCAGGAGGCCTTTGCACGGCTACCCGTGGAGCACTTTCAACCCCTGTCTGTCTATGCCTTTCCTTCTGCGAAATCTACACTGTCTATTTATGCCACGTTCTGGTTGCGGTTGAACATGGACCCACCAGGACTCGTCACCTACGGACTATAGGCCTTTATGCGCCCTCCATTCTCTGTCATTCCAGCTTGTACCCTGATGGTGTCTCTGACAACCTGGACTCGCTCATCTACTAGTGTGGTCTCATCTTTGACCCTAGCCTTTGGAAGTACTGTCTCTCTAGCCCTTGCAAAGGCTTGAAGTCAGTCCTCATTGCAGCCTTCTGTCCACCTTCCCCAGCCCCTTGCTCCTGTTGAAGCAGCTCTTTCCCCTCAGTTTAAGTATTTCCTGCCCAGCCTCTTTTTTTTTTGCTGAGAAAGATTTGCCCTGAGCTAACATCTGTTGCCAGTTTTCTTTTTTTGCTTGAGGAAGATTAGCCCTGAGCTAATATCTGTGCCAGTCTTCCTCTATTTTGTATGTGGGTCACCACCATAGCATGGCCACTGAGGAGTGGTGTAGGTCTGTGCTTGAGAACCGAACCCCAGCTGCCGAAGTGGAACGCACCCAACTTAACCACTGGGCTATGAGGCTGGTTCCTCCTGCTCAGTCTCTTGCCAGGGCACTGTCCCTCAGCCTTAGGCAGCCCCAATTTGCTCTATGCTCAGTGATTGCAGTGCTGCTGTCCTTACCATTCTAAATGTCTTGTTCCCTTCACTAGCAATCATACTCATTTTTCCATTTTTTAGTACCAAAACAAGCAAACACACCAACACACCATACTGTTATCTGCTTTCTCCACTCTTGGCTCCAGTGTTCTCAGAGAAATATCATATGACAAGAAGAGTTGTTGTCTCTAGAATTTAGTCTATCCAGTGTTCCACCTTTAGTTGAGACATTGCTAGTGCTCATAATTCCTTGGATTCTTTTGAGTTGTTTATTTGCTTTGTTTTGATATGCCATCCAACCATAAAGTATTTGAGGCAGCTTATAAGGCACTAAAAAATAAGACTATTTAAAAGAGATCTAGAAGAAGAACAGGAGTCTAATATGGTGACCATAATTGACCAAGAGATTCACCCCTGTGCTTACTGGCAGCCAAGGCAAAAAGGGAAACCAGATCAACTGCACAATTGTAATAATCTGATGAAAGGATGCAAGCAATTTTGAGAAACATTTTCCTGGGGCTAAATTTTAAGAAGAGTTTATCACAAAGATCTTTGATAGGGGATACTGAAGAACAAAAAGGACAGCATCTTTGGCATTTGATGCAAAATGCAGAAACTGCCTCATGGCCATTTCTTATACTGAGCTTCACTAAAGTGGGTAGCTGGGAGTATAGTATCAATACATAGTCCAATGAAGAAAGACATTAGGGAACTGAGAAAGCAAATGAGGTCTAGGTATACCTTTTTTTCTGTTGATTTCATTTGAGCCCAGATATAAGCTCAAAACACCTAAAGAATGAGTGGATAAGAATCTCCTTTCTCAGTTAACGGTTGCCTTAGTTCTTCTTTTGTCCGCACCATTTCAAAGCTCACCTAAGTGTCGCCTCTCTCATTGGTGCTTTCTGGAGCAGGCACATTTTCTCTTTCCTGGACTCACATGGTTTGTGCTTCTTGTACACTGCCTGCCTTGGTTCATAGTTACCTGAGTGGACGTTGTGGCTGCCCCACTGGACAGTGAAGTTCCTGTGGTGGGACCGCGTGTTATATTGTGTTCTGTCCCACATGGTTTCCAAGTGTTTTGTGTGTAAGTAGGATCTCAATAAATATTTTGGACTAATTGCCTGAATTAGTCATGGTACCAAAGGTATACACTGTATGATCGGATCGTTTATAAAATTTAAAGATCTAAGCATTTTATTCTAAATAGCTTGGAATATTTTTAAGTTGAGAGATGACTCAGGAGAAAAATACGTCAGTTAAGTTTTCACATTTTATTCCTCCTTGTTGCAGGTGCGCAGTTGTGGAGAAGCCTCATTGAAAGGTAGGAAGCCTGCCTTCATGTCATGGCTAATGGAGGGCGGGCTGGGGGAGGTGACTGTGCCGCCTACGTGTCCTGTCTCTGAAATAATATTTTAATGACAGGGACTGAAATCCTATAGTAACTTACAAGAATGGGAAAATAAAAGAAAATACAATCAAATCGAGGACAAGGATAAGATTGGGACTCCTTTGAGGAAATAGTTCACGTCTTGCTATACTATTGGGCAGCGTAATGTGTGAGAGTCAGAATGTGTGAGGACTGGAAGTGAAGAGAGGGGGCTGTTTTCATGGGGCATTTCCTTCTGGACTTCATTGTTGGGCGTGAGCACTGCTGAGTGAGAGAAGCACAGGGCAACACTGAGTTGTGGAATCTTCCGGAACATTCCTGAAGGGTTAACCATGCTGTCAGTTCAGAGGATGTTGGGGTGGATGAGAAGAAGAGGAGGGGGTGAGGGCTCTTGAGGGTGAGAATGCAGTAAATGTTGACCGACCTCTGGACTCCTTGCCCAGCCAGAGGCAAATAGTTCCCTTTTCGTTTGCTGTCACCCGTCCTGAAGTCAAGGTGCTGATACCAAATGGAAAAGAAAAGAGCTAGGGCAGTTGATGGGGGGACCATAATTCACTTCACCCAGTGTGCATGTAAGAAATGGGAAAATGAAGAAAGTATAAGGGTTAATATTCCTGTAAAAGGAATCTTTATAGGTATTTGTTTTTAAAATTCTGCCTTAGAAATCCTTGTATTACTTAAAGAGAGATGGTTGGGGTGCTCCATTTGCATCAGAGAGGACAGCATGAAATGAATGCTCCAAAAGGAGGACAAAATAATGCCATTAAAAATCCTATGAAAAAGCATAACCTGGTATTTTGTATAATGTACCTTTAAAAGCTGTGCTCAGGGAGATAATGCTTATTTCAGGTAAAAAGGCTAATTTTAGAACCAGTTTACGAATGCTTGCTTGTTCCTTTGTTTTAGATCCCAAATTTTCATGGGCAGAATGTAAGCTTGCCAAGAGGCTCAGCAGAGGGAGACGGTGGATATAAGAAGAAAAATCTGCCCCCCAGTGGTTCTCTGGGAGGCGGCAGGATGCGTGGGAGGGATGGTGTGGCCCCAGGAGGGACCAGCACCGCCTCTGACAGTCATTTGCCTGGAGATATTTTCTGGGGCCTGATGTTCCCATCTCTGCACAAGCAGTTTCAGGTTCTCTTTATATTTGATAGAAGTTTCCTTACAGAATGTAAAGATGGAGAAAACTCTAAGTTACTCATTTGAGATGGTTTGGGAAATAGCCGTGTGTTTTGGAATTTGTTGCAATGTGTTTTGGGTTTTGCTGTTTTCATGCTTCCATGAGCTTTTCTGCGTCGTCATCTTTTAGGAGGAACATTTAACCTGAGAACCATAAGAGCATGTCATAGCTGGAAGTAGTATCTGGATTAGGCAGTGTAGTTTTGGAAACCAATAAAAAAAATCTGTGAGGAAAAGAAATTTCATATGTAGTTTGACCAGTATGAATTTCTAGAATTATTTTAAATTACAGTTATACCCGGGCAATAATTTTCTTTACTGCCATAGTTTTATCAGTAGTAAGAGAGTGAAGCAAACTGAGGATTTAAAACATGGTTCTTAAGCAGAAAATAAGTTTCTGACCTGACAGTTATATAAATACAGCAGATGAGACATATTTCTTACGTTTTCAATTTCTTTTTAAAATGAATGACAGAAAGTTTGTATTCATGTAAGTGGAGTAATTTGTGAATTGGAAACAAAAATTTAAGGTATATTGTTAATGGAAATGATGACATAATTTCTATAATCATAATAAAATATGTATCATGACTCACTTAAAATTTTTTTCCATTTTCTTTTCTAATATTTTAATTTACCCAACAAATAAAGTTTGAAATGCATTTTATATTTGATTCAAACCTCCTTAGGACTTAAAAAAAAGAACTCCATTTTCAAGCCTTATTGATAGAAATAAAAACTAATGTTTTAAGCCTTTTCTGTAATAAAACATTTCCATCTAGCAATAAAGTTTCACCCACACACAGCAACTTTTCAAATAAAATCTCCATAAATTAATTAATTTCAAATTAATAATTTGACACGAAAAAGTAATTTGATAGGGATAAGACTTGGGACAGGATCGTATGGGCCCACGTTTTGTCACCAGCTCCTTGTGTAGTAATTTACTCGCTTCCTGCAGACATGTCTAGGCTCACCCTGAGGAGTGACACTGGCTGCCAACGCCCCCAAGACAAGGATTTACAAAGGTGAGGGAATTGGATCCATTTCTGCTGAGGCATTGAACTGTCCAGTGGGTTCAGGTCCATCAATTGGTTCTTTCTGTCTCTTGTTCTTTAAAATAGACTTTATTTTTTAGAACAGTTTAGATTTATGGGAAAACTGAGAAAATAGTACAGAGATCTCATATTCAGATAGTACAGAGTCTCCCCCCCATTTTCCCTATTATTAACATCTTACATTTCTATGATACGTTTGTCACTGTTAATGAGCCAATAATTGATGTATTCTTATTAACTAAAGTCCATGCTTGGTTCCGATTGTCCTAGTTTTGCCTTCCATCCTTTTTCTATACCAGCATCCTGTTCAGGGTACCACATTGCATTTAGTTGCCATGTCTCCTTAGGCTCCTCTTGGCTGTGAGAGCTTCTCAGGCTTTCCTTGTTTTTGTTGACCTTGCCCAAGTTGAGGAGTACTGCTCAGGTATAGTGTAGGATGTGCCTCTGTTGGAATTTGTCTGATGTCTTTCTCATGATTAGACTGGAGTTGTGGGTTTTGCGGAGGAAGACCCCAGAGGCAGAGTTCTCTCCATTCTCATGGCATCCCATGGAGGTGCTTATCATCAACATGGTTGATTGCTGTTGATGTTAACCTTGGACACCTGGCTGAAGGAGTGTTTGTCAGGTTTCTCAAAGTTGGTTGTTTTAAGCAGGAGAATTTATTTGGGAAATCAAATTAAGATCTGAAGGCTGTTGATAAGAAGAGAACCAGAGGGATTTGAGTGATGGCACCCTTGCAGCCTGCGGGACGCTCTGGGCACCTACCCACTGCTGGCCCACAGTGTGGGCCTTGGCTTCTAGTCCTGCCCACCGCAGACACACCGGGCCCTTTAGGTAAGTGCCTTAAGCTTTTGTATAGGCATTCCCCATTTGTCAGGTGAAGAAACTGAGGCTTGCTCCCTAATTGTGGTTGGGGGAAGATTAGACCAAGAGAGCTAGTGCAATTTGAAAGGAGTTTTTTTTGTTTTTTTTAAGACTTTATTTTTTTTCCTTTTTCTCCCCAAAGCCCCCCGGTACATAGTTGTGTATTCTTCGTTGTGGGCTCTTCTAGTTGTGGCACGTGGGACGCTGCCTCAGCGTGGTCTGATGAGCAGTGCCATGTCCGCGCCCAGGATTCGAACTAACGAAACACTGGGCCGCCTGCAGCAGAGCGCGCGAACTTAACCACTCGGCCACGGGGCCAGCCCCTGAAAGGAGTTTTAAAAAGCACTTCGTGCGCTTTGGTGCAGTATTCTTTCAGATTTACCGATCCTCTCTCTGACTGGTCACAGCATCATTGCCCCTTTTTTTCTGGAGCCCTTGCCATCCACGGCCCTTGGAACGCATCTACAAGTTGCCGGTAGAATTTCTGCTGGGCGCTTTCTCTTAGCATAGAAGCTCTTTGAATGTTTGAGAATGATTTGGAAAAAATCTTAGCAAGTGCAACAGGATCAAGGAGCTCACTTTGTCAACAGTGGGTTTGATTAGGAAGCGAGTAGGTCCTTATAATATGGCTTTTTTAGATTTCTAATATTCGACTACTTGGCTCAGGGGCCCTTGGGGAAGGCACGATAATGGAAATAGCCTTTTTTTTGGAAAGGCCTCATTTACTCCAGAATCACTCAGATGTATATTCAGCTGCAGCGAACCTTCCATCCTGGTGCCAACGCTGCAACTAGTGATCTTGTCAAGTTCTTTCAGCCTCAGTTTTCTCATTTGTTAAGTGAGGAGGTAAGAGAATCATCTCGAATATCCCTTCCAGCCCTAAAAAGTCTATGATGTGATTTGAGCGATTTGTGTGTTTGTGATATTGTGCTTTATAAAAAGAAATATATATTTGGTCTTTGTTTCCGACACAGAGCTCCTAAAAGGGGTGTCCTAAGTGTTGAGAGAGAGCCAGGTCTTTTGCTATGTTAATGAGGTGACTTTTGGAAAGCACCTAAGGGTGGGGGCTGGTTACTAGCGGAGACAACCTTGTGAGGAGGGTTCGAACTTCAGTCCCACTGTCCCCTCCGCCTCTGGGGAGGGAAACAGGGTTAGAGATTGAGTTCAGTCACCAATGGTCCATAACTTAGTCAGTCATGCCTAGTAATGAAGCCTCCATAAAAACGGCAACAAGTGAGGTTTGGAGAGCTTCCTGGTTGGTGAACACAGGGAGATTCGGGGAGAGTGACAGCGCTGGAGAGAGCACGGAAGCTCCGCACCCTCTCCCCGTACCTTGCCCTACGCGTCTCTTCCATCTGGCTGTTGCTGAGTTATATCCTTTTATAATGAACTGGTGATCCAGCAAGTAAAATGTTTCTCTGAGTTCTGTGAGTTGCCCTAGCAAGTTAGTTGAACCCAAGGAGGGGGTTGTTGGAACCGCCCATCTGTGGCCAGTTGGTCAAAAGCACAGGTGACAACCTGGACTTGCAATTGGCGTCTGAAGGAGGCAGGCAGTCTTGCAGGACTGAGGCCTTAACCTGTGGGAACTGACACTATCTCCAGGTAGCAGTATTCGTTGGAAGTGGACAGCAGTGTTACTGCACCAGATTCGTTTTTGCTCACTGCTCGGAAAGCCAAACACTGAGATGACAAGATTGCCACAGAGAGAGGGTTTTAATCACAAGGCAGCCACGTGAGGAAGAGAGAGCATGACCCTCAAATTCGCTTCCCTGAAATTAGGGACTCACGGATATTTGTGGGATAGCGGGGCAAGGTGGTCTGAAATGTGGAGATGGGTGATTGGAGGAGAGCAGAGGTGAGGCAGTCAATGGTCTGCGCAATCATAGTCAGACTCCATGGCTCTTCATAGGATGCATGCTCACAAAATGGCGGCGTTAGCATGATCTGAGGGTGTGGTTTTTAGTCTCTTGACATTAAAAGGTCACTTATCGGACATCTGTGCAGGCCTCATTGGTGGATTGGTGGTCTCAACCAGCCTGAAGTGGATAAGGGGTTCTAATTCCTGAAAAATAGCTCCCACACCCATTACTATGATGATCCAGGCCCCAGGGAGATGTTGTCTATAGGAGCCTAGTGGGAGTCAGACAGCATACTGCCTAAACAGCAGAGTTAACAATGGGTGGGTTAAGCAGCTAAAAGCTGTAATTAGTAATTGCGAAAAGGAAAAAAAAACTTGAGGTCCTAGCTGCTTCATCACCAATGGCCGTTTACAGGCTTCACCAACTAGTGTCTGAGAATTGCTTGGTGGGGGTGTACGGAGAAAAACCCCACACATTGAAATTGGTACGAGCATTGTAGTTGGTGATCAGAAATGGGATCAGTCAGAATCATTAGTGTTCCTTTTATATTGTTATCTTTTTACGTTTTTATTTGGCTAGTGCCTCCTTCAAAGTGATTTAATTCACATGAGATGGGATATTTTCCCGTGCCTTTTCACTGCAGTTTCTGTTGTGTAATTCATTCTGTTCTCTATTCATCAGTTTGGAGATGTGAAATTAAAATATTTATTCCTCTAATTTCTTTGATTTGGTATGTTGTTGACAGTGATTGCTGGCATCTGGTACTGGGTAGTGCTTGTGTTTTTAACGCTGAAAAATTCAAAACCACTTTATTTTAGGATAAAATACAGTGATGGATAGCAGGATCTTTGGAGGCGGAGAGAGCTGCCATTTTGCTCATGCGAGCCATGTGGGATTAGCGTCTTTCCACTGCCAAGATCTCAGGTGCTGAGCTTGGAAACCTCACCCTCACTTGGTGGTATTTAGAAATCAACCTCCTCCCCCCACCACCTTGGCCAGCACCCCTGGGATGCCCAGGTTAGTCAACTGGGGGTGGTTTTTCCTCTTTCCAGCACTGCATTAGGAGTTTGTGCTCAGTCTCAAAACTAGCCAGGTCTTCCCTTCATAGGGCTTTGATTGGTTCATTTAAAGAGCACTAAGTTCACTGTTAAAAAAGCGAATCAAATAATGCACCATTCTTCCTTCATAATGCCATTTTAAAGCTTTTAAATTAAAAAGGAGCTCCATGAAAAGGGAACTTGTGTACACTGTTGGTGGGAATGTAAATTGGTGCAGCCCCTCTGGAAAACTGTTTGGAGGGTCCTCAAAAAGTTAAAAATGTTAACTACCATGTGATACAGCTGTTCCTCTTCTGAGTATATACCTGAAGGAAATGAAATCACTGTCCTAAAGAGACATCTGCACCCCATGTCTATTGCTGCATTATTCACAACAGCCAACGCATGGCCACAACCTAAGTGTCCCTCGGCAGATGATGGATAAAGAAAATTGGTGTATATATACAATGGAATATTATTCAGCCATTAAAAAGTAAGGAAATTCTGCCATTTGTGACAACATGGATGAACCTTGAGGGCATTAGGCTAAGTGAAATAAGTCAGAGAAAGACAAATACTGTATGATCTCACTTATATGTGGAATCTGAAAAAGCTGGACTCAAAATGATAGAGTCGATTGGTATTTGCCAGGGGCTGGGGGATGGGGAAGATGAGGAGATGTTGATCAAAGAGCACAAACTTCCAGTTATGAGGGGGAGGAGTTCTGGGGATCTAATGCACAGCATGGTGACTATAGCTAACCGTACTGTAGTGCACGGTCATGCGCTGCGTAACGAGGTTTCGTCAGTGGCAGACCACCTATACAATGGTGGTCCGGTAAGATTAGTAGCATATAGCCTAGGTGTGTAGCACGCTATACCATCTAGTTTTGTGTAAGTACACTCTGTGACGTTTGCACAATGATGAAATTGCCTAATAATGCATTTCTCAGAACGGATCTGGTGTTAAGCGACACACGACTGTGTACTTGAAAGTTGTTAAGAGAGTAGATCTTAAATGTTCTCACCACTACAGCAACAAAATGGTAGTTACGTGAGCTGAAAGATGTGGTTAACTAATGTTATTGGGGTATTCATTGCACAATATATACGTGTATTGAGTTGTCATGTGGTACACCTTAAACTTATACAATGTTATATCTCAGTAAAACTGGGAGAAAAAAGGAGCTCTTCCATTCCTTCTCTATAATCCTACTGGCTTGTTATTTTATAGACTGTTGTTTACTCTTTGGGAAAACTTGCTTTTGTCAGTTAAGCCAAACCTAAAGCGTTTCCTTCAAGCTTTAGCATGAAGATGGCAGAGTATATGTACACTCATGTATGTGTGTAGTTTCTCTGGATGTTTAAAGGGTATCCATAAAGTTCACCTGTGTTATACTTAGCTATTTACATAACAGGAAAGCCAGCACCTAATTTCTGAAGTTGTCATCAACAATACAAATCAGGCAATTTTAATCAGATGCCATTCACACATTGAGTTTTTTTGTACCTGGGAAATGCATTTTGTGAGAATGTGATTCTGAGTGGATAAGTTCTGACAAGGGCTCCTGCTTGATCTGTTTCTTTAATAAACAATAAACACTAAGCCTATGATCTGTGAACAGGGTTTATACCAAGTGGTTTGTCAACCAAACCAAGTTAACGTCTTTTATGACTCATTCCTAATCTTGAAATGAAACCTGATCCATAGTATCATCATAGCTTTTCATTCCTGCATGTGGCTGTGGCAGCTGACTGAATAAAATCCTCTGTTAACAGAGAAGTTGTGCACATTACCTTTTAAAAAACAATGTTTTAAGTTTTGCCAGGTTTTTCTAAGTAAGTATAAATTAGAATTAACATTACTTACATATATACCAATCATTCAAAATATCTTTACCTAGTTCTTTAATAGTTTTGTTTGTACATTATAACCCAGATTAAGGAGTTATTCTCATCATAAATCTTGTTTCATTCTTCAGTGCCAATTTACAGAAAATGCAGTTTTTTTCCATGGCAACAAAAGATTTTGAAAATTATGGCTGACAGTTCTGGGATTTTCTAACAGACATCCCAGAATCCTGATGGCTCTAGCAGGGTGTCCTTTGCAGGAAGTGGGGAGTGGCTTTCCAGTGTTTTAAGGAGGGCATCCGATCTACTGTGCCTAACCTTGAGCAGGCTCTTCAGAGGCAAGGCGGGGAGCTAACGGTCTTCCTAGAGCCAGCGCAGATGAGCAAGAGTAGTGAGCTTTTTGCCTCTGGTTTGGTCACATTGCAGGACGATTCCCCTCGGCTTCTCTCTCTGACACCTGCGCTCAGGAGAAGCAGTTGTGTGGCCGTACTTCGTAGGGTGAAATGCCCTTTTGTCTTGTCAGCTTCCAGATAATTGCCAGTCAGAGCATTCTAGCTGTTTCTGTTTTTCTCCTGGGGAAGAGGAGCCAAGAGTCTTTGGTTGTAAACCCAAGTCCTGAACATGCCCCGGCTCGTATGTCCAGAATGAATTGGAGTATTAAGTAAGAGATGTTGAATTAATTAAATCCTTGAGCACCACGTTCTG
The DNA here is from genome assembly GCF_037783145.1 of Equus przewalskii. NCBI lineage: Eukaryota > Metazoa > Chordata > Mammalia > Perissodactyla > Equidae > Equus > Equus przewalskii. The sequence goes on from NC_091850.1 coordinate 43,777,012, forward strand.
CCTCCGTTAAAAGTGAAAAAAAATGGTCTAGCGTTTGCTAAATTGTCTCCTGAGGAATAGAATTTAGAGTGAAAATTGCGTTTTCTACATTTATGAATCATCATTACTCGGGTCAGGATTTCATAGATGGTGAATTACCAAGTGAAAAGCATTGAACAGTCCTGTGGTAGCTTAAAAAGTTTACTTTCTTTGCTGGTAAGTTGATAGACACAAACATAATTCTGAGCCATGCATTGAAACTAAAATTGTACAGTTTTAGTATTTTCTAATGTGTCTGAAAGTCACCTTGTAACTTGTATTTTGTAACCTTTCACTTGTACCTCTCTAAAAAGGCATAATATTTTTTAGTATAAATTCAACCAGAAATATAAACAGGGAGCCACATCTCCAGGAGTTTTAAAAGTAAATGTTGCTATGAAGGGTACCTTTGATTGTATTAAATGAAAAAAATTTTTCTTGAGAAAAAAATATGCACTTAAATTCAGAATATACTGAATTTTAGTATAAGCATATCTGAGCTTGGGTAAATCTTTGGCTGAAGATGTCTGGCTTAGCCTGGGAGCCAAGCACCACTTTTAAAGTCTGTACCCCGCCACAATAAAAATCCGAATAGGGCTTTTATTCTCTTTTTCAAAAATAATAATTGAGCACAAATCTGTGGTCATGTATTGCACAATGGAGCATCAAAGCCCTTTTCTTCCTCCCTCTCAGGAAAGAACGGACCCATTCATTGACTGATAGATGGCGAGCTCTTAGCCAGGGCTGCTGAGATTGGGTCTGAAAGTTTCTCAAAGTTCTTCATCTGGATTCCAATCTGTTGTGTTCATTTTTTAAAGTTGTGCTTTGAAAATTAGACCAGTTGAAGACAAGGATGGAACAAAGGACTCTAAGCAGTTTTTTTTTTTTTTTTAAAGATTTTAGTTTTTTCCTTTTTTTCCCCAAAGCCCCCCAGTACATAGTTGTATATTCTTCGTTGTGGGTCCTTCTAGTTGTGGCATGTGGGACGCTGCCACAGCGTGGTTTGATGAGCAGTGCCATGTCCGCGCCCAGGATTCGAACCAATGAAACACTGGGCCACCTGCAGCGGAACGCGCGAACTTAACCACTCGGCCAAGGGGCCAGCCCCTCTAAGCAGTTTTTAAAGCTGTTTTGGAGGATGGTGATATGGAGAATTCTGCTTCTTGTCTCTTCACCATCAATACTGAATCTACATAAGAAATTATTTGAGTTTTTAAAAATGCCTCGTGCTAAGACATTTAAGGGCTGCTCTTTTCTCTCAGGAGTCCGTCAGACTGAAATGAGCACATGCCTAGAATGTGAGTTCAAGGAAAGAGCCCTCTATGAAAGTGATGGGGATCTTTATGACAGCAACCAATGTATTTCTTGAGGCATTAAAAATAAAATGAAACAGGAAGTGCATTTCATAGCCCGCTGGCTTCATGGACAAGGGTAATAAATTGTTAGACCTGTTCCTGGCTGCATGTTCCTTTTATGAGTAACATATTCTCCTTATGTTCAAGCAGATTTATCAAGTCAAAACGGGCAGAAAACCAGGGGTGGGATTCTCTGTGAGTCTGGTAGCAGTAGCCCTAAGGTGACCCCCTAAGTGACTTAAGCCTTGGGGCTCCCTCAGTGAAAAGCACTCAATATTGTATTTTATTATAATTTATAATTTTTGTTCTTGATAGTTTTTGACATTCCTTTAAGTTAATGTAATTCCATAATAACATGACTTAACATGAGTTCAATCCCTCTTTTTCTTCATTGTTTTAGAGCTACTTAATCTTTGTAGAATTAAAAGCATGTGTACATTGCTGTCTCCCATGGCAGCATCTTGGGTCTCTACAGTCACTTGGTAACAAATGGAAATTCCAGCTCTGATCATTTTAATCCATGTTTTCAGATTCTCTTAACCCCGTGCTTAGTAGGTTTGAAGGGGTAGTGGATCCTGAGTTACTAGTGATTTGAAAAGGTAGTTCATTTATAAATATAAAATCCTTAAGTTAGACTAATTAAGTGTTGCCTAATAGCATTCTTGCTTCACTAAATTTAAATGACCAGAAAAGGAGGAATGATTAGTAGTTAACATTTCTCTTAGCTCAGCCTGGCCTATGTTTCGATTATTTGAATATAAATTAAGACTCCACAGGGAGTTGGAAGTCTCTCTCTCCTTTTCTTTTTCTTTCTTTTTCCCTCTCTCTTTCTTTCATGTTCCCAAATATGGTTATTTATAGTCATTTTTGCCTAGTAGCTTTTAAAAAATAACTTTTTTCTGACTTTAAAAGTAGTGCATGCTGGGGCTGGCCCTGTGGCGTAGTGAAGTTTGCGTGCTCTGTTTCAGCAGCCCGGGGTTCTTGAGTTCGGATCCTGGGCACGGACCTGCACACCGCTCATCAAGCCACGCTGGGGCAGGCGTCCCACATACAAAATAGAGGAAGATGGGCACAGATGTTAGCTCAGCAACAATCTTCCTCAAACAAAAAGAGGAAGATTGGCAACAGATATTAGCTCAGAGCCAATCTTCCTCACCCCCCCCACAAAAAAGTAATACGTGCTAATTTAGAAATTTGAAAATATAGGAAACTTATTAGAAAGAAAAAACCCAAAATCCCTCATACCCAGAAATTAAACTCACTTTCCACTTTTGGTTTATTTTCTTTGTCTTTTCATAAAATTATGTTATATACACGTGTTTGTTCATTCATCCATTCTTCCAACAAATACTGAGTCCCTTTATTGCCAGACCTTCTGGGCATGTGTGGAAGGAAAAAGAGCAACAGTAAACCACCATGTCTTTGTGGAGTTCACATTCAGTGAGTGAGCCAGAAAATCCGTAAATTACTACAATGCATAATGTAAGATGGTGAACTGTGTTTAGGGGAAAGTTAAGCAGGAGAGGGGATCCAGGAGTGGGGGAGTGGGCAGGAAGGATCTGGTTATAACAGGTGCACAGGAAAGACCTGACTGAAGAAGATTTTTTGAGCAAAGACTTGAAGGTGGTGAGGTCATGAATCACATCTGGATAGCTAGAAGCTATGCAGAGGGAGCAGCAGGTGCCAAGGCCCTGAGGCAGGGCTGTGTTTGAGGGTGATTGTTGCTTTTTACTAGAAGTTGTTTTGTTTTGTTTTGTTTTTAATACAGCCGTAGTAGCTGGAATAAGTAGAATATTATGTAGCCAATTAAGGTCATGTTTTAAAAGAATGCTTAGACATATGAAAGTTCACCCTTTATTGTGAATTGTAAAAAAAAAATTGTAGATTTAAAGTAACTGCAGTGAGGTATAACAGATAGTACGTTACAATTATATGTTGGTACATAAATGTGGTATTTCTCTGTGAAGGGGATACAGATGGTTTTGTCTTCTTGATTTTGTTTCCCTTTATTGCATTTCTATAATGACATGCATAGCCTTTATCACGAGGGGAGACCAAAGATATTCAGTGGAAGGGGAGTGTCCCCACAGGCAGGGTGAGCCTGTGCCTGTGGATGTGGGGGCGGCACACGGAGCCCAGCGGGCAGCCCCGTTCCAGGAGTTAGTTCACCTGAGTGCGGAAGGGCTCCAGAGATGGGGCTGCAGCAACGAGGAGAGAGACTAGCACGGCCTGGTCATTGGAAACAGAGGTCAGGGCCGAAGTCCAGAGAGGAAACTGGGCTCAAAGCAGGGGATCAAGCCTCAGAAATAAGTCAGAGGCGTTACAGCCCGACCAGCCCAAGTGTCGCATGACACTAATTCTCATAGAATTGAGGTGAAGAAAAATTATGAATTTCCAAGGTTAGGTGGTGTCCGAGGGGTGGGATAAGAGTTCTCATTAAACTCTTCCTTCTGGCTCAGTGACAAGCTCAAAGCTGAGCTCCAGGTAGAGGGAAAGGGGCCTAGGTGCATATTCTCATGATGGGGGTTGACTCCAAGAAGGTTTTATTGACATGAAACATGGAAACTCTGTAGCACTCAGAGTAAGGTTTCTCTCTCTACCTTTATGCCTCTAAGCAGAGGCTTTGGACGATTCAAACAGGATGAATCTGAGAATACATCATGTTCTCTTCAGAACAACCCACCCCTGGATTCTGTCGGCCAGCCAGTCTGTCTGTTTGTCCAGCTATCAATCTATCAGTCTACCTATTACACATATTTCTTAATTATACAATGATCACATTTGATATATTGAAGAATATATGTTACATGCACATAAGTTGTAAGACATTAGGATAAGATGAAGGCACACGGACCTTTCCCCCAATCAGGACTGATGCTGTTGCGTCTCCCCAGCCCCACCTGCTGCCTCCCCACAGCAGCGGCAGGAACAGCCCTGAATTTTGTGCCCTTTGTTTTTTAAAATACATACATTTATGTGTGTGTGCGTGTATATATGTATAAATGTACATATATGTTTAAATTTGGTATACGTGTATTGCTAAATACAGTTTCTGTTTTTGAGGTCTATAAAAATGGTACCATGTTTATGGGGTCTTCTAGAATTAATGTCTTAACACTAAACATTTGTCAAAAAGATTAATGCATGTTGCTGTGTATAGGTGTGGTCCTTTCATTATTTGTTTCTGTATAGGATTCCATCATGTGAATATACCACAGTTTATTTATATGCTCTATTTTCGCTGGACTTTGGAGCATTTTCTAGCAGACTGTCCACTGCTTCTGTGAGCTTCTGAGTTTACTATATGGCAGTACCAAAGATCACAAAAAGAAAAAAGGTGAATCCCAATGCATAAAGTGAATTGTTTCTTAAGCCATAATACTGCATCTTTGAAAGCTTGTGTGAATCTGTGTCAGTACTTGGGTTCTGACGCCTGTTGTAGAACTATTTCCTTGCACACTTGGTGCTGTTGAGTGCTGGCCACCACTAGAGGGCGTGTGAGAGATGGTACATGAGCCTGTGGAGAGCTAAGAATGACGTGGCTCCCAGTGTTGTTAGTACCCGCATGTTTCGGCAGGGAAAAAACATGAGTATCGTTCCCGTTACAGATGTCACCTTTAATTGGATTTTCTTCTCTTATCTGTACCCATTTATGCACGGATACCCGTATATTTTAATGTGGTGGCAGGAGTGAAAACATGCACAAGGTCTTAGAGAAGCGGTGGAAGGATGCGAATAAGATAGACTGGGTGGGGAGGAAGTTCACATACAAATGGCACAAACCAGTGAATGATGCCTGTGCTATTTAGTTCAGCAACAAGCTGATGTCCTGCGAGGCTCCGAGAACTGTGTGGTACTTGCGGTGCGTCACTGTTCTCCTGCTTGTTTCTGTCCACTGTCCTATGAAGTCTTCTGAATGTTCTTTGTTCTGCGCTCTCCCAAGGGGCTCCTTCCCTCACTGGTTCCTGACTCAGTACTTTCTCCTCTCTTGGAAATGAATGGAAACACATGGAGTTTTCCCCCCACAGAGCTCTCAATAAGCTTGAATGGTGAATCCCAGAAAATCGCATAATTTGCAGTTATGTGGAGAGAGGACTTCTTGGTGAGTTGTTGGCATGAATTGATCTGTGAAATCTTGAGGGCAAAGGTCCCTGCCTCTTAGAAGAGCGTACAAAAGAAATGGCTGCCCATGTATGTCCTGGGGACCTTGGAGTGTTTGTGCTAGACTGAATAGTCCCCTCCCCACACCACCACCAAAGGTGTCCACTTTCTAATATGCAGGACCTGTGACTATGTTCTTTACACAGCAAAAGAAATTTTGCAGATGTGACTAAGTTGTTAAGATGAGGAGATGATCCTGAATTACCTAGGTAGGTCAGTATAATCACAAGGGTCTTTATAAGAGGGTGGCAAGCAGTCAGAGAGGAGAGAAGATGCTATACTCCTGGCTTTGAAGATGGATGAAGATGCAGCATGGGACCACGAGTCAAGGAATGCAGGCAGCCTGTAGAAGGTGGAAGAGGCAAGGAAACAGATTCCCCAGTGGAGCCTCTAGAAGGAATGCAGCCTGGCAGACCTGTTTTAGACTCTCATTACCAGAAATATAAGACGATAAATCTGTGTGGGTTTTTTTGTTTATTTATTTTTTCTTTTGAGGAAGATTAGCCCTGAGCTAATGTCTGCCGCCAATCCTCCTCTTTTTGCTGAGGAAGACTGGCCCTGAGCTAACATCCATGCCCATCTTCCTCCACTTTATATGTGGGATGCCTACCACAGCATGGCGTGCCAAGCGGTGCCATGTCCACACCTGGGCTCGGAACCGGCAAACTCTGTGCCGCTGAAGCAGAAAGCGTGCACTTAACAACTGTGCCACCGGGCCGGCCCCAATCGGTGTGGTTTTAAGCCACTAAAGTGGTGATTTGTTGCAGCAGCAATAGGAAACTAATATAGTGTTCCTTATGATGTGGGAAACCAGCTTTGTTTGAAGATGTTGAGAGTAGATTTGCCAATCCACATCTTCATCCGCTGAAGAAATGCAGTTTGACCTCGATTTGTGGGAGAACTGCATCCTGAAATAAGGAAGGTTAGAGTGATGCTGGGCAGAGTGAGCAAGCTGACAAAGCACAGGGAAAGGACAGAGAGCCCAGAATGTGAGAATGTTCCCGCTAGGCAAGTAGGAATAAGAGAGCTTGAAAGGGGAAACATGGGGATGCCGAGCTTAGAAGCCAGGGGCAAAGAGTGTTTCAAGGAGGAGCTGTGAACTGTGTTCTGAGAGAACTGAGGAAGGTCACTGGGTTATGTAAAAATGTTTGTGGAGACCTTTATAAAGAGTTCTCCATGCTTTTTGTTTATGTGTGTGGAGGAGGAAGAGGAGGTCTTTTGGAGTGAAAAACCAATTTCAGGGACTTAAGGATGAGATGAGGGTTCAGAAAATGGAGGGTAGGTGGTGTGGACCACATGCTGGAATATACTGGTGGTGCGTGAAGGGAGAGAAATTAAGCAGTGACTAGGAAAAGCAGCAGCTTGTTTTTTGTTCTTGTTAATTTTTTTTTTTTTGAGGAAGATTAGCCCTGAGCTAACATCTGTGCCCATCTTCCTCTACTTTATATGTGGGATGTTGCCACAGCATGATTTGACAATCTAGGTCTGTGCCCGGGATCCAAACCGGCAAACCCCAGACTGCTGAAGTGGAGCGTGCGAACTTAACTGCTGTGCCACTAGTCCACCCCTGTTAATTTCTTTTTATTGTAGTAAAATTTACCATGAGGGACATTTAGTACATTCACAGTGTTGTGCAGCCATCACCACTGTCTAGTTCCTGAACATTTTCATCATCCCCAAAGGAAACCCCATAACCATTAAGCAGTCGCTTCCCATTCCTGCTTCCCTCGGGTTCCTGGCAAACACTAATCTGCTTTCTGTCTCTCTGGATTTGCCCTCTTCTGGATATTTCATATAAATGGAACCAGGCAGCATGTGGCATCATTGTGTTTGGCTTCTTTCGCTTAGCAGAATGTTTTCAGGGTTCAACCAGGTGGCAGCATCTGTTAGTACTCCATTCCTTTTCATGGCTGAATTTGGTCCATTATTTGGATAAATGATACTTTGCTTATCTAGTCATCAACTGATGGACATTTCGGTTGTTTCCATCTTTTGAGTGAGCAGCGTGCTTTTGTTTTGTTTGGTTTTGTTGTTAGAATCGAGAGATGTGACCGGATCGGTGAAGGAGAAGAGGTATGCGGCTGGGCCGGGCTGCTTCTGTCCGGTAGACTCTGCCTTGCACATGCTGCCTGGCTGCTGGGGAGAACTTGCAGGGAGAGTCTGGACTGTCACTAGGGGGCAGGATTCTGTCTGGAGGAGAGGTGGATCTGGGCAGGTGATTAGCTTTGCTCATCATCCATAAATCTCTGCTGGAAAATTGAAGATAGCATCGAATAATGTGGCGAGTGCCAGCAGGCCACCCGGGGAAGTTGAGTCTCGCACCTCCAGCAGCGAGAGTCTTGCATCTAAAGGAAGAACCCAAGAATGTGCCCTTCACTTGTCATTTTAGTCCTGTTCTCTTTTTGTTTTTATTTTTCCAAAGAGGAGGGACTATGCAGGAAGGAGGGAAATGAGGGGGACAACATTATTATATAGGGATATTTGGGAAAAGGAGGGAAAGGCACATGATGTGGTAGCCTTATTGGGGTAGAATGCATTACTCATGTGCTGTTTATTAGTTTTTTTTGAAGGCTATTCTTACTCGTGCCTGTTTTTAATACCTGAACAACTGGGAGAGAGAACTTATAATCCTGCAGTCATTTGGCTTGTATTCTTAGAGAGTATTTTTAAACTATAACTTTCAGAGCCATCGAATGTCATTTGAAGCACGAGAAGTGCTCTGTCTTCATTTCTCTTGAACTGCAAGCTTTAGAGTTTGAAGAGTATTTTTACTTCCACTGAAAACACATTTTTTTTAAGATCTTTTTCTTGATGTGTGCCTTAATTATTTTTGGTCAGTTGTTATCTTTATTAAAATGAGTGATGATATTTTCAATCATGACTCAGGAATCATCTGCCTTGGAAAGAAAACTGTCTGAATTCCAAAGCTTTTCAAGCTAAATATCCTCAAGTCAGAAATGGATGTTTATTTTGAATAAATTGCACATTTAAATCCTTTTTTTTCCCCTGGGGTTAAGTTGGGATGAAATCATCTTCCTATAAAGGGCTTTTAATGCATGTACCATGCGTGGAATATATAGTGGAAACTCAGTCTTTGAGAGAATTTTCAAATGGAAAAGAAACTTTATTTTTAAATCGAACAATCGATCTGAAACTGATTTGGGGTTAAAACATGGTTATCCCAATCTAGGACCTCGTTAAACTGGAGTAGAAAAGACTGCCCTTCTCCACAGTCTTGCTTGTACGTGTGTTATTCACTGAATACCTGGGCGATTGAGTCGGACTGTTTCTGCTCGCGTAATGGAAGGGACAGTGATCCCGGTTTGAAGAACCACTGTGTCCTCTTTGTGTACAGCACATGGAAAGTTAGAGATGGACTTATAAGTTTGTCTTTGTTCCTTGTTCAAAGCCTGAGAGTCCTTCGCCAGTGAAAGAATACACGGCTTATAATAAATGAATTCTCTCCTGCTGGTTAGAATGTAGGGTTGATTTAATCAATAGAAGGAATGTAGTTAGCTAAAATCCTAGAGAAAGCTTTTCCTCTTGATACTGCCAACTGATTCTAGAATAGAAATAAAACTATTTTCTGCTAAGCAAGTGATTTCGAGAAACAAAGGGAGGCCAGGGAGAAATTGAGGAGGCTGCTGTGACCAGGCTGGAGACTCTGACATGGCATCAGTGACATCGTCCCTGCTCATCACCTAGACTTTACATGATCTCTTGGCCTGAGATTCTCTTCCTGCCCATCTCCCCCATTTTGCCCTTCTGAATTTAATAAGGAGGGTGAGTAGAGGGAATTAATTGCTTGACTGAATTCCTAAGAAAGCAGAATGAGAGAGTAGGATGGAACTACAGGTAACTCAAGCCTCTGAAAAAGATCTTTTTTTTTTTTTGAAGATTTTATTTTTTTTCCTTTTTCTCCCCCAAGCCCTCTGTTACATAGTTGTATGTTTTTAGTGTGGGTCCTTCTAGTTGTGGCATGTAGGATGCCACCTCAGTGTGGCTTGATGAGCGGTGCCATGTCTGTGCCCAGGATCTGAACCTGAGAAACCCTGGGCTGCTGAAGCAGAGCATGCGAACTTAACCACTCGGCCACAGGGCTGGCCCCTGCCAAAGATCTTAATGAAACAAAATCATAAAGATAATCTGTCCAGCCCTCAAATTCCTGTAGAAGGGATTATTTGCTAGTTCCTTTTGGTTAAATAGTTTTGGCATCTCATGACCCACTTCGATACAAAGAAGAAACATTCCCTTCTGTATTCTTTTTGGTCGCTCTTCCCTGCCTGTTACTGTTGAGCTCTGGGACTCCTGAATTACAGGAGTTATTTCAAGGGAAGTTGTAGATACTTCGGTGTGGACCACAGGGGACTAAGCCACTTTCAGTCACGTGCTACCTTTGCTCATTCATGTTCTGACGCCTTTGGAAGATAAACTTTATAGCCACTAACATGAGTCTGGGTTTGCCATAGGGGCTGAGGGGGAAGTGTGGATCATGTGGCAGGGCCACCTAACATCAAGACAGTATCAAGGGCAGAGCCATTAACCAATCCCAATCACCATCCCCTCCCCAAGCCCTGAAGTCTGATAGATCCTGGCTCCTCATTCGTGTTATAGGAGGAAAGAATCCAACAAAATATACAAGTGGATCTGTGTGAACTATTTTTGGTCAAAAAGGCTGTAATACTGTGTTATCAAGATCTTTTAAAATCTTTCTTAATCAGCAGTTCATGTGAAACCAAACAGAAACAGGCTTGGTAATGATTGCAGGATTGATAATTCCCTAATTTGCCATTCTTTTCTCTGTATTGCCTAAGGATTTACCATGGTCATGTATTGCTGCGTAACAAACAAGCATAACAGTCTCAATGGCCTGCAGTCAGCGTTTATTTCTGGCTTGTGTGTCTGTGGGTCAGCTGGGGTTCATCTGGTTTGGGCTGGACATAGATCCAAGTTTTGGGTGCATCCAGGCCTGCTCCTCAGTCTTTCAGCCTCATTGGACCAGAGACTGTCCATTGCATATTGTTCTCATGGACAGAACTGGAGGAACACAAAGCACAAACCCAACCATTCAGGCACATTTCAAGCCTCTGCCTGTTAGTACCCGGTCAGCCAAAGGAAGTCCCATGGCCAAGTCCAAAGCCAAAAAGGGGAGAATAGGTGTGGTCACCATGAGGCCATGGCAAGGGTGTGGGCAGATAACACTACTGCAGGGAGTGAAGAATTGGGACTCATCAATTAATCTGACATTAATTTTGTATTGTTAGGTTGTAATACTTTTTATATAGTTATATTGATTTTTATTCTACGTTCAGAATATTTTTTGATGTATATGTATGTATTTTTTTCGCTTATGAGATATAAGCTTATAAATCCAGGCTCCCCATTTGCTTTTGAAGATGGTGACTTTAACCACCTTTTCCTAAGCCTTAGTATTTTATAGAGCTGCTTCTTGAATTTTTTACTGTAATTATTCGTTTTACTCAGCACTAATTTTAAGGAACTTCCTTAATACCTTATTATTCTCTTTTTCAAAACCAGAACCCTTTTACCCAGTAGTAATTTCAGGATATGAAATTATTGGCAAATTTGACATTGTGATGGTATATTGTGTGTATTCGTATATTCAGGGTTAAAGGACTTTGTAAAACCTGCTGTTATAGGACTGAACATGTCGTGTGCCTTTATAGAAGGGTCTCATTATATACAGCGAAAGGGGAACTTGGAAGAACCAGACATATTATTTGGCAAAATTGTCTACCAATTTCCATAACCTAAATTAATGCTGAAGAAACAGCCATTATTGTTTTTTGGATCATAAATTCCCATGATTGGTACCGGTCATGGTTATTCAGCAAAGGTCAACAGAGAACAGCCATGTGTTGGGCTCTGCCAGAGTATGATCAAAAGTGAATGTAGCATGTATTAAAAATGTGACTTTTATCCCAAAGAGACCAAATTCTCCTTCTCTCTGTTCAGGAGTTCATTAGCCATCTATGCTTTTCCTCAATAAAGTATCTTTTATCTTGGGCCTGACTCTGAAATTCTGCGCTTGAATTTCTTATGATATTTGTAAAGGGATGAAACATTTTATAAATGTCAATCTTTTTGGTTGGGAATAGAGAAAGAGGTGGCAGTTTCCATGGTCACCCTATTGGTCTCTAACAAAGCTCTAACAAAGCTGCTGTTATGGATTCCTGCTTAAGTTTTCGGGCCTCCTTCCCTGTCGGTGTCTTGAGCTTCAGTCAATGGTTCCATTCTTCTCACATTTAGTAAACACCTGCTGTGTATAAGGCACTCTACTGGACATCTAGCATAGAACCTCATATTATGTTTAGACTTTATTGTATTTCCCTTGATGTTGGAACAAGAGGAGAAGGTCTCAAATGTCAGAGAGGTGTTGAAATAACCAGAGAGCTGTACATTGTTGGGCGTAGTCGAAGCTGTGTCAATTCACCTTTCAGATGATGCTAAAGAGATTCCATTGCTACTCGCTCCTCAAAGGGAGAGAGCCTGTGCCACCAGAATAAAAATAGCAGTAAGTATTACATCATCGGGAAAAGTTTTCATTGGTACATCATGCCTTGAGGGGAGGAAGTCCCTGGTTATATTTAGATTGGTTCTGTTTTGCTCATTGAAATGATGATTTTAAGGCAAAGTAAGAAAAAGGTAGAAAAGAGGAGGATAATCAAAGAAGGCCACCGAATTTATTTTATATCCATTGATTAACATTTCAAAGTTGAGATCTGGTATTAGTTTTTATGTATGTTGAATCAATACCATATTTTATTTCTGTTTTCCAGTCACCTGTTATAATTATGTCTCACATTTAAACTACAAAAGCATCTTTGAGATAACATGTTGCTCCTAACAACTTACCTCTTTTCACATGTTGAATATTTATCTCAAGAATATGAAATTGCGAGATTGTGCAGTAGAAAAACAGAGGTACCAAAGGAAATAGTTTCCTTTTTAGTGTTTTTTTTTTTTCCCTTGGGATTTTAGTCATTGAGTCTCAGCTTTGCTTTTTATGACCCAGGAAGAGTGGACTTATTTAAATCCTCTCATTAAGGGAGAAAGGTTTTTGCTCACCACCTGAACCATGCATTTTGTCATAACCCAGCTGTGCATCTGATCCAGCACTCCTTCTTGGCCCCTGGAGTGACAGTGTTCCAAATGACCCAGAGCGGCATAGGGGACAGGGAGAACCATGAGTCCAGAGGAGCTAATTTACCTGTCTTTCTGAGGAAGCTTCCGTGGTGACAACCAACAGAAACCACTCAATCTAGCATTAATAAAGGAGGAATTATTATTTGGACTCGGAGCATCACATGGAAACTGAGAACAAGAAATGCAAGGAACCAGGAGCTGGAAAGTTACCAGGAACAGAAGCATCTTGAAGGCACCCCAGGAATCAGAGGGAGCTGACGGGGATCTTGGAGTACAGTCAAGAAAAGGGGAGTCCTGGATGATGGTGAAGATGATGATGAGCTGTTAATAACTGTCATCTACTAGCACAATATTTTCCAGGCACTATGCTAAATGCTTTCAGCATTACCTAATTTATCCTCAGGACAATTCCAGGAGGAAGGAACTATTAGCCCCATTTAAAAGACAAAGCTTGGTTAAGTAACTTGAGCAAAGCAGTGGAGGGAAGATTTCATTCATGTCTCCCCTCCAAAGCCAGTGGGTTTACCTTGAGTTCTACTACATCCAGTATCAAACAGCTTATATTTCCTTTTCCACAACATCCCTTCTTAAAGTGTATAGGCAAATAAAGGTATAGTTAGAAATTTAAAACAAGAATTTAAAGATTTTTTTTTTTAAAAGATTTTATTTTTCCTTCTCTCCAAAGCTTCAGTGCATGGTTCTGTATCCTAGTTGTTAGTTTTAATTCTCTGTGTGAGCTGCCGCCACAGTATGACAACTGACAGGCGGGTAGTGTGGTTTCACAACTGAGAAATGAACCTGGGCCGTGGCAGTGAGGGCCAAATCTTAACCACTAGACCATGAGGACTGGCTCTTAAAGCTTGTTTTCATCACAAAAATGAGGCTATATTTTTAGTAAAAACATGTTGATCTCTATCATATTAACTATTTTTTTTTCTTGGCATACATTTTATCCTTACATGAAAAAGAATTAAATCTTAGGGTAGGTTAGGTTAGGGAAAGATTTCTTGGACACAATACTTCAATACTATAGGCATGATCCATAAAAGAAAAAGTTGGCAAATTGGACTTCATCAAGATTAAAGAAAACCTTTGCTCTTTAACAGACACTATTGAGGAAATGAAAAGTCAGTGCACAGATTGGGAGCAAATATTTGTAAATCATATATCTGATAAAAGATTTGTAGCTAGAGTATATAAAGAACTCCTAAAACAGATACTTCAGTAAAGAAAATAAATACGTGAAAAGATGCTCATCATCAGTCATTAGAACACAAATTAAAACCACAATGAGCTATCACTACACCTTTATGAATGGCCAAAACTTTAAAAGACTGGTCATACGAAGTGTTGACCAGGAGGATGTGGAGCAATTAATTGGATCTCTCATATTCTGCTGGTGGGAATGAATGTCAGATGGTACCACCATTTTCTAAAACAGGCAGGTTCATAAAAAGAAAAACATACACCTACCTTGTGATTCATCCGTTCCACTCCTAGGGATTTACCCAAGAGAAATGAAAGCATATGTCCACACAAAGTCTTGTGCATGAATGTTCATAACAGCATTATTTGTAAAAGCCAAAAACTGTCCATCAGCAGGTGAGTGGATAAGTAAATTGTGGTATATCCATACAGTGAAGTCCTGCTCTACAATAAAAGGGATTGAATTATTGATGCATTGATAAATGAAACAGCCTGAGTGAATCTCAGAATAATTATGCTGAATGAAAGAAGCCAGACAAAAGAGAGTACATACTATATCATTCTATTTGTATAAAATTTTTAGAATGCAGACTAATCTATGGTTACAGAAAGCAGACCCGTCCTTGCCATGGAAGGGCAGGGAGGGTGCAGGGAGGGATGGATCATAAAGGGCACCAGGACACTTTGGAAGGCTGATGATTGTTCATTGTATTGATTTTGGTGATGGATTCCTGGGTGAATACATACATCAAAAGTTATCAAATCATACACTTTAAATATGCAGTTTATTGTATATCAATTATACATTAATAAAGCTGGTTTAAAATAAAACAAAGTGAGCACAACATCAACACCAATATGTGAATAACAGCACAAATAGAAGTAGGAGCTGCTGGGGCTGGCCCTGTGGCCAAGCAGTTAAGTTCGTGCACTCAACTGCAGGCGGCCTAGTGTTTCGTTGGTTTGAATCCTGGGCACGGACATGGCACTGCTCATCAAACCACGCTGAGGCAGCGTCCCACATACCACAACTAGAAGGACCCACAACGAAGAATATGCAACTATGTACTGGGAGGCTTTGGGGAGAAAAAGGAAAAAAATAAAATCTTTAAAAATAAAAAAGAAGTAGGAGCTCCTGTATTTAGAAGCCAGTGGGAATTTTATTAAACTTCTATGGATAATTCTAGAATTAGTTCCAACACCCTTTCCTTTTGCTGAGATATCCCTTTCATGTGTCGTGCGGCATGTATTTCTTTTAGTTGAAACAGTTAAAAGATCCTTTGACTTTTGAGAATAAATTATTACCCATTTAAAAAAAGATGCCTTAGGGAGGCATAGTACAAAGATGACAAGTGTAGACCTGACTTCCGAGCTGAGTTTACTTGGAGGTGGCTTTCAGCCTTCTTGTTTGCATGTCATAAAAGCAAAAACCCAAGAGGGCTGAGTGGCTGGAGCACAACAGGTTCTGGGGACTCTAGGACTAATGTCCCCCCGACCCCCAGACCTATCTTCTGTCTTTCAAAAACCCTGTCACCTGCTCCTGTCATATATAGATGAGCAAAATGCAATACACATGAGTTTTGACGCCGCCCCCCCCCCCCCACCCCAAATAACCTTCAGCTAGAAGTCAGGTGGGTTTCTTTTTCCCCTCGTACCATTACAGCTTACACGTTTATTCATCTGGAGTGCCAGAAAGCAGAACGGTAGTTGCCTGGGGCTGGGTTGGATCACAAAGTGGTGTGACCGGGGTGGGTGGGTGTTGGAAATGGTCTGTATCTTGCTTGTGGTGGTGGTTTCATGGGTGTCAACATCTGTCCAAACTTGGCAGATTTCATGCTTTAAATGCATACAGTTTATTCTCTGTAAATTATACCTCAATAAAGTCGCCCTTTTAGAGACTCCACATTTCTGCCCTCAGCTTTAGAATATAGTGGCTCCTGCACACACATACCCTGATTCTGTTTTAATAAAATAATCATCTCGTGGCCTCCCTGAGTAGTTTTTCTTAGGAAACAAGACTAAAACCTTTCTTTGAGTTGCTGTTTCAACCACAGGCACATAGATTAGTTTTGGTGTTAACCTTGGATACCACTTCTTTGCATCTGTGTTTCTAAGGGCAAAGTCAAGTGTGAAGTTGAGGCAGTTGGTTTTAGCTCGTGAAACATGAAAGGAAGTGTGATTATTAGTCATGTCTTCAAACGTGCAAGCTCCGGGGCAGGGCAGGGACCAGGGTTGTGTTTGTCCTGGAAATCTTGCAAGCACAGAGATGCCACATAATAAATACTTGGCTGACTTGTCACTTGACTGAATTGATGCTTTTTCCTCCTTTAGTTGTTCTGAATCATCCCTGTCAGGCAACTACTCTACTCTCTGATTCTCCCCCAAAGGACCCACAGGACGTATTAGCCAACCGTGAAAAATGTCTTCGGAGTCCCTTGGTATCCCCTCTGTATGTGGTCTGGTCGTTTCTGTTTGGTTCTGGAGCATGAGTCAGCTGATGGATGGAGTGCCCAGACCCAAGCTTGTCTGGAACAGGCACACCGCTGTCGCTCTCCTTCCTTTCCCCTCTATATCATCATCAGTTAGTTCCAAATTACTCATTAACAAGCCTAAATCTTTCCCAGGTTTGATTTTCCTACAGTGATGAAGTGAATCATTCACTGGTATGTGTGTGAATCTCTTCAAGGGAGCAGAATCAGAGGGTTTCAGGGTCTCAATTGTTACGATCCTCTCCCTAACAACTGAATCCATGGTAGAAATGAATCCATTTTTAACCCTGACCTGTATGGGCAGAAGACGACAGTTTCTCTGTGACAGAGACATGAATCCTGAGCTCAGAGTCAAGCCTCGTTGGTTCTCCACCCATTAGGCAAGTAAACTTTGTCCTCTGAAGTTTTATCAGTTATTGACTTCACAAATGACTCTGCGTAGTAAACAAGTATAATGAGGTCATTGATTTGCTCTTAAGAAATTTATAAGTGCTGGAAATGCATCAATAGGGTAGAGATCCCTGCCATAGAAAATAAAACTTACTAAGTTGGTAATATTTAGTTGGGGGATCCAGGTTGGACTGAGAAAGTTGTTCACTTTGGATCCCTAGATTCCCATCAAAAAGGGTTTCCAAAGAACTAATTTTTGTAAATCTACTCACTGAATGTCTGTATTTCTTTTCTTTTTTTTTTTTTTGTAGTGAGGAAGATTGTCCCTGAGCTAATGTCTGTGCCAGTCTTCCTCTATTTTGTATGTGGGACACTGCCACAGCATAGCTTGAGGAGTGGTGTGTAGGTCTGTGCCCAGGATATGAACCCCTGAACCCCCCAGGCCGCTCAAGTGGAGTGCACGAACTTAACCACTACGCCATGGGACCAGCCCCTGAATGTCTGTATTCTTAGCAGCAGCCAAATCCTTTGTCCTAACCAAAAAGCAGTCAAGAATATAAATAAAATAATCTCAAGTTTTACATTAAAAAATTATTTGAATATGCACTTCCCTTGGGCAGAATTCTTCACATTTTCTGCTCTGAGAAACGTTGCTGTAAAAAGAAAAGTTATTTTAAAACACGTCATTTAATTCAGGCATATTTGATAAGTGGAGAATCTGGTACCAGTAATTACTTGACATCTAAATGTCTGGTGAATAAAATACTCATTAAATTTTGACAGTTACTCAAAACATGTTCAAGGCAGGTCAAGGAAGCGATGAGATCTGCCTTCATTGATAGTGAAGTGACACAGCAGGACACGGGTACCAGGACAGCTGGCTTTCCTGGTGGTTGTTGGGAAGGGACTTGAGGGCACAGGGTTGGGGCAGCAAATGGGGCCGTTTGTGTGGGGACCCAGCAGGCAGGAAGAGATGAGGCTGGGCACCTCAGGACGAGGGGCTGGGCTTTTGACCTTTCCTGTCTGGCTCGCTGAGTCCCAGCCCTAGATTACGAAACATGTTCTGGAAATTATTTCCAGAGGGCACACGTCCCTTTGGTGACAGCTTATTTCTGGATTCCGGGTGCGAATGCCTGGACTCTGATGACATTCGGGGGTGTGTTTCACAGCCCATCATCTGATTAGTCACTCAATTCTGAGGACTCTCCCCGCTGGCTTCGGGTCAAAGCACGTGAGCGCAGGAGCAAAATAGCTTGTTTATATCCTCTGGGCTCATCTCACAGACCATGGAGTCAGGCCCTCCCCTGCCTCGGGTGTCCCCCTTTATGGATGTCCCTGGCCGAGTGGAGACGCAATGCTCGGAGCCTTCCCAGGGAAACGGTCTCTAAAGCAGAGCTCTTTGAGGCTCTTACAGTGCTATTCAAGCTTTATGTCTGAAGAGATGATTTCAGTCGCCTCTGAAAAATCTTGGGATACAAGATGGGTCTGAAACAGATTCTTACAAATAATTCTCGGTTTTACTTTGAAGTGCTTGGCTTCCTTTTCAGTTCTAAGGTGAGGGCCGTGACCTCGCTGGCAGCGTGCACGGTGTCTCGGGTCAGAGGTTGTGCTGAGAGACAGGGCGTCTTGGTTAAGACAGGCTCCAGGTCAGACCTCTGTCTACATGACTGTGCTCATCTTTAAGATGGGTATCAGAATAGAAGCCCCCTCCCAGAGCTCTGGGAAGGCTTAATGAGAACCTGTACGTATGGCATTTAACACAGAACGGTGTGCATTCAGTTCATCTTAGCTGTCATCGGTAATTATTTATCTTCATTTTATGCTAGAGGTGGAAGAGCCCCTGACGTGAAGCCACTTCCGCGCTCAGAACAAGACTCCAACGGGCGCCAGGAGGCCCACTATTCCTCCAGCTGCCTGAGCAGTTGCTTCCAGGCTCCTTTTACCCAAAGCAGCCTCTTCATTTTCCCCCGAGGTCAAAGGCTTGACCTTCAGAGTGGGAGCATGGCCCCATCTGCTCCCGGTTTTGGGGAGTGGCGGGGTGGGGGAGTTAGGTTTCCGAGGCCTCGCCAAGGCCCGGGCTGCACTGCAGCTCTGGAAATCTTGTTCTCATTTGGGGCCCTGCTCAGCTCTGTGTTGGACCTCATGGATGTCAGTAAAATGAAGGGGCTGAGCTGCTCCCGGTTCCTTCCCGGGAATACCCTTGAACACCCATGAGAGCGGAGTTCCTCTCCATTCTAAGAATGTGCGGGGTTGAGGGCTGAGAATTCCTGCGCTTGGTCGGCCCAGCCTTTGCTCCCAAAGCCAGCCCTGCCTGGGCTGAGAGAGCAGTCAGGGCAGGGGGACACTGTCCCCTTACGGGATGGGGATGGGGACGCACGTGCTGAAGGGCGCAGCACCCGTTCTCCGGCTGCCCACATCCACGCCTCCTACTGGCCTTTTCCTCTAAACAAGTGAAGCCTTTGTTTCGTGTGTGCTGTACCACATGCCACGCACGTCTCGCAGCCATGCCCGGGGTGGAGCAGCTGCAGATGTTGGCAGCTGGTGGCCTCCCTGGCCGGCAGCTCCAGGCAAGGAAGGAGGTGTTTCCAGATGGGCTCAGGCACCCCGCGGGGCTTCCGCCCAGCTCGTGCTCTCTTATCAGGTACCAGGCCCTGGGCAGGTTGCAAAGCCTCAAAGCTGCATTTCCTCACTTGTAAAGTGTGGGAAATGCTATGTCACTGGGGGGTTGTGGTGAGGATGAAGCATGTGGGGAAATGCTGTCTATGTCACTGAGGGGTCGTGGTGAGGATGAAAGCACGTGGCAGCTGCAGAGCCCTGCCCCTGGGCAGGGCCGGGTGAACGAGAGTGGCCCTTTGGTGTGTACAGCAGTGTGAGGCTGGGGGCCAGTCCTGCTCAGGGGTGTTCCCTGGTGTGCTAAGGGACAAGCCAGACAGAGTGGTATTGGCATGGGGCTGCTCAGAGGAAGAAAGAGTAGGGAAGAGTCTGGAAGGGCAACCAGTTGAGATTGGACCTTTTGCCATCTTGGGACTATTGTGGTGTGAGGCACAATGAGGAGTCCTTCCTCCGATACCGAATGTGCTCTCCCCACTCAGGGCTCATCTCCTATGGCCTCCCAGCAAATCTATATTTGAAAAGCATTCTTTTCGTCTGCCAGAATGTTCCTTCAAAACAAGAGTCTGAGGTGAACGTGGAAGCCTATTAGTTTATAAAATGTTCCAACTCTAATTTTAATTTGTAAAAAAACATCTTAGGCATCCTTTTGCTTTGCTGCCATCCACTCTGTGTGCTGATCTCCAGTCTCTTGGCAGACAGCTGTACCACCCCGTGATGATTTCGGGAGTTTTCCATCCACTGTACTCTGAACATCTGTGCCGTTAGTATTTCCTATTGGGTGGGATGAGGGAATAAATGTCAGAGTGCTGAGAAAATGAGATGGGAGACATATGTGTGTCCTGAGACCTTGTGTGTCTTGGTGGCTCCTTGGGAGAGAAGTTAAAATGTGTTGAAGTGTCGGCATGTCCAGGTCCCAGGGGGTGAACCAGGTTGACAATTGTATGTGATCCAGTTATGCTGACTAATAATCCTTGTCACTCTTCTTGCCTCTGTAAGCAATTACATTCTTCATATTTGAAGACATAAGGAGTGAGTGTGGGTTTTTGTTGATACTCTCCAGCTCCACAGCACTTTTTTTCTTTTTGAGGATGATTAGCCCTGAGCTAACTGCTGCCAATCCTCCTCTTTTTGCTGAGGAAGACTGGCCCTGAGCTAACATCCGTGCCCATCTTCCTCTACTTTATATGTAGGACGCCTACCACAGCATGGCTTGCCAAGTGGTGCCATGTCTGCACCTGGGATCCGAACCAGCGAACCTCAGGCCACTGAAGCAGAACATGCACAGTTAACCGCTGAGCCACCAGGCCGGCCCCTCCACGGCATTTTGTGAGAGCTGCTCTCTGGGAATGAAGGGCAGGGAGGCAAACTGATTTCAAGGCCACTTCTGGAAAGAGGCAAGCTTCTTTCTTTGTGCAAGCCAGCCTGAAAATTCTCATCCATCCCAGCATTTGGATGGTCCATTTCATGCAAGAGAAGTGAAATGGGTGGGAAGGGGAGGTGGGCTCCAGAGGAGAAAGAAGGACTCGTAGAACTCTTGCTTTGTGTGCTGATGTGCGATTTTAGATCAGGCGGACACATGGGGCTGATAGCTCTTCGGTCAACCCCGATGCAGCGTGCATCCAGAAACCACAGCTCCCACTGTGTGGAAGGCCCTCTCTGCACTTGGCATCACTGAGATCAGACCCAGCTTCTCATAGCTCTTAACAAAATGGGGGTTTATATGTTTATTTGTGTCTTCATTTGTTTAATATCCAGCTTCCCCACCACCCTAGGAGCTCCTTGAAGCAGAGAACATACCTCATCCACCCCTCTGTCCTCAGGGCTTAGCACAGTGCCGGCACTTCATAAGTGCTCAATAAAAATGCTTGATGAATGAATGAGTGATCTGGCTCCCATAAAGAGACCTCATTTCCAGGAGAAAAAGGTAGCAGAAAACATTGCGTTTTGGAAGTTTGGCAGGGATATTTTATCGATGTAGCAATCTCTGGTCCAGAGTAGAATTCTGAGGGGGCTTCTACTCTTAGCAAATTGATAAGAGAGAGGTTCTGAGTCTCATGCAAAAAGTGGCTAATAAAAACTCAGAAAAGGAAAAGGCGAGCTGGCTGGAATGGAAGTGTGAATGTTGATATGGGTACAGAAATACCCAGGCTACCCCTTCTGATTCATTCACACATTATCACATGGTTGCCTTGGCCTTGATAAGGTTGCCTCAAATAAGCAGGGTAATCTCTCCTCTCCACCCGCTCTATACGTCCTCGCCGGCTAGCGGCGCTGGACCAGTGTGGAGCGCCCTGCACTTCAGATGATAACCCTGGGAGCATCCTTCACACGGCTTCAAGCCGTGGGTACCGCATATCTCGGTTCATAGAGTATGTGTAGACAAAACAGTTCTCACACGTAGTCGGAGTGTCAGCTACTCTGATGCCTGTTTTTTTGTATGTTGATAAAGCGTTCGTGATTGTATGTCAGTGGGTGTAGGGAAAATGTGTCCTTTTTTTGGCTACCCACACCTTTTGAAGGACTTTCCTCTGAAGGGGAATTTTGTGCTGTATGAGTCCATGCCTTTCCAAAGTAGAGGCTGGAGCCCGCTTTCCCAGGCCCCCCTGAAGCTAGGGTGTAAGCTCTACTAGCCGGATGCATGGATGCCAGACTTTGAATTAGAAACTGGGAATGAAAGAAGCAGGCGTTAAGGAGTCCATTCTAGCAAGGATGGCGGTCTGTATATCCATTTTCCAAGCTAGCAGTGGTGGAGGTTCTAGAGTGCCCAGCATTGTGCGAGCCGCCCAGGTCTTTCACTGATTATTTCTGGTGGAGCCGTTCTGTGGTGAGATTGACGCAGCGTTTTGACCTGGTTCTCTGGCCCTTCCAGAGGCTCCCTGGGTTAGCCTCCAGTGAATTCCTTTTCTGTTCAAACCAGCCAGAGTAGGTCAGCTTATTTGCCGCCAGAAACCCTGGCTGATACTGTAGGTCATCAAATTCTAGAAGCCATGAGGGTGTGAAATATCACCATAATCACCTTGGGGCTCCTTGGTAGACCTCTGCTGGTTACCAGATAGAAAGTTCTTCATGCCTGAGCATCAGTCAAGAAAGGCTTAGACCTGGAGACGTCTAGGTTGGTCTGCCTTTGGACACAGTTCCTCCCCACGTTTGTCCGCACTTTTGGGTTCAGCAGTTAAGAGAATCTTAGTTTACATAAGACTTTTGGTGTTCGTCTTGTCAACTGCTGAACTACACACTTCAGTTCTTTGCAAATTCCCTTCAACTCTGAAGTCTAGAATCCAGGATGAGCACTTCCTAAAAGGGTTTTCTTCACCTATTTTCAGATCTTTCCAAAATGCCACATGCAATGAATTCAAATAGCATATTGCGTAAATTCACGTTTGTGTCTCTGTTGAGATTTGCTATATATTTTGTGGGATGAAATAATTCTAAACTTATCTATCTTCAAAGTTGTCATTGCTGTTCTAAATTTCAGCACAATCTTTTACACGAGCTATGTTATATGAGCTCTAACAGTTTACAAAACAAAGGTACTAATAAACAACGAAGGAATCCCACTTGCTTTCCCAGGGCTGACTTACACTGCAGTTACTGCACCTGTAACTTTGTGCAGAGAATTCATGCAGTTGGCTACGTGTTCAGGTAATTTATAAAAGTTTCCTCAGAAATATGCAGATAAGGGGGCCGGCCCAGTGGTGCAGTGGTTTGGTTCGTGCGCCCCGCTTCAGTGGCCCAGGGTTCGCTAGTTCGGATCGTGAGTGTGGACCTATGCACCGCTCATCAAGCCATGCTGTGGCAGGCGTCCCACACATAAAGTAGAGGAAGATGGGCACAGATGTTAGCTCAGGGCCAATCTTACTAAAAAAAAAAATGCAGATCATACAAGTACACTGTGTAACAATTTTTAAATGGTGTCTAGGTAATTGCTTTAGTCTTTCCCTGTATTGTCTACATAGAGACCCAGCATGAGAAAACAAAAAGGATAAAAACAAATAGAAAAACCTTTTGAACACTAAGGTCTAGATTGAAATGAAACCTGTGATGTTCTAGAAAACTGTACACCCCAACACCCAAAGACTTGAGTGACAGACAAGCTACTAACATTCAGTGTCATTGAGTCTCCCTTGGATATGAGCACGTGTTGTTTGATCTTAGTGTATGCTTCCCTGTGTGTGTTTTTTAAGGGAGATTTCCAAAGCCAAGGAGGGCAGGGGTCCCTTCCTTCCATCCCAGCAGTCTCAGTACCTTAAAAGGGGAGCAGGACCCTGGAAGGTCTGAGAGGTTCCCTGATCCGCTCCTAACTATTGCCACCTCCTCTGGTGTAAAGGAACCTTGCAGTTGACAGAAGCACACGGGGAAGCCTTCCTTATCACTTTGCTTGCTACGTGTGCTGTGAAAGAGAAGCCCAACTCCGAGCTGTCCACCGCCTAGTTTGTTAAAAGCAATCTCATTTAATGCTTGGTGGATCCTCATATTCCTTCTCTAATCATTCCTGCTCTTGGTCAGCCTATGTGCCATAAGCTGTCTTTCTTCCACCTGGAATTCTCTCCCTGTCAACTCTAGCTCCAACACATCCTTTACCATCACTAAGACATCACTTCTCGCAGACGCCTTCTCTGCCTGCCCAGCCCCCTGTGCTGTCTCCTGTGCTCATCTTGTGACTCTCCATATCGCTCTGTACTTTCCCTGTCCTAATAGCCCTGAGCACATTGCTTTATAATTGCTTGTTGATTCGTCTGTGTACCCCAGCAGACGTACACTTGGTGACGACAGGGACCGTTTCTAATCTTTGCCCTCCAAACGCCTGGCCTGCAGTTGGCATCAATAAACAGTTATTAAATGAATCAGTCGTTTAACCAAACTGTGTAATTAGTAAGCATCTATGATGAGTCTGGCGCTGTGCTGTGAGCAGTGAGTGATTCAAGAGCAGAGAAGCAGAGCCCTGGCTCGGCCGCTTACAAGCTCGTTGGCCTTGGGCGAGATGTAGCCTCTGAGCCTCACGCAGTGTCCTCATCTGTGAGGTGGGATGAGATCAGCACCTACCTCAGGGCGTTTTCAGGATCGTGTGAAATGGTTCACACAATGCCCTGGATCCATAGGAAACACTCCTTAGCTGCTGCTATTATTATCTGTCCTCAGGGGGTGAAGGGGCCAGCAGGAATGAGGGACCAAAAATGAAAGATTAGGAAATCTAAAAGATCATTTGATTCACTCATTCACTCATTCATTCCCTATGTTGATATTCTGATGAAAGTCAGAGAAAGGGACGATCATTGTGAGTGGAGAGAGCAATGTGGAAAGTGTGAGGTTGAATCTCTTCATCTCTTGGATGCTCTTTTAAAGCAATTGCTTAAATAGGACAGTCAGAATGCCAGCTCTGTTCTCAGTGTTGTGCATGTGATTACATTCTCATTCACTCTTATATACTTAATCCAATCCAATCCACTTTACAATATTTGCATATGCCTTATGTCTTCACGGCAACTGTATGGAGTAATAATATCCTCATTTTACACATGAGGAAGCAGGCACAGGGGGTTAAGTAACTTGTCTGAGATCACGTAGCCAGTGGGTGGTAGAGCCAATATCAAACCCCAGGCAGGCTTGTTCCAGGGGTCACTTGGCAGAATTGCCCCTTGGAGCTCATGCCCGGTGTGGGCACAGTGGGAGGACAGGACGCCAGAGACTCTGGCTGTTAATGGTTTACTACTCAGGCAAGGAGTTACAGTCCCATTGAGAAGTAAGTAAAATTTGGAAATGGGGGCCGGCCTGGTGGCATAGTGGTTGGGTTAACACGCTCTGCTTGAGGGGCTGAGGGTTCGCGCCTTCGGATCCCGGGTGCAGACCTGTGTACTGCTCATCAAGCCATGCTGTGGCAGGCGTCCCACATATACAGTAGAGGAAGATGGGCATGGATATTAGTGCAGGGCCAATCTTCCTCACCAAAAAGAGGAGGATTGGCAGCGGATGTTAGCTCAGGGCTAATCTTCCTCAAAAAAAATTAGGAAATGGAGGAGAGGACTGTAGGCAGGGTGGGTTTCCTGAAGCATCTGGGAGGTGGAGATGAGCATACGCACGTTTATTACACTCAACACCTGGGAAAGGAGGATGAGGAAGGGTGGGCAGAGGGAAAGTGGAGGTGCCATGCAGCTTTGGCCTTCTGGGGCAGGGAGGATGGGATCAAACAACCAGGGAAATAAACAGTGCAGCTCTCGGGATGCAGGTCAAGGTACAGTGGGCTCTTCTTAGACTTGATGCTGATGGAAACAGAGAGGTTGAAAATGGACCTTGCAGGATAAAGGCGAGTGGAAGAGCCTGAGGATGGCTGTGGACCCAAAGTCACAAAGGTTAAATTTCTCTCTCTGTCCTATCCACGTCCAGGTGGACTGCCAAAATGCACAGTGATGTGATTAAGGATGTGAAAAAATTGCTAAAGTAGCTGAGAGAGCTGGGAACCTATCGAGATGTTTGATTTTTCTCTTAGGCTCAGCTTGCTGTTGGATGATGCTGCACAGTAACCCTCCGGGTGTCTTTGGTGGGACCGTGATAACATTAAATCAGATGTTGATACGTGAAGGGAGTGTTTCTAGGTTGTTAAATTACCACGTTAACAGGGAGTGCTGCTGGTTTGATTTGTACCTGATATGATAAGAAGCTAACTAATTATATGGCAGGGTGACCCATGTGGCAGGACGATTTCAGTCATAGCAACACAATATTTATCTGGACAGCAAGCAGTCAAGCTGCTAATTCAAGATGCAATCTTTTCCAGGGACTCAGCCAAGGCGGTAAAAAACAGCTTTCCCCATTCCTCACACAGACACACTCCAGTTTTAGGAAACACAGTGACAGGTTATTTTCTCATCAACTACTGATTTAGAATTTATTTACTGATGACCATTTTAATAAGTACTTTTATATTAAATCATCTTAAAAAATATCATTGATGACCGGACACCAAAACACAGAATCCCAGACTTTGTTGCCATTGGTAGATTTAAAAGGTAGAATTCCAGACTTCATTTTTCTCATTTGTAGGTTTTATCTCATTACAGAAGGAATACATACATGGGGAAATTTTCGAAAATATTTAAAGCACACAAAAGGAAATAAGAATCATAGAGCTAATCACTAATAATATTGGGGTGATAGGTCCTTCCAAATGGTTATCTTTAATCAATTACAAATAGACATGCATTCTTTTATAATTTGTGGGGTGTGTGGTTGGCAAACTTTGGCCCATACTTACTCGTTTACATACCTTCTGTGCTACAACAGTGGAGTGGAGTGACAGAGACCATATGGCCTGCAAAGCTGAAAGTATTTACTGTCTGGCCATTTACAGACAAGTTTTCCAACCCTGTTTTAATCTGTCCAGCATCCTATAGAAGAACATCCATTAGATGTTCTTCAAAATTCTGCTTTAAGGACTGTGTGGTGTTCGGGTGAATAGATTCAAGTCATATTTGATGCACCATGTCCTTATTCCACACATTCAGTCCCTCACTAAACCCACTTGGCTCCATCTCAGAATGTGTCCTAGACCCCCACTCTCATTGTCATGCCTTTGAACCTGGGCTGGGTCTCACCCCTAGCTGCCCCCTTCTCCTTCTCTTGACCCTGAAGAGCTGATCTCCACACCAGCCAGAGCTCATGATTTCAATGGCTTCCAGTTCCACTCAGTTTTATTGAGATATAATTGACATATGACACTGTGTAAGTTTAATGTGTACAACATAATAATTTTATATTTGTATATATTGCAAAATGATCACCGCAGTAAGTTTGGTTAACATCCCTCACCTCACATACTTATACATTTTTTTCTTTGTGATAAGAATTAAGATCTGCTCTCTTAGCAACTTTCAGATATGCAATATAGTATCATTAGCTGTAGTAACTATGCTGTATATTACATCTCCATGACTTAGTTATTTTACAACTAGAATTTTATACCTTTGACCCCCTTCACCCGATTCCCTCATCCCCCACCCCCTCCCCTGGCAACCACCAATCTGTCAATCAGTCTTCATCACTTGACCACTTACTATATTACTTTCTGAGGAAATTTCTGAAAGGCTTATTTACGATAATACTTAGCCCCTTCAATTGTAAGGTCACCTCCACAATAATTATGAGATCTGTGATAAATGTCTTGTTCTTTTTAATTATGTTATTGTTGGTGTTATTATTTTTTACCAATTCTATCAGGTAACCTTTGTGACATCTAAAAGCTCCCCAAACTAGCGTTGATTTGTGTCGTTTCGGCCATTTTTTCTTCCCCCAGTACTTGTCTATTCAAAATAGAGCAATTGAATGTGCAGCGCTGCTATATGACAGATTTGGTAAGATCACGTACATCATCTTTTTGAGGGATAATTTCAAGTAAAACGAACGAAGCAAAGGGTGTTTTAAAGGGACGATATTTACCCCCATGGTGGGCTCTGAGGCACCACCTGGTTCCCCTGTGGGACCAAACCGTGACTAAGACAGCTGGAGACCCAGGGTTTGCTCAGTCTCCATCCCCCAGATTTGCCTTTGTCCACTGAAGCCTGTTTCTTGGGCTGACTTCCCCGAGAGGAGCCTCGCTTTTGCCTTTTGTGTTTGTGATTCTGTGACTGTGAAGACCCTGGGAACATCGTTTCTCCTTGTTTGTGAGGCTCCTGTTTATCTCCTTCCATGACTGCAGTTGCACTTTCATGGTGGGGGGAGGGGACCCAGTCATCCTGGAAGACGCATGTAACCACAGTGTCCCCTCCTGCACATCCATGCACAGGTGGTATGGAAACACGCGTTTTCTGGCCCCTGTTACAGCTTCTGACACAGCGTGTCTCTTGTTTGACACTTAAATTTAGGACTGAGGTGATGTTTACATTTTCACTGCTCATGGTGGACACAGAAGCTGGATCAGGAGTCTTGAACAGGTCATTGCCCTGAACAGTTTTCAGTACAACTTGTGATTTCATTGTCTTATTAAAAAATGCAAAGTCAAGTTTGATATAAACAATTCACATTGGTTATAAATAAGCAGATTGGAAGCAATGTCTGGCCTCATGAATCCGCTGTGAAAACTCATGATGAATTGTGTGTACGATGTTGCCATGGTTTGATGCTAAAAGTAGGTGCAGGTGAAGAAGCCAAGACTCGTTTCCATTTTTAAACCGTGGACTTCCTCTAATACTCAAAATAGGAAAGCAACATGAAAGGTAAGGACGAATGGTGCACGTGGAAAGGATATTTGAACTTGATTTCAATCCTGGAAATTTCATCAGAGTGAGGGAAAAAATGGCAGGTTGTCATGGCCTTCATAAAAACACATTGGAGTAGCTCACATGTCCACACAGCTCACCTCTGAGGGCACTCCTCACAGTATCGGCACTCCCAAGAAGGGGCACACGGAACATCCCGTCTCACCTGTGTCCATGGAGATGGATGGACGCGTGTGGAGCACAGGCTTTTGTTCCTCTCTGACTTCTGGGTTCAGTCCTGGTGTCCCCTCTTGGCTGGTTCTGATACTGGGTGGGAAGGAAGCAAGATAACCTTGGAGGGGGCTGAGTATACCTTGGTTTAGGGTTGGGCGGCAAGTCGAGTGGAGCAGTGTCAAGAGGGCAGAGAGATGGCCTTTCCAGGTCTCTTGAAGGGGTGAAGGAGGGGTTATTGGAGAGGGCAGGGTGGGCAGAAGCAAGTTTGTGCCTGGAACAATTTCAGCAACACAGTCAAGAACATAGTGCTGGATTATAACCCAAAC
Organism: Equus przewalskii; assembly: GCF_037783145.1. Classification (NCBI taxonomy): domain Eukaryota; kingdom Metazoa; phylum Chordata; class Mammalia; order Perissodactyla; family Equidae; genus Equus; species Equus przewalskii. The sequence continues at coordinate 43,806,159 of NC_091850.1, forward strand.
TCTTAAGTCCTTATGAGTCCACATAAGTCCTCACTGATATAAATGGTTGAATAAATAATTAAATGAGGGAGAGAGGAGAGACAAATCTTCCTTCCAGAAGAATTCCGAATAGTATATGTTGCTACTTCCCCATTGAGGCAGTGGAACTGTGTCCCTGTGCACCACCTCCCTTCCTCCTTGAATGTGGGTTAGACTTAGACTTGCTTTCAAAGACTAGAGTATGGAAAGGGAAAAACAATAACTTTGCGGTGCAGAAACGTGGCAAACGCTGCTTTATTCAAGTGATGAAGTTAACATCACCAGTGAGAGGTCATGTGGACATCATGAACTCCCTGATGGGATGAAAAGGGCCTTCACCTCTGTAGTTGTCTTCCCCAAGACCCATAGCCTCAGTCTAATCGTGAGGACAACATCAGACAAATCCAAACTGAGGGGCATTCTACAAAATACCTGATATCTGCAAAATACTTCTCAAACTGTCAAGGTCATGAAACCAAAGAAAGACTGAGCAACTCTCATAGATGACAGGAGACTAAGGAGATCTGACAGCTGGATGCACTTTGGTTCTCTGGATGGGATCCTGGAAGAGAAAAAAGGATGTTAGTGAAAAACACTAGTGAAGTACTAATGACGTCTAGAGTTAGTTCATAGTAATGTACCAATGTTGATTTTTAGTTTTGACGAATGTGCTGTGGTAATGTAGGATGTTAACCCCGGGAAACCAGGTGGGGGGTATGTAGGAGCTCTCTGCACTATCTTTGCAAGTCTTCTGTAAATCTAAAATTATCCCAGTATAAAAAGTTTACTAAAGTAAAACAAGTTTGTTATGTTTATAGGAGAGAGGTGCTGGATGCTGAAGGAGACCCGTTGTAAGGAATTATTGTCGAGGCAGGAAATCAGATTAACCCCATCAGAGACTTAATGGACCCAATTTCTCTTCTGAGGCTCTTCAAGGTTCATGTTTTAGATTCGTCTCATTCTGTTTTTAAAGCTCATTGCTTTTTGCTAGTCACTGAAAGGGTTTTACTCAGACCCTGATAGAAATGACGTCACTTATGAGACTCCTTCAGCTTGCTATTAGTGTACCATTTGGAACCCTGAGGTGGCCTAAAGGAGATCAACCATGTTTCTGAGAGACCATGTTTAGTGTCAGACAGTGGCTGAGGCAGTAAGGAGACACCGGCCTGTCAGGTTATTGGTGGGATCTGCTCTTCTCCAAGAAGCAGTTACGTGGTCTCTTCAGTTAAGGCCACCTTTTCCCACATGTCAAAATCAGCAGATGCCCAGTTCTTCTTGCAGCAAATGCTTCTGAAGGGGCTAGTTCCTCTTAGAAAATGCCTAGAAGCCGTAGGATATTAGCCTGGAGGCACATTCCCCCAAACCCCATTGTCTGGAGGAGTTCGTTCAGTGTCTGAGGAGATCTCTCCTCCCCACCCAAGCTGGGTCAGCAGGTGGAGCTCACTCACCTAAGGCCCAGGAGTCAGCTGGTGTGTGCACAACGGGACTGGAGAAGGAAGCTTTCCGGTCACCCAGCCCCTACCCTCAAAACTAATATGGGAATAATGATTAACTATTGTAGGGCTGGAAACTCTCCATTTCAGTTTGGCTTCTCCACAAAATACTGAGTAAATATATAGCCAAGAAACATCTTATCGGGTGCTATTTTAGAAGTGAAAAATAATTTTCAACACTGACAGAAGCAACATGTGATAAGGAAGATCAACATATAACAAAAGTATCACGTAATCCATATTAAACAGGTTATAATTGCCCTGTCTTGCATTGTGTTTTTAAACTCAGGAGGTGAAGTTTGTTTTGAGCTCTATGCCAGTCTTGTTGAGTCACTGTCTTTACCGTCTGCAAAGACCTCTGTCTCTACGATTTGTGGCCTTGGAGATTTTCCATTTCCTTATGTTTGCTAAGAGCAGTGAGATCTGCCAGAGTCCTTTCTCTCTGATGGCCGTTTGTTCTTAATTTCTTGGAACCAAAGATTCTCTATCAAGGACCTTCACCCCTGAAATACAACTAGAGCCTTAGAAGAGAGCTTTAAGTGAGAAAGCAAGCAAGATTACTCAGGAACAGGTGTGTTCTGTGGAGGGAAGCTTGAACCAATGATAACATTTGGACCCCTGGTGATTTTGATTTGTACCAGTGACTATATGCCTGCTGGAGTTTTATAGAAGTTTTTTGTCTGGGGAGGAGGGTGGGGGTTTGGGAAAGGATGAGAAGGAGATGAGATAGAAAGAAATTGGCTTGATACAGAGGCACATCAACTATGTTCTAAGGAGAGAAGGGGAGAAGTAAGCAGGAGCAAAACCAGTCACAGGTGGCCAACAGGCCCTTGGAGAGGAGGTCACAGACAGGTTTGTAGAGACCGTGTTTAGTGCAATGAAATAGGTCTTAGTAAATGCAGGACACACGAACAACAAGTCAGTGACGCGGGGTGAGGTGATGCGTGAGGTCCAAGTACTGCCCTGTTTCATGTGGTCCTTTTCTTCTCTCTTTGTCAAGAAGTTGGCCAACTGCCTCCTCTTCCTCTCCATGTTTCTCAAGGCTACGCCTGTACTCTGAATTCACTGTCACTTCCTGCTCTTCCCCTCTGTCTACCATTACCCTGCTCTTCCTGTTGTGAATCTACTGAAAGAGTGGGCAAATGGGTTATTTGTGGTGTTTACACTTTGTTTCAAGGATTCAAATGGTCATTAACTCCTAATATCACAATTTAAAAATTAACGTTTAGTCAACTTTTATTAAGAAATATATTTGATCAGAAAGTTAAGACATCAAATGTACCCCGTTAGAGATCAGCATGACCAAGAGGTAGCTAGGACAGGACACAACTCTTGGGGGCTGTCTGGTCCTTTACGGTGCTCCCTGCTAATCTCTCTACCCACCAGCGTCTCTGTACTCCTTGATGCCCTTTTCCCTCCTGCTGTTTTCTGACTCTTCTCCCGTATGTCGGTCCCTCCACTCCTGGCATTTTCACCTCCCAGGCTGGATTGCTTCTCTAGGATCCCTTGGGCGGTGGCCGCTCTCTGTTCTGTCTAAACCACACTTTCCAGACAGCTTAGCTTCGTTATATCTCTTTTTGAAGGGACGCAGTTCAACCTATGGCAGGGTCAGACGGCAGGTGTAGCATGGACTGGACTGGAAAGTTATGAGAGGCACCAGCAGGTGCCTGAGTGGTCTATGGTAAAGAATTGGCTCCAGTTGGGGGTCCCCACCCAGACCATGAGAAATTATGTGAAAATCCAGTACAAATTAACAAAATGGGAGTTCTGACAAATAGGGGTAAGAAAAATAGTGATCTCTTGGGTTGCCTTACAATTTATGGCCTAAACAAGTTCGCTGATGAGGGTGGAAGGGGTCTGTTATTAATTATTCCAGGACAAGAGGCACTGTCCCAGCCTGGGAAATCAGGTGAATACAGTGATACCTCCAGCAAAGGGAAGAAGAAGGTTGACCAGAAAGCTTGGGGGTGGGACTTCAGAGGTGCTGTATCTTGATTTTAGAATGTCAGCTAATTTTTGAATGAAAAGAAATTTGAGGAAAAGACTCCATGCACCAAGCTGAAAAAAGGTAAAAAGATAAAATGGGTAACTAGGTTGATTCTGTTTTAATTTTTATGAGAAGAGACTGAGCAAAAAGCTTCCCAATTTCTCTTCCTGACTGACCAGATGATCTAGGGCACAGTTTTCCAACTGTATCTTGAGCAGCTCTGGGTTTCCAGGGACCTGATTCAGGAGCTGCCTTTGTGGGGGTGGTGAGGCCACATTTCACTGCCCTCCCCCCAAGTAACTCTTTTTGGTTGTTATGTCTTTTATATACTAAGGTTTGGCATAATGTAGCATTTGGGAGGGAAAAAAGTTTTTATTGCTTTGAAAGCCACTGATCTAGGACAAGTCTCAGTATGAGTCCACCAACCAGAAACCGAGAGAGAGAGAGGGTCCCATCTCTCAGTGGTGTGGCGCGTCATGATTATTCATTGGATTATCGTTACTCAATGGCATCATTCACACCATGTACAGATACAGTCATTTCATCCTTTGATTTTTTTTTTTTAATTCAAGGGAGAAAATAGGCTTTTCCACTTTGTTTCAGAAATATATTGGCTTTGATACTCGTTCCATACCGTTATTGCACTTTTGCAAAGTGCGTAATATATCCTCTGAATTTTCATGGGAAACAAGTTCTGTACTGGCAACTTTGGAAGTCTTTGGTGGGGCATGAAAGAGGCAGAGAAGGGGGATTCTGATGCTGTTGAGTCAATGGGTGGAGGGACGGCTTGCTTTGGTTTTCTTTCTCTCATTCAACCAGCATGTATCTTGTATGAACTCCTCGAAGGCAGGAACTCTTCCTGGTCTGGCTTGAGCAAAAATCCTGTTTTCTATTCCATCTCTCTTTTTTTCTTAAGTAAACATATTATGGAAAGGTTTTCCTAACCATCTCATTCTTTTTAGCAGCAGCATAGGATTTCATTGTACCGTAATTTAATCAATCCCTTATGGATAGGCTTCGAGATTGCTTTCGGTTTTTTGTGATCATGAGGAATGCGTATGTTTATTTCATCTTTACATGTTTTTATTTTGTAAATATGATTTATGAAGTACATAAAATATTTACAAGTCATATATGTACATTGAAAAAAAATGCATAAAATTTATAAATGTACAATATATTTGGAGGGTGTGTACTGCCAAGAGTACTTGATCAAAAGCATGATACCAATGACTTAAGACAATAACTATGCAAGCGCGGAGTCTGAGAGGTGTTTAGTGATATAGCTCAATGCGTTCGAGTTGGTCGCCTGTGGTGAGAGTCTTCTCTGACTAGTGAAGGGAGGGAAGAGTGCATGTAGCTCCCGTGTTTCTGCCTCAGTTGACCATTTGGAACATTTCTTCACTTACGCAACTAATACTAACTACTAACATTACCTAAAAATAACACTAGCATGTTCTGTTCTAGAAGCTAGTTCTGCCGTGCTTTTACTACGGCTGATAGTAGCAAGGAAGATGAAGTCCCTGCTTACCTTCGGGGATTCAGATAGCTGACATGTAAACAAACAGTTAAGATAAATTGAGATGTTGCTAAATTCTGTGATGAAAATCCATCAGAATAAAGGAATTGGGAAGAAGAGGGATTACTTCCCTGAAGAAAGAAATTGAAGAAGAAAAGAAACAGAAAAAGGTAAGGGGGAGCAGATGGCAGAGAGATGGTGAGTCCTCTTGGGACTTGTTTCCTGGAGATGCTTTTGGGACTTCTACATATTAAAAGGTAAACTGAGGCATCGTAAAATTTTTAAGAATTTATTGGAGCAATAATCAGTTTGAATCAGGTGGCACCAAACTGGAAGTGGTTAGGAGCACTTCACAGCCGATGGGGCCAGACTTTGTAGAGAAGATGTGGAAGCAAAGCAAGGAAATTAATTGACTGGATGGAGCTTAAGGTTGACTTATTTGGGAAATCCTAGTTGGCTGTTTGTGATTGGTTGTACTTATATTTCAATTTCTTAACCTGGAGGCATTTATAGGCTTAGGTTTTGGTTTGCTTACCTAGGCTTCTAAGGCATGAGAACCACCTCATTCTAATGGCCTCCTTGTTTAATTAATTTAACACAGTTTAGGATGTCTAGCAATCAGTGGCATGCAGGTACATTTGTAATAACCGGCTCAGAGTGAGGAGGGGATAGGTGGCTGATTTGTAGCATTTACCAACTTCCATGGTGTAAATACTCCCACCATGGCTGATTTCAAACTACATTCTTGACATCACTGAACATGGAGTGGGAAGAGATGCTAACAGGTTTCATGAGCTAGTTAGAGGCAGCTCCAGTGTACCACAGCTAGTGAGTGATAGGATATATGGGTTTGGAATTCTGGGGAGTGTCTGGCTTAGGCATATAGATTCTGGGCATAGAGGTGAGAATTAAAATTCTGAGAATAGAGAGATTTCCTAGGGAGATTGTATGGCATGAAAAGGAAGACAGCCAACGTTAGAATGCTAGGACCGTGCTCTCAAAGTGTGGGTCCCCCACCAGCAGCATCAGCAGCATCTGCGAGCAAATTCATGGCCCGTCCGGGTGCTATGGAATTAGAGTGGCTGGGGGTGGGGGGGAACTACGCTGTACTGTTTCAGATTTGGAAGCCCTGCCCTAGAGATCACCAACATTTAAGAGCCAGTTAGAACAGGTTGGAATGTTGAGAGAAGTTGGAGCTGAGCACAAAAAGTGGAGTCTTCGATCCAGGGGTGGAGAGACCGCCAAGAGGGAAGCAGGCAGCAGTGAAATACTTCAAGGAGGTCAAGTCAGATTAGATGAACAGTAAGTATCAACTGCATTTGCAGCTGGATTACTGCAGTCTTATGAAGAGCAGTGCCAGGATCGTGGCGGGGAGAAAAGGTAGATTCTACTTAGTGAGGAGTGAGTTGACCACAGACCACTGGTTAGGACCTTTGGCTGTAAAGGACAGAAGACAGAGGTTAGTAAATAGGAGGAGATGTGTGTCAACGGTGGGATGTCAGGAAGAGGCTTGGGTATATGTCTGTGGGCTGAGGGGAAAGAGCCAGTAGAATTTGAGAGGGTCATGAACCAGGAAGAAGAGGATGGGAAAATTAGTGGTGCAGATTGGAGAAGAGAGGAGGTGAGGGAATCAAGAACTTGGGATACAGCCTGGCCTTGAAGAAGTTACTCAGGATCCTGTTGGCTTTGGAGGCTGGAGGGAGGGAAGGATGGGAGAGGGTTTTCGGTGGAGAAAAGCGGAGGCCAAGATATTGGAGTAAACGCTCGATGGGCTTTCCCCAGTATTGTCCCATCAATTGCCTTTTGTAATCTCTACCCTTTTTCCTTCTGGATAAAAGTGATTCCAGAAGTGTTTTGGAAACAATTGGTATGATTGTGTTAGCCAGTCAGCTCTCACAGTACCTTTTGTTTTATGTCTAATTTAGACCGATTTTGGCCAAGAAGTAGAGAATTAAAGCTCTAGAGCTGTACAGGCCAATAGAAATAGAATGCAAGCTACATATATAATTTAAAGTTTCTAGTATCCACGTAAAAAAAAAGTAAAAATGAAGTGAAATTAATTTTAACAATGTATTTTAACTGATATACCCAAAATATCATTTCAACATGTAGTCAATATTAAAATTAGTAATGAGATATTTTACATTCTTTTCTTCCTACTCAATTTTAAAATTCTGAACTGGCCACATTTCAATTGCTGTTGGACAGTGTGGCTCTGGAGGGTCCACACAGTTTGTAGTACTGAATGCGAATATAAGGAATAAAAACGTGCCTGTTCTTAGGAGGTGAAAAAGACTCTCTCTTTGACCAAACTGGAATCAGGCTCCTCTGAGCTCTTTCTCACCTAGGCCCTGTCCTTAGGTATGTCCTCAAGAACCCAGTTTTATCAAGAGTTCTGTTAAGTCAGTGTAGTAAGAATTCCCCACCCTTGATATCTGAATCACCCCAAATATCTAACCAAATACCTTCTCTCTCACCATCCCCAGTAATATCTGATCACCCTGGCTTGCCTTCAACAAGAATTCTGTTAGGTCAGTTTAACAAAGAGTTACCCTACCCTACTTAATAATTTTCTGTCTGCCAATGACCTCCCTCCCTCCTTTTTGGCTATTCATGCCAGTATTGCCCTGTAACCTCCAAGAGAGGGAGGGTACCTCCTGTTGTCTCTGATGGAAAGTTCCAGAGCTTCAGACAGCGCTGCTGTGGAAGAAATGGAAAGAAACAGACCTCTTAGACTGATGATTGTGTGAAGAGAAAAAGAGGCATTGAGAAAAGTGGACATTTAGCTTTGATATATGGCAATGATTTTCTTAGGTCATACTGTAACTTTAAACTGCAAAGGAAGGTAAAAGTTCTAATTTGGGACCGTCCCTGTGGTCTAGTGGTTAAGTTCAGCACGCTGCACTCTATGGCCCAGGTTCGGTTCCTGGGTGCAGACCTACACCACTTGTCGGTGGCCATGCTGTGGCAGCAACCCACATACAAAATAGAGGGAGACTGGCACAGATGTTAGCTCAGGGCGAATCTTCCTCAAGCAAAAATAGGAAGATTGGCAACAAATGTTAGCTCAGGGGGCTGGCCCCGTGGCCGAGTGGTTAAGTTCGCGCGCTCCGCTGCAGGCGGCCCAGTGTTTCTTTGGTTTGAATCCTGGGCGCGGATATGGCACTGCTCATCAAACCACGCTGAGGCAGCGTCCCACATGCCACAACTAGAAGGACCCACAACAAAGAATATACAACTATGTACTGGGGGGCTTTGGGGAGAAAAAGGAAAAAAATAAATCTTAAAAAAAAAAAAAAATGTTAGCTCAGAGCAAATCTTCCTCAGCAAAAAAAAATGCATTAAAAAGGAGTTTAAATTAGAATTTTAAAAAGTTAGGAATGCAATCCGTCAATTCCAGGAAACTGAATTTTCTTTAGCATGAAGGGAGAGGCATCAAATTAACTTCATATACCCTTAGAAACATATGCAAATATATTTTCTGTAATGAGGAAATGATGGCCTGAAATTAAAAGCACACAAATTTTAAAGAGCGTGAATATAAGCAAACTTAAACTATGGAAGTGTCTGACCACATAAGCTTTTGCCAGAGTGAGTGGGCTCTGCTGTCTCTTCAGCTGGAGGAGTGGAAAGAGCGCTCTGCAATGAAGGTTGCTCCTGGCTCTGTCACCAGCAGGTCACCTAACTTTGCTAGGCCCCAGTTCAGCATCTGAAATCTTGGGTGGCTTCCATGGCCCTCAGGGTCTCTCACGTGTTTGTATTCTGTGAGTCCTGAAATTCAGGATTTCCAGTAGATTTTAGGTCAGCAATGATGAGGGAACCCTTGGCACCCTAATCCCCCGAACGATGGAAGTATCCTTGAGGCGAGGAAGCCCCCCACTGTGTCCGTCATGTAGCTACACTCTGATTTCTGTTATATGTGCCATCAGTATTTTATCTCCTTGTCCTTGTGATTTTCAGAAACTAACACAAATATATCTAAAGGGGAATTCATGCTTGGATCAAGTAATTTAAAAATGCATGAAGGCGTGCTTAAAAGAAGTATTTTAGTAAATGGTTTGTGGTAGTAATTGGTAATTCATCTGTAGCAGCACTAACTGTCCTTTGAAATTGTCCTTTGAAATGGAGAGGCAGGTTTCAGGGATATGTTCACTTATGTAGTCACCAGCAATTAAGTTCAACAGGAGCTATATTCAGATAGTCAAGAAGTAGTCGAATAGGAGCTGAGGAGAACAAAGGGTAAAATGAACGGGATCAAACTCTCAGAACTTTGTTAGATCATAGAATTAGCATTTGTTGTTGTTGATAAGGTTAAATAAAAGTGCTGAAGTATTCTCACTGATAATATTTTCAGTGTTGCAACTTTTCACTTCCTTGAACTGGAATTCCTAACACAGAACGCTGCTCTGGTTCTGAGAGGCTCCTGCAACACCTGATCCTCAGAACTTTGCTGACGACTGTTTTCCTTCAAGGTCAACTGTGTTTGAGTATCTGTACCAACTTCACCTTAGACTTTGAAGTCTAAAACTTTAGATCTGGTGTGAAATATTAAAGAAGTATCTTGATTTGTGACATGCGTGTATCGCAAAATAGCTAATGCTATCCAAAAGAAAGCAGGTTAATACATTGTTTGGATTTTTTCAGTGCCCTTTTCTGGGGCACTTTGACAAATATAAATGTAAAATATATCTTAAATACAGACTTACGGCCAGCATTAACTATAATGTGACAATGGAACACACATTTTAAAAAGGAAGGTATATTGTTTCCTAATAATTAGATCTTGCTTACTGCCTGACTTAAGGTCCCCAATCAGGAAAAAAATGCTTTCAAGTTTTTATGCAAAGCGTTTAGGGTATATTCCTAAAGGAATCTCAGTAATATTTCTTCTAGCCTTTTTTTTTTAATGGGGAAGGAGCTATACTTTCTTAAGTTCAGATATACTTGAGCTGTAGCATTTTATTAATTTCAGATGTATAATACAATGATTTGATATTTGTATATATTGTGAAATGATCACAAGTCTAGTTAACATCCATCACTACATAGTTACATTTTTTTTCTTGTGATAAGAACTTTTAGGGTCTACTCTCTTAGCAACTTTCAGTTATACGATACAATATTATTAACTGTAGTAATGCATGTTGAACATTGCATCTTCATAACTTATTTATTTTATAACTGGAAATTTGTACCTTTTGACCACCTGGGTACAAACTTTTCCCCTAGCCTTTTTGGAGGCAATTGAGTGATTTTTGTCCTGCTCTTAAACATTGCAGCAAATGACAGTACGTGGTGACTGATGACTCCTACGCAGTGATGAGCCAAGCTATAAAAACATCTTAGGCTCACAGCCCAGCCGTGTGCCGGGGTCAGGCTGCTCCCTGATGACAGAGGGAAGTCCTGCGGGAGAAACTCTGTTGTCCAAAGGAACACATGGTTTCATGTTCGTGCGCATACTTATTCTGAGTTGAGAAATCTAGATGACCCGAAGCAGGATTTTCTTGCAAAACAATATGCCTGAAAACACAATTGTTTATTTCCTTTTTTTTTTTTTTTGAGTAAGAGATCTGTTGCTGAGTGTCTAAGCATTCTCAGAGCAAACAAGCCTCTGAGCTCTTGTACATACAGCCCATTTCACTCTCTACTTCCTCCTGTGAATTGGAGATCTGATAGCCCAGGCTGAGGTTTCAAGCTCCCTGTGGCACACCGCCCTTTTTGGTGGGGTACTTGTCATACCAGGAAAAAGAAGGAAAGAGAAAGGGTAGGCTGGCCCAGGCGAAGTCACCCCAATAAAGGTTAATAGCTGGGTGGTGACACCTTCTCACACAACTGGAGAGAAGATGCTTGCTCCCAGCTGCTTGTCACGGTCCTGGGAGTAAGAGGTGACCTATTTATTTTTAGAAGGGGCAGTCATAATAACCCGGCTCATGGCTTCATTCAAGGCAGGCAGGCGCTCGGGAAGTTTGTAAATACCAGGAGCGCTGTTTTCCAGAAAGGAAAGAACTGGACTACTGGGTTTTTCCTCCTGATATTCGTCGTGTGAGTGGAGAAGAAATCAGAACACTCAGGTGCCCCAGCCCTCTCCTTGTATTTTTATTTTTAAAGGGCAGCAATGCCTGAAGGGGAGGACTTTGCACGAGGCAAAAGGTAATTATGATATATATTTACTTTTTCGTGGGTCTGTTTCATTTGCTAGTTATCTTTTTAAAAATATTATGACTAATTTAAAAAGGAGTTTAAATTAGAATTTAAAAAAGTTAGGAATGCAATCCATCAATTCCAGGAAACTGAATTTTCTTTAGCATGAAGGGAGAGGCATCAAATTAACTTCATATACCCTTAGAAACCTATGCAAATATATTTTCTGTAATGAGGAAATGATGGCCTGAAATTTTTAAAAAGTGTTTCCTTCTACACCATTTAAAGTTTACTTGAATTTTTTGATGTTTGATTTTTAACTTTAGAGGATAGTTATTGGAAGTCTGAGCTAGTGAACTTTTTGTAAAACGTTTGCATTTTAGAGACTTGTTAAAGATTTTTCAAGGTTAAATAGTAGACCAATTTTGATATTGGAAGCCTTTTTTTTTTTTTAACCACAGTTCTTTGAAGATGTGATCACTGGGGCCCCCACATGCAGTACATTAATTGTATCAATGTTTTTGTTAATATCTAGCTCTAAGAAGGGGGATTAGAGGGGGACAAGGAAGCAGGTAATTATTTCTACTAATATGACCACAACTTGTGCCCATATTCAAAGTGTCCCTTTCTAGCCCCATTGCTGTGTTAACAAAATTTGTATGAATCAGTTTCATTGGAATTCTAATTAGGGTCATTTAAATTTGGATATGAAGAAGTAGAAAGAAAGCTGTTAAGAAAGAAAAAGGGATTATTGACAGTTTTATTGTCAAAGAAAGTGGAAATTGGTGACTCTCTAGGACTGGGATAGCCAAAATATTTTTTCGTCCTTGTATTAAAGATAAACAGTCCTTTTCAGCCATAGTTATAGAGTGTGTGTGTGCGCGTGTGTGTGTGTGCGTGTGTGTGTGCTGATTATAATCAGTTGTAGTCATGTTCTTAAAAGCTACTTTTCTCTTTAGTTTTCTGGTTTTCATTTTCTTCAGATTCCTTTCCAGTACATCAAAGGGGACATTAAGTCGGCATTTAATTGAATAATGAAACAACTTTCTATATAAAATGAGACATTAAATTAAGTACTTGAAGATGATGTTTATAAAAGTGGTTGGATTTAGGACATGGACTAACTAACTAGTTAACTAACTAACTAACTAGTTAAGAAAACGTTTTCCGAGCAATGTAAATATCAGTCTGGGTTTGAGATGATGGGTTGATGTACCAGTATTGTGTGTATCCCCGTCCTGACATTCTAACATTTCTGAAAACAGGACTTTCTCTTTTCCTCTTTTCATCACGGCATTCCCACCAACTCTCTGCATAGAATTTTGCGCAGAATAGGCATTTTTAATAAATACTTGCTGAATGGAATGTATTTATAAACCATTTTAGCACCTGCAACAAATATCTAGGGGGCTGATCATTTTAGAGAGGGAAAGGAGAGGTTTAGCAGAAATGTAGTAAGAGTTGCCTTAATGAAATGTAACCTTATCACAATTAAATTAAATAGTGATTAATTGTGGATAATTAGAAATATTTTGAACTAAGAGTTTGCGATGTAAACTAAACAAACATAAGATTTTTTTCATAAGAATATTTCACTGGTTACAAAGAATAAATAGACAAGGAGAAGACATATCTAATAATAATTATTACCAAGGACTAAAACTATATTTGCTCAAGATGGGAAACTCACTCTCCCTCACTCCTTTGAAGTAGTGCCCCCACTTTTTAATTTTGGTGAGGTAACTCCCAGCCCTTAACAGTTGGTGGTTTCCTATACAATACACTTTGCTTTGCCTCATCCATCTGCTTTGTTGTTTTTCCCTGTCTGTGCAGAAAATTAGAAAGGGCACTCTGGACAGGGGGAAAGTTTAGAGCTAGGCTAGAAATAAAACATTACACTTGAGGGGAAATTTTACTCTTGCTAAGTTTGAGATTAAATGCCATTGGACAACTCCTTTGGCGGCGTGCCTAACAGAGAAATAACTATTAGGAGTCATGTAGGTGCTGACAGAACTTGTTCTTAGAGCTTGATTGCAGCAGGTTCTGGTTGAATCTCACATTCAGGCTTCTTCATGTTACTTTAGTCCCGTTTTGGAATTTGGTGACCCGAATTGCTCTGTACCAGGTGCTGAGCTAAATCTGAAGTTAGTCTTTTAAACCGGTGGAAACCCACTGATGGAAGCTTCTTGAGTGTACCTGGATAGGTGCTGCAGGCACTGCTGTCTGACTGTTTTATGCGCTAATGGTCCGATGGCTCTGAGGCACCATTTTATCCTCACCAAATGGACAAAAGTGAACACAACTGCCTGGGAGGGGAGGGAGGCAGAGGGGAGACCCTTTTCCTCCTTTATTACTGGTTATTACCAGTAATAAACACTCTTGGTAACAACCCCCAGAGACCCTGTGGCAGTGTCAAGGTCAGGAGATGAAGGGAGAGGGTGTGAAAGAATGCCATTCTGAAGCAGGATAAGGAGAGCAGAGACCCAAGCAGGAAGCCTTAGGTCCAAAGGAGAAGTAGGGGCAGCAACTGGGGAAGCAGACAGGGTCAAGAAACACCAGGAAAATGATACCCTGGCCAGTGGCCTGGCTCTGCATGGTTCCTTATCCCAGCTCATTTCAGCCCCCACCTTGGAGGCAGGTGCAGGCCCTCAGAGTCTTCAGTAGCCTGGGTGGAGAGGTGTGGCCGGGTGAAACCTTCCCTCTTCCGGCTGCCAGGAAGGGGGATAGACCCCCAGGCTACCAAGACAGAGCTCCGAGTGTGTCTTCGGGAAGCACTTCAACACCAGGTGATTATGTTCCCACATTCATTGGTTCACTCTGTGTGTTTCTTTTTTTTTTTTTTTGAGGAAGATTAGCCCTGAGCTAACTACTGCCAGTCCTCCTCTTTTTTTTTTTTTTTTTTTCCTGAGGAAGCCTGGCCCTGAGCTAACATCCATACCCATCTTCCTCTACTTTATATGTGGGACACCTACCACAGCATGGCATGCCAAGCGGTGCCATGTCTGCACCCAGGATCTGAACTGGCAAACACTGGGCCGCCAAAGTAGAACGTGTGAACTTAACCACTGTGCCACAGGGCCAGCCGCACTCTGTGTGTTTCTTTTTCTTTTTTTTTTTTCATAATGACTTCTCAGTTTTTTTGGGGTTCTTTTTGTTTTTTTTTTTTTTAAAGATTTTATTTTTTCCTTTTTTTCCCCAAATCCCCCGGTACATAGTTGTATATTTTAGTTGTGGGTCCTTCTAGTTGTGGCATGTGGGACGCCGCCTCCGCGTGGCCTGATGAGCAGTGCCATGTCCGCGTCCAGGATTTGAACCAATGAAACACTGGGCCGCCTGCAGCGGAGCGCACGAACTTAACCACTCGGCCAAGGGGCCAGCCCCAGAAACATGGATTCTGAGGTGTGAAAATGCTGGCTTTTGGAACGCAACTAAGTTTGTTAAGTTGGGCATTAGCTGGCTGTGCATTTCAGAAATCACTGTTAATTACACATCAAGAAAATCCAAGGATAGAGGCCCATGTACTGGAAGTTCAAGACAGCCCTGTTTGTTACAGAGTAGTTTGTGGTGACCCATCTGGTGACAGAAAACCGGGTTCCCTGCATGGTCATGCAGGCCTGTCCTAGGTGCTTGGACTCATGTCAGGGGCTTTACCTTCTGCAGAAAGAGAACAACCTTTGGCAGCAAGTCTGACCTTTAGGTTGACCCAGTAGAGTGGGCACTGAGGCTGCGACAGCCTCCAGTGTCTTCTTGGGGGGCAAGTATCTCATAAGAACATAGTGAGCAAGGGTGATTTGGTGTCCTTCTAACCATGGGACAAGGGAGGGAGCTCTGGTGGGATACCCCTTTGAGAATCACCGAGAGCAGTCGGTTTTCAGAGCTTCCAGAAGCATCTGCTTCTGTTTTACCCAGATCTAATATTTAATAAGTAGAATGTTACTGAAAGGACAATGTGCAGATTTAGCGATTAAGAAGCAAAATGTTGGCGGCTGATACAGGACTCTATGAAGCATTGTTATTTGAGTCATCATATAACATAGTAAAGACTTGAAAGTTTGTTTGCGAAAGGCCGCTGAGCCTCTCAAACCGGAACTGTGTAATAGCAATTTCGGCTGCTCACAGATCTTGCTGCTCTGCTCTGGAATGGTGAGCTTGCCGTATATTTGGGTTCCGGATACACGAAGGGTTATTGTATTTAAGAAAACCAAAGCTTTTGAAAAAGCACAATGGCCTATTTAGTATTTGGAAATGGCCTTTAGCAATTGCATTGAATTTTATTTTTGGAAGGTTTAAAAGAAATTAATTTGAATATAATAATCTTTAATCCAGCTGGTTTAATAATTCAGATTGGCCCAATTATAAGGCTTAATTTTACGTTGTTGATGAAGCCTAGCCTTTGATAATACTCTTTCTTTAAAATATAAAGTGAAGCTAAGAAAAACCTCACTAAGAAATCCGACCAGCACACACCATCTCAAGCTTTATGTGCCTCGACCTCAGTTGAGATGGGTTCACATGAGCAAGCGCATTTCAGCTTTTGTGTGTCTGAAAAAGTCCTTATGCTGCTGTTGGTTTTGAAACAGGCACAGAGACCCGAAGTGAATAAAGTTCACACAGCCATTAAGTGATGGAGTTGCTATTTGAAGGCAGGCAGCTGACTCCTGAGCTTGTGTAGTTAGACAGGTATATAGTTATGGTTGTGACACGCTAGGTGGGTTTGATGCTCGGAAAGGTCAGTATGGTTGGCACATAAGGAGAAAGGTGAGAATGGCTGGAGATGAGTGGGAGAGGTACTTGGGAACCCCTCATTGGGCCGTGTAGAAGGTGGTGTGTTGGTAAACTGGCTCTCCTGGAAGGGGAAGCCCTGATCTTTAGCGTTTGTTGACTGCTGTGGTGTACATAGTCCCACTGTGGTCAATTTCAAGCCACTCACAGGAGGCCAATGAGAGTAGAGTTGGGAAGAGATGAGCAAGATTGGTTCTCGCATACCGGTGGGGTCAGCTTCAACACACAAAGGGGCTGTGGGCTGATGGAAGAGATAGCATTTAATTCTGTGCTACATCTTCTTCATTTATATATCCCTAAGGCATACCAGACATTCAGTAAAGGCTTGTGCAAGGAATTAATGATTTCTTTTTCTTCCACCCTCCAACACAGTCGTGGAAAATGTCTCTGAGGCATAGAAAATGTTTACCGCTTTGAAATCCTACTTTGACCCAGCTGGGCTAATATTTGAAATTGATTAAGAACACATAGAACAATGCAATCTGTCCTTGCCGCAAGAGTTTGTTTTGTGTGCGATATCTTAATCACCAGTTAACAAGCAGTGTGCTTCCCAAAGCCTTGCAGCTCCCCAATAAGCCCCTGTTAAAGCTGATTTCTATTCTGTAAACATGGGGTGACTAATGCTTTGCCATCCCTAAAATGTGTTGAAGGTGTCTCTTTGGTTTGCACTGCCAGAGGAGGGCTGCAGCTGCTCTGTGATGGGCCCTGGAAAGGTCTGTCCCAGGGCTGTCAGCAGAGGCTGTCCCTCACAGAGGAAAAGCCCACTTGTGCTGGCTTTCCTTACTCCCAGCCTTTTGTCCTTTCATGGGCAAATCTGTGTCTAGACCCGTTCGTTTGTCTTGCTGCTTCTCCTCACTGTGTAAATCTGGGTCCCACAGAAGCCACATGAGTACCCGGCCTTGCCTGAGGGGCAAATTTCACGCACTGTGTTGTATTCCCCAATGTTACAGCTGTTCATGTGGGGAAACAAAAATAGTGTAGGGAGAAATGGGTATAAAGAAGAAAGGATCACCTGTAATCTTACTGCCCTAAAAAAAAAAAAATAGTTACCTTTTGTCTTCTAGTACTTCTTTGGACAGATTTTCTTGGCAAAGTTACAATAATTATGTATGGTACGTACAATTTTGTATGCTGCTTTTTTTCTTCCATGAGCATTTTCCCAGCAGCATCTAAACATTTTGGAAGCATTTTTTAATGCCTGCAAAGGATTCCATCCTTTGGATTTTCCCATGTATCTTATTACTATATCATTGGAAATTGTTTTGCCATATAAATGAGAGTGAGATAGACCACTTTAATTCTTCTGATTAGGGGGATGATTGGATTAAAGGGTGTGAAGTATGAGCTGCCAGTTTCCTAAGGCTGAGCCCAGAAATTCGCCCAGCTGCATTTCCACCATGTCCCGTTGGGCAAGCAGCCCAAGAGTCCAGCTTTGAGGGGAGAGGACATGACCCCCACTTTTCCTTGGAAAGAATGTCAAAGAATTTGCGGGCTTTATTTTAAAACTTCTAGAAAGAAAGAAAAATATTTCCTTCATATTTGTTTTTAAAAATTTTATCAGCTATCATTTGAAAGGATATCTAATGTGAAACTTTCCGTCTGCCTCCCTCTCCTGCTTTTAAATAAAAATTTCCAACCAATGACATCTCTTCCTAACAGAGGAATACCCCAGTGGTCTAGTTTCCTGATGGATGTCCTTATTTATATAGAGTAACTTTGTAGTCAGTTGACGCTCACATTGTTAGGCATAAACAGTTAGCTATTTGAACCATTCTGTACAGTGATTACAGGCAGGGCTTTTGGAATGATCCAAAACTGTTTCCAATCCTGGCTGCGGACCCCAGCCACACCATTTACTACTTGGGTGACCTTGGGCAAGTTATTTAGCCTTTCTGGATTTCATTTTATTAGCAGTAAAATGAGGATAATAATATTTACTTTATAGGTTTGTTTTATAGATTAAATATGGTAATCCACATTCAATATTTAGTCCTGAAAAATAGTTAATAATAATACTTAAGTTATTCACTGCCTTAATCAATACAAAATAGGTCACTTTTGAGTGAAAACACCTCAACCACTTGTGGTCTAATCCTTGTGAATATCCCGATTGCCAGTCATGATATATAGGGAGGAGAGTCAACATGTCAGCTGATCCACTCTCTCTAGGTGGTGCTCTCAGCTGGGGGTGTATGCAGAACTGCCCAGTGCATTCCTGGTTGGTCTGTCTAGATGGTGTGTGTGTTCTTCGTGTTTGGAATAGGGCCACAGGGGATGTGTGTTTGGTTCACATTGTTTTGATCCTGGGATTGCTTTAACCCAAGTGAGCTTGGGTGTTAGGACACACAGCTGTGTTGAATAAAAATATTGAGCCCCCTTGGGGGAAGCGAGGATGTCTGCCCAAGGCATCTGACAGTGAGCTGAGTATCCATAGGAGGATGTTCAGGATGTGGATGTGTCTCTTGACTTTAAAAATTGGTTTGTTTTCATCTTATGGGCACTGTGAATCTTCTAAATGATCCTATTTCTGTTACTGATTTAGCCATTTGGAGGGAGGGTTACAGCTCACCTCTAGCCAGTGTATGGGACTCTCTGGAATGCACTTCCATGTGCTGTGCTTCCGTGGACTTTATTTTCTTTCCCATCAGGTCTTTTAGCCCCATTCCCTTGTAGGGACACCTCTACTCCCTGCCCCGGCGCCCCCCGCCATGGCTGCATAGCTTGTCTACTGAAGCATCCAGCTGAGAGAGCGATGGGACTGACATCCATCCCAGGCTTGGGCCCCAGGCTGCGTGTCCCGATGTGGGGCTGCATCTCCTGGTTGAAACTGCGCCATTTTGTACAAATGCGTCCTGTGGACTAACAGGCTCTGAGTTTATCTCTGTTTTTTACATACCTTTATAAGCCACCTCAAATCCTTTATGGGCTGGAGTGAGATACAATAATTACCAAGAGAATAGCCTCTGCCACACATAAATTAAGTATATACATATGTATCAAGAAACAGAAAATTATGTTCCATTCACCTTGTTTTTAAATTAAGACCAGGGGACAGAAAGCCATTCAGTTCTAGGGAAGGTCAGTTAAGGCTTGGAGGTTGGGTGCAAGAATTACAATGCCTCAATTTTGTGTTTGAGAAAATAGGGCATCGGCTTGTGATGCTTTAAAGAAAGGTTGCTTTGAAAATCAGTCATTTTCTTCAGCAATCAAACCTCTCTTTCAACTGAAGTCCAGGGATTTCAGTGTGTTTCTGGGGCTGGTTGGCTATGTTGCAGCCTCATAAGAATGTGTAATAAGAACCAGCCCAGATTCAGAGGAAAGCCCTTCAGGCAGAAGTGAGTTAAAACTCTGTTTATGTTTTTTTAGCTGTTCTTGTGAAACTACCAGTAAACTCTGAATGGGAAAATAAAAATGACCTCTGGGGGCATGGAGGGTGGTTGCGGAATATTGGCTTCTGGCTGTTTGGCCAGAGTAATGTCACCTCATCCAGCATCTTCCGTGAATGAGATGAAATCAGGCAAGACAATTCTTCCCCTGTTCTGCTCTTACCTGTATTTTTTCTAGTTTCTCTCTCATACTCTCATTCATCCGTTCTCCTTGTTCCCCTTGTACCTTCACATCATGAACTGCCTTCTCCAACCCGTGGTCCCTGCCATCTCTGAATCCCAAATTGGCAAAGGCAAGGGGCAAAACCTGGATGTAGCAATGCATGGCAGTACATCTAGGTCACAGAGTGTCCTGATGCCGAAGTTGGGAAACAGTGCGGTAGGGAGTGTCCCTGGGAGGTAACGTAAGTCAGCTGGTGGTCAAGGGGGCAGTTGTGTTACCCTGTTTCACACGGACGGACAAGCTAATCCCCTCATTGAGGATACGAGTGAAATGACAGTCTTGAAAGGAGGCTTCTGTGTCTTCCAGCCAGGCTGCACTCTCTTCCTCCCTTCAGCCTCATTTTTGCTGGGTTGGCCTACCTTGGGTGTGATTGTCACCCACTGGGTGAATGCCACCAGGGGCTATTAAAATGTTGCTCTGTGGCTTTAGCAGTATCTGGGGAGGAGCTGTCAGACTGTGGAGTCCTTGTCTTGGAAGGGGGGACTGCATCTGTGAGTGCCCCTTATGGGAAGAGGTGAGGGAAGGGCTTGAACCCCCAAATTTCCCTTCTCCCTGGGAATTGTGGTTCATGAAGTGTTGCTGTGTTTCAAGGGTGGAGACTGGTGCGCCAGAGTTGGGCAGACACCCACATGTGGTGGTACATAAGGAGTGTCACGTAGTAATTACCATTGTGATGTGGCCTCTTTGCTATCTGTAAACAGAACAAGCAGCTGTGCACAAATATTTCTCTGACTCAGGAAGTGACACCTCATGGTGGTGTTTTAGGTGAACTATAAGCAAGTCCTTTATTTTGAAAACAAACCCATGTGTCAGTGGAGCATCTTCAAATTACGCCCATAAAAATTATACCTATAAACTCCATCTTTAGGTAAGGTGAGGGGATTATAAATATGTTTATATTTTTTGGAAATTACTAGTGTCTACTACTTAGAGTATTCTATGCAGGACTCACAAATTATGTGGCATATGTATGTTTAAAGATGGTTCTGTTCTCTAAGAAGTTAATGAAATGTTTCTGGAGTAGCTTGTAACATGAGTGGTGGATAAGTTTCCTTCCGAAGTAATTAAACCGAACATGAATTCTAAATTGTCATACTTTCTCCATTCTGAAATATTTTGAAAACTTCCTTTTAGAAGCATATTTGTTTGTACAAAGGAAGGCTTTGAGATTTAGATTTTGTTATAAAAGGAGTACACATGTAGATAAATTTTAAACCTAGAATTAATCGACTTGCTTGCTGAAACAAGAGATTTGCTCAGTAAACTAAGATACAACAAACATTGGCATCGACAATAAAGAAAGGAACTGATAATCCCTTTTTTGGGAACAGCAGAGGAGAAAATGGGAAGGTGTTATGTTCCATAAGGCAAGTGTTGAGGGTTTGATGGCAAATAGCTGCATTCTCTCATGCCAGCTCCTGTAAACTGGAAATGGTGCCTGGAGCTTTGATAAAGATTATGAGGCTTTATTGAGAAAGTTCTGGAAAGCATGGTCTGCCATGCTTGCGGAGGGTGGAGTAGTTATGCGATTGAAGCACACTGCACCAGGCTGGGAACTGGGGGTGGGTAGAGTGCGAGGAGGAAGGGGAACACCCTTGTTTACTTAGATAAACTTTGAAAGACCCTAAAAGTTCTCAGTGATATCGATGGCACCTTGACTTTTACCCCTCCGTTAGTTACCAGTGTTCTGAAGCTTGAGACCGTAGCAGCTTCACCCAGGAGAAAGCTAAAGTCTAGATATTTCTGCAAAAAGCTGGATGAAAGTCTAGGGCAAAGGCTATTTCCGGATCAGAAGGAAACCATTCTCACTGTAGTACTTTACAAGTCAAATGTGGCTTATAACGGCTTCTCCAGTAATATGACAAGAAATTGTGTGCTTACATTTCATTGATTATTAGCAGTAGGACTATTTTTTATCCAACCAAGATGGAACAGGTATGGGAGGCTCGTGGGTTGGAGTTGGAAAGACCTGGGATCTGATCCTGGTGCTGCCACCTCTTGGCTGTGTCTGCTTTCTCATCTGGAAAATGGGGGCATTTTACCCACCTTGTCAGATTGCTGTGAGGAGTAGAGATAATAAAGTTCCTAATGTAGTTCCAGCACTTGGCACATGCACAGTAAATGGGAGGCAATATTATAGTAGAGGCCCTTTGACTGGTCCCCAGCCTGCTTGCTGGGTTAATCCATGATCTCCGTCACTGCTGTATAGCTGTATGGCTGAAGCCCTGGACACCCTGAACCTAGCAGACTAGTGTAGCCCAGAGGCCAAATCTACCCTGCAGCCTGTTGGAGTAAATCAAATTTTATTGAAACACAAGCATGCTTTCGTTTGCATATCGTCTGTGGCTGCCCTTATGCTGTAATGCAGAGTTGAGTACAGAGTCCCTATGGCCGACAAAGCCAAAAATATTTGCTATCTGGCTCTTTATGGATATCATTTGTCTACCCCTACTCTGGTGTATAACTGCTTCCATTATTTGAGGTTTACCAAGTCAGTGTGTTTATTCTCAAGTCTTTTAATGCCCAATGTTGCTGTTGTAATTGCATAATTTTAATTATAAATTATGTAAACTGATGAAATAAGAGATCAAAAAGAGTATTGTTGTGGGAGATTCTGCTGATTATTCCCAAATACCCAGCTTTGCTTCCTTTGGTAATAGAATCTCCAGTTTCAGCTGGATGATGGCCACCAGCAATTGAATTACGTTTCCTAGGCTCTCTTGCAGCTAGGCATGGCCATGTGACTACATTGCAGCCAGTGGGAGGTGGGTAGAAGCTTTGCATGCAACTTACAGGCCATGACGTTAAAGGGAAAGGGGTGCCCTCTGCTTCTGTTTCCCCTTCCCTGCTGACTGCAATGTGAATGGGGTGGCAGGAGCTGCAGTAACTCTCTTGGACCATGGGATGAAAGTGTGATATAGAGAGTATCTGAGCAACAAAATGGAAAGAGCCTGGGTCTCCAACCTTATGGAGATCTCATATGAGCCCTGGACCACTATGCTTTGCCGTGCATGAGGGAGAAATAAAGTGTTCTCTTGCTTAAACCACTGTCACTTTGACATTGGATACAATAGGTGGACTTTTAATACATACAGCTGTTTACCTCTGTGAGAACTGAGTTGAATGCATTGAAGAGTCAGTTGAGGGAAGTTGCTAGTAAATTTTGCATTTAAAAAAAAAAAAGTGGACAAAACAACTAAAAAGGTTGGTAGGGGATGAACATCAAAATTTAGAATGATCCTTTCTGGAGGTTGTTTGATGTGTCATTGAATTCTTGCTCCTCTTTAAATAAATGAAACCAGAAGTCATAGATAATTCATGGGGGTGTGTTTTATGCAAGAACACCAATCTTGTTTCCAAGCCCTAACTCAGTTGGCAATTTGATAACTCCCTCCGTACTTATATGTAAGTTAATATTTATTGGATTGAGTCGAATGCCCCAGGAGTGTACAGCTTGGTTTGCTAGTCCCCAGTCAGCATTCAAGTTATACTCCCAGTCTAAGAATATTCATACTGATTTCTTGTTATATGGTTTGGAATTAATAAATAATCCGTACCCTCCTAGATAAGGGAAGGGGGAAATTATTCAATACTGAGAAAGCAGCTTAAAAGTGACCAACGTTTGCAATATATAAAGATGGAATATGATAGCCCTTTTAAAACCTATGATGAAAATCTGAGAAAGAAAGGTTTGATTACTCCCAGGTAATTAGGTTCTGGCATTCAGGAGCACCCGTTGTTTTTGGTAAATTTGCCTTTACCTTCTAACCCTCATCTCTGGGATCTCTACCTCCATGTTTCCAGTGAAATCATAGGTCCTGTTTTGACCAAACACAGAATTTTCTAGTTGTACAGTTTACTGACTTTGCAAAAGAAAAGTAACAAACTGGCGAAGGTCATGGCATCTAGGCCACCCTCATAGACCAAGCTGGCTAAGCCTGCAGAAGGTGGGCCAGTGGGGTATCTGCTCTGGCCTTGCAGTCATCAAGGGCCTGGAAACCAGCAATCCATGTAAAGGAAAGGTGAAATTCCTTATATGGCTTTAAGTTTCTCCATGACAGGACCACAAATATTGGCGTAACCTGGGTTTGACATTTTACGTTTTAGTATCCTCACAGCCTCAGAAAATGGAAGTAGACTGAGCCTTTCTCAGCTTTTTAGGAGGCCTGTTTGCTGGGAATCCCATGGGGCCTGAGATCTGACATTAGTTCTTAAAGTGTCACTGATAGCTCCTGTCTAAGATTCTCTTTCCCATCAGTGTCACCAGGGATATTCTAAGGGATGTTGCTGGCTTTAAATATTCCTTTCTCAAGTTATTGTCAACTTCTAAATCTACTTTTTCTTTTTAAGATTTTAAAAATTTTTCCTTTTTCTCCCCAAAGCCCCCCAGTACATAGCTGTATATTTTAGTTGTGGGTCCTTCTAGTTGTGGCATGTGGGACACCGCTTCAGCGTGGCCCGATGAGCAGTGCCGTGTCCGTGCCCAGGATCCGAATCAGCGAAACCGTGGACCGCCGAAGCAGAGCGTGCAAACTTAACCACTGCCCATGGGGCCGGCCCCTAAATCTACTCTTTATACGGGAAAGTGAGTGTTGTTATTTCATAGCAGTAGAGGACTTTTCCAGAGATTTCCTAAATTTAGCTTTCCAAGTAAACGTGTGAATGGATAGATACCTTCTAGATTATAAAATCCTGAGCAGAAGGTGTCATTGATTATCCAATCCAGCAGTACTCAATGAGGGCCCAAGGACCATCTGATTTCCTGAGATATTTCAAAGGGGGCCATGATCTAAAAATGGTTGATAGCCAGTCTAGTCCAGCTCCTTGTTTTACAAACCCGAGAGACCCGAGTTCCTCCTGTGGGCAAGTCAGAACTCCAAATGGCCTCCCAGGGATTTCTCTGGCAGCTGTGACACTGATCTGCATGTTATTATATTGCTGCATTCTTGAGCATAATTTGTTAAAAGAACATTAATTTCATTTGCTCTTAGGATTCCAAAGAGTTGATTCATAACAATTCAGAGTTGATTCATTCCTGGTCTTGCTGGCTACGTATTCAAAGTGAACTTAATTTTTAAGTGCATCTGATCATACATCTGGGGTGCATCTGAGGTGTCTGCTGGCTATGATATGTAGAGAGATCACCCAAACCATGTTGGATCTGGATAGTTTTGTTAAACATTACATACATTAGAAGGTACAGGACTTTTGTTTATGACAAGAGAAACAGTGGCATATATCTCTCTTTAAAAACAATTACCTTTTATAGAACCCAACATTTTAATGAGCCATTTTTTTCCATTTCTTGAAAATGTATTGTGGTAGCATGAGTTGGGAAAGAAAAGAGAAGAATGTACATGATAGATCCTGTTCTGATCAGAATATAATTCTAAAGCATAGACTGTCTTTCAACGCACCAATGAAAGGCTATCTCTGTCTTTTGTTGCATGTTTGTTTAAAATAGTCACTGTGTTGTTTAAAATAGGTGGTTTTCTTTGACTGTCTGGCTCTGTGGGTCCCATTTTGGCTGTGGCTGGTTGCCTGAAGACTCATTACCTTTATGGCTCTCACTTAGGGCTACGAGCTCCCAAGTAGGTCAAGATAAAATGTTTAGCGCCATTTAATTGATCTGCTTAGCTGAGTGGAGACAACCCTTGGAATGTCCAGGCCCAGTTAAATACTACTTCACCGTACTTTTGTCCTTGTGGTTTTGGATGCTTCTCACATAGGAAAAGTAAACGATTGAGGTTAATCAAAGAGGTATTTTGCCTTACTAGAGGATCTTATCAAGTCTATTTCATGTAACTAAATTATAGAGTATAAGAAGAAAATGGAATGATAGTAAACTCTGTGTATAACAAACAAGAAGGCATTTAAAATTTTACCAACTGGAAAATCCGGAAATAGTGACATGGAGTGAGGTAGTAAGAGGTATGGATATAGCATAGTGCCCGAGGTAGCTGTGTGAGTATGCGCATCACTTTCCTAAGGTATCTGATTTACTGAAGATGACTTTCTAGCAATGGCTAGAACATTGGGCAAACTTAATGATCTCCAGTGTGCTAGCTTGTCACTGTTCCCCACACATAAAGCACTCGTGGCAGTCATTTAGATTCTCCTGAACCCACCAACAGAAATTTGCCCTCCGGAGGCAGAGATGAATATCTGCAACAGGTGAAAATGAAGGAGGACGGAGTCGATGGGCAGGCCTCTCTCTCGCTGGCATAATAAGGTTCAGTCTGGATCATTCATCTCATTTATTTGCACTGAATTATAGTTCATAAGACAATACTAATTTTTAAGAATAAGGTTTCCTGAACAAATTAATAATGTGAATGGAAATGAAGAGTTAGAGGAACCCTTTTGATAAGTGTTTTTAGGATCTTTTCAAATCTTCATGTATAAAAGACGCAATGACTATTATTAGGGTAATGGGAAATACATTGAAGGACAACTCCTTTTCAGTTCATTGTTAGCCAGATTCTTATTGCTGTTCTGTGTGTATGAGAAAGGGGGGGAAATGCGTTCCTTTAGAAACTCTCTGTAAATCAGGCAGGCTGTGTTAATTAACTTTTATAATTTTATTTTCCTAAATGACCTCTCCCTTGGAATTTGTTCTCACTCCATGGTATCCACCGCTGCAGACCCTGCCTCCGCACGTCCCTTTGCCTCTCAAAAGTGATTTCCAGATTTCTGACAGCACTTGAGGAGGCAACTTTCACCGTCCCTCTCTAGTGCATGCCCTCTGCACCCCCAAATATATACCCATCTTCCTTGTATGTTGTTGTTGAGTATTTCATTGTACTAATTTACCATGAATACTTGCAATATTCACACAATAGCTTATTCTTAAATTTTGCTTTTGAAGGATGCTGATGGCAAGTTTAGCAAGCCTTAAGACATTTCAGTGAGATTCTCATTTTTCTGCGACTGATAAGAGTGATCTGGGGCTGGCCCCGTGGCCGAGTGGTTAAGTTCACGTGCTCTGCTTCGGTGGTCCAGCATTTCGCCGGTTCGGATCCTGGGCGCGGACATGGCACCGCTCATCAGGCCACGCTGATGTTGCGTCCCACATGGCACAACCAGAGGGGCCTAGAGCTAGAATGTACAACTATGTACTGGGGAACTTCAGAGAGAAAGAAAAGAAAAGAAAAGATTTGCAACAGATGTTAGCTCAGGTGCCAATCTTTAAAAAAAAAAAAAAAAGAGTGATCCTCTTGGTAAGAGTGTGTTCCTTTAAAAGCCACTGATGTCATTCAGTGTCCGGCTTATATATGAAGGTAAAGGAGAGATGTACTCTTTAAAGGACAAAGGTGGGAATGTGGCCTATAATTTAACAGTCCCGCCCTCTGAATGAATATCTCAATGACTAATAGTCATCACTCCATGTTGCTGTATCCCAGGATACTTCCATTATCCCAAAGACTGACAACAAATTCTCCAAACGAAATTTTAATTTGAGGGGGCTGGCCCTGTGGCTGAGTGGGTTAAGTTCACACTCTTCACTTCAGCAGCCCAGGGTTCGCCAATTCGGATCCTGGGTGCAGATGTACACACTGCTCATCCAGCCGTGCTGTGGCAGCTCAGACATAGAAGAACTAGAGAGACAACTAGCATATACAACTATGTACTGGGGCTTTCGGGAGAAGAAAAAAAAGAAGATTGGCAACAGATGTTAACTCAGGGCCAATCTTCCTCACCAAAAAAATTTTTTTAAAAATTTGAATTGGCCAGGGGGCCAGCCCCATGGCTGAGTGGTTAAGTTCGCTCACTCTGCTTCGGCGGTCAGGGTTTCTCCAGTTCAGATCCTGGGCACAGACATGGCACCAATCATCAGGCCATGTTGAGGCGATGTCCCATGTGCCACAGCTAGAAGGACCTACAACTAAAATATACAACTATGTACTGGGGGGATTTGGGGAGACAAAGCAGAAAAAAAAAAAATTTGAATTGGCCTTCATAATAAAAGCACTTTGGAGGAACTTGATCCTTCTGTCTGTTTGGATTGTATATTCCTGTTTAGGCCCCATGCAATGGGTAAAGTCTTGAAAAAACAAAATTAGGAACTATATTATTAATGAAAATTTTTTCACTGTAAGAAATATTTTGTTTAGTATTGTCACAGAAGTTTTGGTTTCATATAACTAGGCCAAAGGTAAAAAAAAAAAAAAAAGGGAGAGGACATTTACTTTTGACTTCAACTACAGTAAATCCTGGATTATACTTAATGAAAAGTTGTGGGTCCCAAGCAGAATGCAAGGAAAGGCTTCTATCCAAATTAGCAAACTTGCTTCATGGTAACCATTTCTGTTTTCCTTGAGAAATGTTTCTTGACTCTCAGATGTTATCTGTCGTTCAGGGATAAAGTAGAAACCTTTTCTTCCCTCAGGGATAGTGATTAAAACAAATCTTGGCATTCACAAATGAAAGGGTGGTTAATCTCCTGCACATCTCAAGTAAGTACTTGTTCTGAGCTGCTAATGGAATTTATATTGTTCATGCCCTGGGCTTATGAAAGTCTAGTTGTTGAAAAGTTAAAATTGAAAATGCTGAAAAATAACTTCTAACTGGCATCTGTTCATAGAAACTAGAATGACATAAGAAGGAAGATGATGATGGTTTAGTGCCAGGCTTCCAGATGATCTCCATGGATTGGATCATTGTTGGTCTACGCACCCAGCCAAGTGGCGGTGCGAGCTTGAGACGGAAGGGAGAAAGGGACAGTTTCACAAAGTGACTGATCTCTAATTCGTTTGAAACTTGGTATAAAAAGGAGAGCTCAGATAAAATGCCAAGTTCCCCTGAGGGAGGGGAGGCTCAGCTTCCAGGGGCAGAAACAGCCGACACGCAGATGGCGCCGCCTGGTCCCCCATCCCGGGAGGAGTTGCTCAAGTGGTTAATGGGTCTGAGAAAGCGAAGCCTTCAAGTGGAGTGCTATTTAATTTCTTAATCTCGTGTTTGCTTATTTAATCCTCCAGTTGACATATCTTAGTTGCTTCATCATGGTTCTAATTCTGAGTGTGTTTGTGCAGAGAAACATACCCCTGTTTTTATTTGGTTTCTCGGCCTACCCGCACTCACACACAGGTACGCACACATGCGGAAGAACAGATTATGTATCCACAGGATTAAAAGAAATTCTAACACGTTGCACTAAGAAATGTTAAAATCTGTAACTGGATACTCCTGACTGACCTTTCTAAGAAAAATTCGGCAGGAGTTACCATCAACAGATGTTCGCCACCAACAGAGAGCATGAGACCATTAGTCACTAGCCGAGAATGAAAAGTCTGTGAGGGCTCTGGGCCAGGGCGTATTTATAGGTGTGATGGCTGAAGCAGCTGCTTGTCATGGTTGCTAGGTGACAACTTAAGTTAGAACAAATTCTTTTTTAAAAAGTTTGTCAATAGGGGATCTTGAAATAGTTAACTTTCTGAAAAATATTGTTTGGCTTCCATTTCCGATTCCTATAGATTAAAAATGAAATCAAATAGTGTGAAATAATGCATATTCCCTGAAGGTAGTATGGCAGAATTCTTCTAAACAATTTGGAAATGGTTGTTGCAGTATGAGTTCTTAGGGATATGAAAAATGAAAGAGTAACTAGAAAGATGTCTGTCTGTCTGTTTGAGAGGAAACAACGATATCTGAAAATGTTCTCCAGTGGCTTGAAGTTGCTCAGCAAAAACAAAAAGCGGACTCATTTTTCTCTCTCCCATATGAAGGTTCAATATTCGTTGATCTTCACCTTCTGGCCTGCTCAGGGCCCAGTCCTCTTCTCCTGGGCATCACAGATGCTCCTGGGTCATGTGAGAGTGATGTTTCCAGAGGGTGCTCAGGGATCCAGGGATCCCCATGGAGAAGTCGAGCCTTAGGACCCAAGTTTTGCCAGGAGGAATTCCACACAAAATACTGATTTCCAATTCAGGAAACTTTTGGAATAAATGAGGCATATTTCGTAATTACCCAATTTTGAAAGCAGTTTAATTCTCCATCTACAAGAAAAAAAATGAAAACTATCCCATATAAATGAAAGTTGGTTTCTAAATTTGTAGGACTTTTTGTCTGTTATTTTATATATTTTTATACATAAAAAGGAATACATGCAAATTATTGCCCATATGTAACGTACAGAAACATTCAGGTAAGTGAAGAAAAATCATCCAGCGTCATGAAATAACCACTGTTAACTGTTTTTGATATTTTTTTCTTCATTATATATTCATTCATTGTTAATATTCATTCATTCATTCATTCAATATTTTTTGTGCCTCATAGATGTCAAGCTCTGTTAGCTGCTGAAGACAGAGCCATGTCCACAAATTCCTTCTTGGAATTTAAAATCTAATGGGGAATCAGGATTACAAACATAAATTAACTACAATTGATAATGGCTACAAAAGAAAATGATGTCCTGATGGGGTGGAGACGGGGCTCACGTGGAGGGGATTCAGTGAGAGAATGTAGGCAGAGTGAGTTACAGTGCCTGGCAGATGGGGAGAACTCAGCATGTGGGCGCTGTGATGATGATTCCCTTGGCACGTGAACTGGATTCACTTTGTGGGTCCTAACTTAGAAAGAGCTGAAGTGGTGGAGAGAGAAAACAGGAGTCTAACCTCCTTGGTCCTTAGTTTCCCCTGGGAGCCAAAGCTGCTTTTTAGCTGTCTCTGTTTCTGGAGCTTGGCATTTATGTATTCCACAACCCTTCTCATGTTACTGCTGTAATGTTCCTCCCTACTCGTCTTTGAAATGATCCCTGTGTTCCAATCCAGAGTGTTCTTCCTGTATCCCCCCACAGTGCCATTTATTATAATCTCTGTTGCCTTGTGTATTAGTTCTGTGACCTTGAGCAAGATAGTTAATATACCTGGGCCTCCATTTCCCCATCTCACAGGAATAATACATAGCCCTCATGTGGGGGTTGGCTGTAAGGACTGAACAAGATAGTAAGTTTAGGACATGTGGAACAGTGCCTGGCCCCTGGTAAGTGTTAGCTGCTATTCTTATCTCACGCTGCCTGAAACCCCCTTTACATGAATTGGTAATCAACTGATTTGACTTGAATTATTCACCCTATTTGCATCTTTCCATTCTACTAAAAATTGTCACCTCAGTAAAACTATGTCATACTAAACTCTGTGTAATCTCATTCCATAACTCTTTCTAAATAGTTGTTTCTAGCTCACAATTTAAAATATGCAGTTGTCCATCAGTCCCGCTGAAGAATGAAGGACTTTATTTTGTGTTGCAAATGCCAGAAACCAAACTGAAGCCAGCTAAAGTCTCGCAGGGCCTTGGCTTCCACAAAGCGGGCGCCCATGGATGGCTTTGCTGTGGACCTTGCCTATCGGGCCTGACAGGACCCAAGCACTCAAACCAGACCACGAGGATTCATCACCTTCTCTACCCCCACGCACACTCTCTGTGTCCCTCTCTTTCTCCTTCCACTCCTGGTTGCCTGTCTCTTATTGGTAATTATCTCCTCA
This sequence comes from Equus przewalskii, assembly GCF_037783145.1. Taxonomy (NCBI): domain Eukaryota; kingdom Metazoa; phylum Chordata; class Mammalia; order Perissodactyla; family Equidae; genus Equus; species Equus przewalskii. Next base: position 43,837,194 of record NC_091850.1, read on the forward strand.
AATCTAAAGCTCAAGAAAGATGTGAAAGCATTTAAGCCTTGATATATTAAAAAACCTAATTTTTTGCTTTTGAAAAATAACTTTGTTCTAAAAATATTTTTTGACTTAAATTCAGTAGTCCATGCTAAGAAGATTTATTATCCTTTAAAATGGGCAATAATGAAAAGATCATATCTTTAACAGGTTCCCCTTGTATACCCAATCCCCAACTTAGTTTTCAAATTCTTTTCCTGCAATAGCCCTAGATGCAATTGAATGTCATTTTATAAAAGTGAGTTTTGTGTATGGTGAGTGTGTGCATGTGTGTGTGTGTAATCATTTTGGGGTCATATGTAAACTTTCACTTATTGGTTGGGGCCTGGCCCTACCCATCTCTGGATCCCTGAAGCCGGGAATGGTGACTGACAGTTTACTGCACTCAGCGCATGTTTATTGAAATGAATGGAAGGGAAGTGATACTGAGAGAGGTGGTTTGTTCTGTGCCAGGATTCATTTGTTTCAGAATTATTTTTTCTAGTGCTCAGAGACACTTTAGGTGAAAGAGATGAAACAGGCTGCTAGCACGTTCTGTTACAATCTATTTTTAAAGAGCACAAGAGTATCACATGTCTTAGTCTTACAGAACCCCCTAATGGAGAATACTGTGTGCTGCATGCTGAAACTACAGTGCATTCGAATTGCACTTAGGTAGCCATTAAACTGTCCAGAGACAAACTTGACTATTAATAGAAAATTTAAACATTGTTTTTGATAAATACAATTTTTAAGGAAAAAAAGGTACACAGTAATTTAAAAGCTAGGTATGAAAGTAAAATAAAATCATTCAGATCCCAATTTGACCATGTGAGTTATTGGGTTCATAGCAAGACTCACCACTTTGTATTCCTACAGATGACTCAGTTAAGTTACTTAAAATCAGTTTGATGCTTTTGGGGCTTTCTTTTAAGACTTATTAGGACCAGAGCAGCATTTGATCCAGGACTAATTATTCTCTGCTACTGAGGCAAGACCCTTCTGAGTCCACTCGCCGATGTCTGTGAATTTTGAGGTTTTCCAGTCTGGTCGATGAGACCAGGTGTTGTTCCTGGCCCTCTGTGAGCCCAGGACTCTGTTCCCCTCCTCCTTTCTGATGGCTGACGTCCGGTTTCTCACACACATGTACCAGTAGCGCTCAGCTGAAGACTCGGGGGAGCCCGGCACATGGCCAGGGTTCTCTCTGCAGGCTCTACTTCCCACACTCTGTGCTGCCACCTCCATCCTCTTTGGTCTTCTCTTTGGACCCTGAGTTCTGTCTTCTCAACTCAGACAGTCACTGTGATCCACCCAGATTACCCCTCCCTGCTCCGTGGACTGGAGACTCAAGACAGTGAACTGGACAATCACCGGATACACCATCTCTCAAGGATCATCATCCTTCCTTGCATAATGCCCAGGGTCTTGAGAATCGTGGTTTTCATATGTTTTGTCAGTTTTTTCTTTTTTTGGTTGTTTCAAATGGAAGGGCAGATTGAATTCCTGATACATCATCTTGCCCAAAGCAAATTCTCCTCCTGTCTGTATTTTTGAAATGGGAATTCCATGCAACTTCCTCACGGTGGGTTTGTCACAGTGACTCGCAGGTTAGAATCACCTAGGACCCTTATTTAAAATGCAGATTTCTGAGCTTCGCCCCAGGCCTGCTCCATCAGAATCTCTGGAGTGAGGCCCAGACAGTGCTGCTGTTTATCCCTGGGGGTTCAGGAACACTCAATTTGGCAGCTGCCTAAAGGATTTCCTTTGGCCAAACCACCTAATGTATATACTTAACTGTATTCCGTGGGGATGTGAAGGCAGAAAGAAGGGATATTGGCTTCATATTCTACCAGGAAGCCAGAGCTCTCTTCTGTGATAAAGTGAGGCTGCTTGTCTGAGGAGCCATCTTCCTGATTTTTATTCCCTTCGACTTTCAGAGGCAAGTAAAACCGCAAATTCTTCAGCTGCTGAAAAGGCACTTTGCCCTGGTTTTAGCATTCTTTGGTGAATAATTGCTTACCTAGACCATGCAGAATGCTCTTTGTCAAACATCAGTCATTTAGTTTTTCTTAAGGAGAATGTAACTAAATGGAATCTGCCAGAGCCTTAGTTTTGGCACATTATTTTGAAAGCACTGCATAGCTGCGGATCCTTGGGCAAAGCCCATTTGAAAGATGGCACAGCCATCAGGGGCCTGGTAGTTGTGACTTCTCACTTGGAACCACTTGAACTGGATTCACCAAGAGTATGGGAAGTTAGGGGTGATGGTCGTGAGGGAGGGACTCTTGAGTGGTTCTTATTTCGTGGCTGGAGTGTGTAGCAGGTTCACTCTCTTAGTGAAGGCATGAGTGGAAGAGAAAGCTGGAAGGAAAAAACAAGGGTGGGGGCAAGGGAGGGAAGAAGGAAGGAAGGAAGGAAGGAGAGAAAGAAAGAAGGATGGATGAACCAAAGAACCTTACTGGAAAATGCATGTTCTCTCAGAAACTAAGGAGGAAAAAATAAGCCCTGGGCTATTATACTGAAGCCATTGGTAACCAGTTTTCTTCCTTAGATGAACTTCAATCACAGAGGACCTATTCTCTTCGGTTAAGAACTTGGTAAAGCTTCAAACTGTTTTTAAGCCTCCTTATGTGTTAGTTGGGCCTTACGTGGCATGTTGATCAGCGCCAAGGATGGTGGGAAGACAGCCACAAACCATGTAAAAGATCTGTTTCCCAAGCACCGTCCAGTATTCACAGGAGATCCTCTCTCTGGTTATGTGTTTTCCAGACAAGGCTCTCTAGGAAAACCTAGAGTTTCATTATGGAGCAACTCTGTGTGTGTGTGTGTGTGTGTGTGCACGCGTGCATGCGTGTGTGTGTGCACGCACGCATGCGTGTGCGTACAGTCGTCACCTGTGTTAAACATCAACCAACCACCAAGCATGAATCTGAGTTTCCGCTGAGTATTTGGATGCTGCACACGAAGTGCTCCTTTTTCCTGGAAAGAGTGGGTCCTCAGTGATGCTATGTTGGTATTGGTCAATCACACCTCATTCCTCCTGACTCTTGAAAGGAGTGAGGAGGAACAACGAATGTTCCTTCTTGTTCTAATTTACAATATGTGGTCTCTTCAAAAGATGTCATTGAATTTATTCATCCTTTGCAGTGGGTCCCTGTTTTAAAGGAAATAGAACTGTACTGGAAATCAGGAGTCCTGGCCTGGGTGGGGGCTCTGCCCCAACTAGCTGAGAAAACTTGGGTTTCATTTTCCTTATCAATAAAATAAGGGAATTTGAAAAGTTGACATTAAATTTCCTGTCTCTTTCTAAATTACATCTATATTATATATTGTTCAGTTATCTATTATGTAACTCTATTACGTAAATTGAACTGTGGTGACATAAGTTGATGGTAGACTATATATAATGGAAGACAATAGAAATGTGTGTTCCAGTGGTACTCAGAATTAATCACTGGACAATTTAAAACTATTATGAAACTCCCAGAGAGTGACTCTTCTGGGTCCATGTTTCATTTAAAGAAGTGTGCAGTGACATCTCTTCTTTGCCCTTGAATTCAGATTTTTAAAAAAATCATACATATTTCCATTAAATTTTATTCAGCACAATCTATACATTTATTTTCATCTCAAACGTTTACTACTCTTTCCAAAACTCATTGGGTTAAATAATATTTTTATGCTTTACACAATGAATTTCTCATATTTTGAAACAATAATTCAGATATCAACTAGAATTATTTAAGGTTATTATGTTAATATAAATATAAGTAACAATGTAACTTATTGTCCAAAAATACTGTCATATGAGGCTTTTTCCAAAGGGGAGAAATTTCATGTAAATAAGAGTGTCGTCTATGGTTATGGAAAAAATCACAAGTTGAATATTCTCTTGTTTCTTCTTCCCACCCAGTGGTCATATCTCTAGACACAGAGAAGGACAGCACTGCAGGGGTTCAGTTTTTGCTGGTTTGAAATAACAATACTAAACACACCGAGTATAATGTAAGACACAGAGGGGGCACCTGATAACTTTTTGTTGGATAAATGGATAAGGTAATGGATGGAGGGATACTGAAGTTTATTCATAGCCACTTGAAGTCCACTAAGAAAATAGGCAAGATCCTTAAATGAAAAACAGAAGTTTTAGTTATTTCACTGCAATAGGTATTAACTTTAGTTGTATGAAGACTTTGCTATAACATTATCTCTATAGAGACAATTTAGGTAACTTTAGGTAATTTAGTATTAGCCCGGGCTCCTTCCTAATCTTAGGGCACCTACTTGCTAGAGTGGTAAAATATATATATAGATGTGGTGTCACTTTTGAGACACGCATCCTAAAGGTAATAATAGAACAAGGTTCCAGCGTCTATACAAAGTACCATTTATTCAAAAAAATATTTTTCATTACTCTAGCCAGGAGAAATATTTTTACTTCACAAGTAAATAAAGTGAGGCAAAAACTGAGTAACATTTGTATTTTGACTATAGGATGTGAAGTGAGATATTGTCATGTTAAGAATGTTATTCATTAAATAAAAAGCATGATTATACATTTAAGTATCAACATAGTTTTAAATAAAGGCCATATATGTATACATGCATATATGTGTGTGTGTGTGTGTGTAGCTTTAACAACAGTAATAAGTCGATTCTCGTGTATCCATCATCTAAGTTAAGAAACAGAACATGATCAGTACTCAAGAAGCTCCCACATGACTTCAGCCACATTCCCTACATACCCTACCTTTGGTAATCCCTCTTCTGAATCTTGTTTTTTTATTATTTTCTTGCTTAAATAATCTGTTAGCTTAGCATGATTTTGAGCTTTATATAAATGAAATCATGCCATATATATTCTTCAGGGATTTTTTTCTCTAATATTATGATTCTCAGGTTCATACACGAACACAGAGTTTGGTTTCATCTTTTGTTGCTTGAACATAACTCACTACTTGTTCCTTCTCCCAAAGTGTATTTTATTTTATTTTTATTTTTATTTTATTTTATTTTTTTACATAGTTTTTGTTGTTGTTTTTCCTTTTTTGTTGAGGAAGATTCACCGTGAGCTAACATCTGTGCCAGTCTTCCTCTATTTTGTATGTGGGTCACTGCCACAGCATGGCTGCCAACAAGCGGTATATGTCCACACCCGGGAACTGAACCTGGGCTGCTGAAGCAGAGCGCAACAAACTTAACCACTACACCACAGGGCTGGCCCCTAAAGTATATTTCAAATTTGCTTCAGAATATGAAATGCTCATTCATTCCACTTTAATCATTAAAAAATGATAATCAGGGGCCACCTGGTGGTGTAACAGTTAAGTTTGCACATTCCACTTCAGCAGCCTGGGGTTCGCCGGTTGAGATCCCAGGTGCAGACCTATGCACCACTTGTCAAGCCATGCTGTGGCAGATGTCCCACATACAAGGGAGAGGAAGATGGACATGGATGTTAGCTCAGGGCTAATCCTCCTCAAAAAAATAGAAAAAAAGGATAAATCAGATAATTATAAGTTTTTCAGTGATTTTTTTTTAGAATTATATTTGCCAAACAGTTCAACCAAATTCTTAAATACTGCTCAATATGCATAGAGAGCAGAATTTAAAATCTGTATTTCTGTCATCTTTGTGGTCCCATTAATCTAGCCTAGCCTAGCCAATTTGCAACAAGTCTGTGTTGTTGTGAGAAAGGAAGCCACAATTTAGTATTTTGTGTTTCCTTTGCCATTGCAGCATTTGCTCTCCTGGTCATCTTTTCCCATTAAGCAGACATATTGGTAAGATGTTGTTTCAGATAGTGGCTTCCCAGCCAAGCACTTAGTGTTTCTTTTTATAGGTCTGGAATCATTCATAAGATATGTAAACCTAGTGCTGGATTTGGTCAGCAGTGAAAGCAGGCTGGCTCAGTGATTCGAGAGGCAGTGGAGGTAGTGGATACAGAAACCACTTCCTAACAGCTACACCTCCCCAAAAGTTCATTTCTTATGACAGGCAGGAAATCATCTGGCGAATGTCTACCTAGAAGCATAGCATCAGCCTGGACAACTGGTAGCTCAGTGACTCTCTGGCAGAGCATCAGTGGAAGCTGATAGAACAAAGAGGAAGGAAAATGAAATTTTTTCTTCTTTTTTAATGCTGTTGTACTCATTTAAACTTAAAATTTATATTAAATAGGAATTTTCATTATTTAATATACAAATCGCCTTAGTATTTGAAGTATATTAAAAAGTAACAGAATCTCAAGCCAGCCCTGATGGCCTAGTGGTTAAAGTTCAGCGCTGTCACCACTTCGGTGGGCTGTTGCAGAGCCATACCACCCATCTGTGAGTTGCCATGCTGTGGCAGCAGCTCATATAGAACTAGAAGGACTTACAACTAGATATACAGCCATGCACTGGGGCTTTGGGGAGGGAAAAAAAAGAAGATGATTGGCAATGATGTTAGCTCAGGGTGAATCTTTCCCTACAAACCCGCCCCCCCCCCCCCCAACAAAACCAGAATCCATGTGTACACAGTTTTTGCCTAGTTGAGCATCTAAGGACCAGGGTAGACTACTGAACTTGAATCCAGAGATCAGTCGTACCTTGATACCCTTGCAATCATAGCTCAGATGATAGGTCACTGATAATCCCTGTCTTCTACTAGAAATGTTTGTTTAGTTTATTGCCATATCCTTAGCTCTATGATAGTGCCTTCAACGTAGTAGGCACTAATAATTATCTATGAAATGAATGAACTTGGGGGCCCTTAACAGAGCCTGTCTGAACTGGTAAATTTTTGTGATGAGTTAGGATTGCAAGAGTGGAATTTGAACTTCATGTCATTGTAATTTTAGGGAATGCCCTGTATTTGCATGTGTCTTCTTCCTGGAGCAATTGTTACTTTTTAGCTCACTGAGCTTCCTGTGGAAAAATGAGGCAAGGACACACAGCGTATTGCCCGGCCCATGCGTCACATTCAACACATTCTATGATGAGATGGGGAAAAGTTACTCTAGAAAATATGAGGTACTGTGAGATCCTGTTGAGTTAGCAGTTTTCTGTAGAGCTGACCAATCATAGTACATACTGAAAATGTACTGTTGGAGTCGATAAGATTAATGCCAAGGTTTCTCTCAAAGCACTGTGGCTTCCCTATCTTTAAGGTTCAGAACGTTTCTAAGTAGTCCTACAAAGCCCTGTACGATCTCAGTCCCTTCCGATCTTCCCACTTCATGCAGTTTTACTCTGCTGGTTCACTGTGGCAGAGCCGTGCTAGAGCTCAAAAGAGTAGTGCTTCTAGCTCCTTCTCCCTCCTGGACCTCTGCTTATGTTGTGCATTGTTCTTTCTGGAACTCTCCGAGCCCTTATGGTAAACGCCTCCTAATCCAGATTTTAGGTTAAAGTGGTTTCTTCAGAAAAGATGTCCCAAAGCCGCCACCCTGTGCTTCTCGCTCACTTGTCCCTTGTTGTAGCTGGATAGTTGTGTAGCTAGCTGTTTAACCGTATCTCTTCTCTTGGTGTGAGAGCTTCATTAGGTGGGTATCTGGCTTGTTCACGTCTGCATTCACAAGGCTTTTCCAGAGAGTGTGGCCGATGGTTGGTGCTCAGTGAATATTTGCTAAAGCAGTGAATGTTGAATGAATCATCTAAAGTTTAGTTAAAATTTTTTTCTTTTCTCTCTTTAGCTGGGAAGTCGTCAATTCCAAACCAGATGAAAGAGCCAGGCTCAGCCAGTGTTTTGCAGAGTCATGGATGAATTTCAGCCTATTTCTTCAAGAAATGTCTCTTTTTAAACAGCAGAGCCCTGGCAAGGCAAGTTTTCCAGGGGAGCAGAATTACTGTATGTGCTTTAAAACGTGCAATAAACTTGAAAACAAATGAATTAACTTATTTTATGAGCTTGTAAGTGTTCTCCACTTCAGAATAGACTATACCAGGAACACATGCCATAGAAGCTGATTATCAGCAAGGTTCAGAAACGTTAGTGTATTAATGCTAGAAAATCCTCAACCTCATATTTTGAAATTGGATTGGTTTTTTATTTTATACATATTTATCTAGCTCACTGATTGGTCTTATTAGCCATAACAAGGAGAAATAAATATCTTAAGGAATTCCGGTTTATAATATTTAGCCTGGTTCTGACGTCAAAGGGAGATGAACTGAACATGTAGTCCTTTGAGGGTGCTTTTGGAGATAATGAGTCTCACTTTCAGTCTAAAACGTGGAGATTCTTACATGATTTATTTAAAAAGGAAACTTTTGGCAAAAACATTTATAATGATTATGTAAATGGAATGAGTATTTTTCCAATGAAGGTGAAAACCGGTGAGGAGAAGAGTCCTAAGTGGTTAGACAGGGATTGTGTGGGGAAGTGCACACACTTGAAGTATTTTTGTGGGTAGAGGCAGCTTCACTTGCAATCTTGATAGATGGATGAGGTGAGAGCCACCATCATACGCTTTTCCTTCCAGTGTTACGTTCAAGTCTCTTGAATGCCCACCTATAGTTGGACTCAAGAGCCTAGGAATGACAGCGTTTAAAAATCCCTCTTGTTCTACCATGTGCATGCCATCTCTTTACTTCAATTTAGTAATAATGGAACTATGCTTGGACACATTTTGAGCATATTAAAATGGCAACATTGTATATAGATGGATTTTTTTTAATCACTGGAGATGGTCTTTAGAATAGATCTTTAGAATAGACCCCATATGGTGGGGAGGGGAGATTACATTTTTGATGCCTATTTTACTGAAATGATTAAACACATTTTTAGAAAATTCTAAACCTAAAACTTCTGCATTGGATTGCACTAACGTGCCCCAAGTCAATTAGTTTAAGATAATAATGCCGCAAATTTGGTGGGTAATATGAAATCCCTTTGCAAAACTGAATTCCAGATATAGTAATGATTTTATAGACATTTATTCTGTCAACTTTTATGGTCTTTCCTCTTCCATTTTACTACCAGAATTCCATATTCTTCAAGGGCCCCTGCTGTTTCAGAAATAGCTCTTAGCTGTGTTCCACAAGTTCATCTATTCTCCCTTTGACTATTAACCCTGTGCCAAAGAATGAAAAATCAAAGTTAATCTGAATTTTAGACTCCTTTGTTGTTTCTCTTAATCAATTATTGATCAGAATTATCTGTCCTTTCCTCATGTGTCTTTTTTAAATTCCCGTAATGAATTTTCTTTGCTTATCAGTTTAATACCATAATTTAAAGATAAAGCAAAAGCAGGAGGGTAGTTTACTTTTAAGCCTATAGTGTGGACACAAGTGAAGACTTTATGGGAGAATTTATCTGTCTTGATGTTTAAATTTCTTAAAACAATCAAGATTTTTTTGGTCATACCTGACAGAGGGAAGGAATATAATCACATTTTACTGTAGGAATTTCATATCATTTGCATCTAGTTTCTAGGTCACCTATAAGTGAGGTCACTTTGAGGGAGGGTTATGGTTACGAGGAGGATAGTAATGGCCAAGAGATTTATCCCAGCAGTTTATCAGCTGTGCAAATTACCATTATGTTTTTATAAATGCCTCTAATTTCTCTAACATGTTTTGCTCTGTTTATGAATTTCAATGGGCTTCTAAAAGTAGTTTGAACTTGTAGATTTATTTACCAGGCTGCATTATTTTCAGTGAGTGATCCTGAGTAAAAGAAGTTTCTGGTGACATGTTATTCTTTACTTTTCTTGCATCTAGCAGTAATATAGCTACAGGCATGATTAATGGGAGATTTTGTCCTCTGTGCCAAAAATTAACTTATGGAACCTCAAAATGATTGTTACTAAGTGTTTAAGTGGACTAAGGTTAGTTGAACAGAGCATCATTACCCAGATCTAAGTGCTAAAGAACACGATTTGAAAAACATTTATCATAATGTGATAGATTACATATAAATAATTGTGTGTGTTTCCTATGCTCTAAAGTGTTTTCATCTTAAGCATAATGGTCACATGTTATTTCTTGTTTCTAGTTTTGTCTCCTGGTCTGCAGTGTGTGCACATTTTTTACAGTCTTGGGAAGTTATGTTCCTGGGGTTATACTCAGCTATCTACTGTGTAAGTATAGTAGGACATTTGGCTAATTGACGTGATGCATATGGTATCATTTAATCGTCCCAAGACCTTTCATAGTTTGGAAGAGAGAAATGAGTTCTTAATTATGAAGCAGGTTAATTATTCTTTAATTTCCTGCGGTACAAAGTTTCTCCTTTTCCTAGAGACGTGTTTATATTTTTAAATTGGAAGAATACTTGCCAAAAGGCAGTGCTTAATTTTATTTTAAATTATGTCAATAAATAAGCTGTACTTCCACCCTCCACAAAAACACTAATTACTTTATCCTTGTGTGTGTTCTTTGGCTCAAAAAATAATTAAAACCACAATAAGATACCATTATACCTTCACCAGAATTGTTAAAATTAAAAATGCTGACTATATCAAGTATTAGCAAGGGTGTGGAGAACTGGAATTCTCACATACTGTTGGTGGGTAGGTAGAATGGTACAGCCACTTTGGATAACAGTTTGGCAGTTTTTTAAAAACTACTATATGACCCAGCCATTCCACAGCTGGAGAAATGAAAGCATATATCTACACAGGGACTTGTAAATGAATGTTCATAGCAGCTTTATTTGTAGTAGCCAAAAATGGAACACACTTCTTATGTCCGTCAACAGATGTATGGATAAACAAACTGGATATCCATACAATGGATTACTACTCAGCACTGAAAAATTAATACATGCACCAGTCTAGATAAATCTCAAAATAATTAGATTGAGCGGGAGAAGCTAGATAAAAAAGAGTATATACTGTATGATTCCATTTATATATAATGCAAACTTATCTTTAGTGACAGAGCAGATCAATGGGGATGAGGTAGGTGGGGTCGGGGAAAGGCAAGAGGGAAGGATTAACAGAAATATGAGGAAACTTGTAAAGGTGGTAGATATGTTCACTATCTTGATTGTGGTGAGGTTTTCTTAGTTGTATGCATATTTGAAACCTTATCAAATTGTTCACTTTATGTGCAATTTATTGTATGTCAACTATAACTCAAAAATGCTGTAAAAAAAAAACGTAGATCTCCTGCTTCTCCTGAAAAATGTGAAAATCTGGTGCTGGAGTGGTGAGCTCTCTGCACTTAATTAACCCTCATATTTCCCTATTTTTCTTACATCAGCTTTTAAAATTTACATATATCTCCTTGGCTTCTACAGATATTTGAGTTTGCAACTCCTATTTAAAGGGTAAATGGGCACATTTCCTAACAACAATGAAGAAATAAACAGAAGAGAATACAATACATTCAGTGTGGCAATCTTCATTTCTTTTTGTATTCCTAATGCATAACACAAATGGCAAATGGTCCAAGCTCATCCATTCTCCCAAATGTAACTCATATAGAATATTGGCCTCTTGATCTGCCTTGTTTAGGAAGTAAAGGAGAAGAGAACCAGTGAAGGAGAGTCTAATACGGGCAAGGCTTTATTCAGGTGGTTTGCGTTCATCTCATTTATTCTTCACTACAACAATGTTATCCCGATATCTTCACAATATTATCCCAATATTACTGATGAGAGGCTAATGGATTAGTAATAACTTTCCTATGGTGAAAATGCACTTAACAAATAAGTAGAGTTGAGATTTTAATCCAGAACTGTTGTCTGGAAAGCATGAATCTTTGTATATACATTTTGAGGGTAAAAGGATTGAAGGGGGGGAATTGATCTAATTGTAAGTCTTTGAAAACAATAACTATAAGCGTGGGTGTGTGTGTAGGAGAAAACGTTTTCATTGCAGGGAGAAGAATAGAAATTATGAACTTATTTGACAAAGGCATTTCCCTAAGAAAAAAACTTCTTTTTGACAGTAGGGGAACTGAAATATTTTTGTGAAATACTAAGATGTAGCCTTCTGAAAGGAAGGTCATTTTACCTACATTCTCTTCCTTCTTATGTTTCAGTACTGTGTGCATTTTTGTGTCCACTTTTTAAGTGTAATGATATTGGACAAAAAATATACAGCAAAATCAAATCAGTTCTGCTGAAACTAGATTTTGGAATTGGAGAATATATCAATCAGAAAAAACGTGAGAGATCTGGTAAGTAAAGTTTGAATTTTAGATTCCATGCATGAAATGAGACATTCATGGGCTATTTATGATGAAATCACTTTCCATACATTTCAGGGTGTTTTAGCCTTTTACTGCATTGTAACATAGCCTTTTCCTATTTTGGGTTTTATCTTTTCTCAAAAGTACAATAAATTGACTTTTTAATCCAAATTGTCAGGGGAAGGAGAAAAGGATTCAACAATTTTATATTTGCTATTTATGATTTACTTTTTAAAATTGTTTTATTTTGGGGTGGACTACTGCAAATAAAAAATGACACAGGGAGGGCTAAGAGTGTGAGAACCATATTAAGAGGGGAGCGAAAGAACAGGACAAGGAAAAAAAAATACAGGAAAAACCAATGTGGTCATTTTTCACTTTTTAACTTTGCCTATGACTTTATAGATTCTCAAACTATAGCAAGCATCACAATTGCCCTAGAGGGCTTATTAAAGGATAGATTTCTGGACCCTACCTCAGAGTTTCAGATTCAGTAGGTCTAGGGTAAGACCCAAGGATTTGCATTTCTAAAAAGTACACATTGGCGGTGCTGACACTGCTCGTTCAGGGGCCACACCATGAGAACCACTGATGTGGACCATTTCCCTTGGAAATCAAACATTTGCAAATATGTGAAACTTGTTATATGCAAACATTTAATTATATGGAGGCATTGGAGAATATGAGGAATGGGGGTAAGGATATATAATGGATAAAATACACTGTGTCTAAGCGGGCCAGGAAACTGAAAGCGTCCACATTTTTTCTCAACAGAAGCAGATAAAGAAAAAAGTCACAAAGATGACAGTGAATTAGACTTTTCAGCTCTTTGTCCTAAGGTATTTTTTGTTTAGTTTTCAATTTCTTCCTGTGTGGTTTGACTGTACGTTTATTTACATGTACTAAGGCTGAATGATTTTTCTAATAGAACCCTCCTGTTTCTCTAAGATGATTGAACAATTTCAAAAGGAAAATACTCATCTGGTTTTTATTATTCTGACATTTTTGGTGTTAGAATGGAGTTTGCAAAAGATTTTCCACAGAAGCTTAAAATGTGCCACCGGTGTTTATGTTAACACAGATTAGCCTCACGGTCGCTGCCAAAGAGTTGTCTGTGTCTGACACAGACGTGTCCGAGGTCTCCTGGACTGACAATGGGACCTTCAACCTTTCAGAAGGATACACTCCACAGACAGACACTTCTGATGGTATGCTGACATTTCTAGATACCCTGATTTTTATTAGTATGAGTGCATGCAAAAATATTTAACTCTGTTAACTGCTGAATGGATAAACACAGTGTGGTATATCCGTACAATGGATATCGCTTGGTTACCAAAAGGAAGTACTGATACTTGCTACAGGGGTGAACCTCGAAAACATTAGGCTAAGTGAAAGAAGCCAGACCCACAAGTCCACATATTGTATAACTCCATTTATATGAAATGTCCAGAATAGGCAAATCCAAATAGATGGAAAGTAGATTAGTGGCTCCTAGGGGCTAGGGGAAGAGGGAATGGTGATGACTGGTACTTAGTATGAGTTTCTTTCTGGAGTGATGAAAATGTTCTAGAATTAGACAGTGGTGATGATTGTACAGCTTTGTGTCTATATTAAAAACCACTGACCTGTACACTTTAAAAGTACTTTATCGTATATGAATTATATCTCAAAAGCTATTATTTAAGAGTTGGGAGGGCAAAAGGGGTGATTAGACTCACATGTGTGGTGATGGACTATAATTAGTTTTTGGGTGGTGAACATGATGTAATCTACACAGATTTTGAAATATATTACAATGTACATCTGAAAGCTATATAATGTTATAATCCAATGTTACTGTAATAAAATTAAAAAAAAAAAAGAATTTACTATGTATCAGGCATTGTGCTAAAGCCCTGGAGATACAGTGGTCAGTAAGATGATTACTGTTTCTGACATCACAGAACATAAAATTTACCATTAAATTTTACAAATATGAAGGTGCTTACCAATTCCTCTTAGTCTGTAGTTTAAAGAATTATGTGGGAACACAAGTGTATAAAATTAATGAACTGCCCCCTGCAAAAAAAGAGAGAAAAACTTAAGCCAGTCCATGTCCAAATCTGCCTTTATTTTGAAAACAAATAATTAACAGTCAAAAAAGTTAACTTCTGAAATGTCTGGTGGCATTGTTTATAGATAATGGGAGGAGGAGAGAGAGAAGTTAATTCCCCGTGTCCAGGGCTGGTCCTCATTGAAAGAGACGGGAACATGGAGGGCAGCTTCTCCGAATCCAAATCGGACTCCCAAGTTTCCAATGTTCTTCCTCAAAGTTAGTTTAAACAAACAAAAACCCAACCAAACAAAAAAAGGCTTGTTTTATAATTAGGTTAAATACAATTTAAAATAAATTGAGACAGTTCTTGTGCAGTAACTTACCTTTTGCTGGTCTCATTGGATTATTTCAAGTCTTTTTAGCTATATACTGAAAATATGAGCAGTTTATAATGGAGGATTAGGAATAAATTGTTGTATATGTATTTTCACAAGCAAGCACACATCTTTTTTTCAAGAGGAAGGAGGGAGGCTGGGCAAGGTTTGAAAGAAGATAGGTTTGGAGATTGGGAGACCCAAATGTAGTCTTGCCTTTGTCATTAGTTAACTGTGTGACCTTGAACAGGTGACATAATTTCTGTGGACCTCAATTTCCACATCTTTAAAGTGTTTTAGGACAGGATCACTGAAGTCTGCTGAAGCTCTACAAGCTCTAAATATCGACGAGACCAGGATAACAAACACTTTGTTTTTAAGCATCTCATCTCAGATTTACTCAACAAAGGGGACAACAATAATCTACTCCACATATGAGGCTTTTCATTAAAAATACATTGAAGATTTCAAATCACTGTTGTAAAAAGTTAACTAAAAGATTTTCTATGAAAAGTGAAAAACAATAAAATCACTGTGTACTAATCTGATGTTGCTTTTAAATGTCCCAAATTTTAAAGTGTTCCTATAGGATATAGTCAGGATGCGAGTTTGATTAAAATGGTATGGGCAATTTCAGCTATATTTCTGGAAAGCCAAATGCTTCCATAAGCTCTTAGATTGAATATGGAATAGAAGGAGTAGCCTCTTTTAAGTTCATTGCTTTAAACAAACACAGGTCACAGATAGTCAAATAGGTCTCCATGGATGAAAATGCTGAGGCTGGATAATATTCATTCACCATCTGCTCTACCAGAATCCATGAAAAATTCCCATTGAAATATTTTTTACTTTGTGATCATACATATCCACATTGGCTTAAGCTAATTCCCTCCCCATGGGGAGGATAAAATTTTTGTTTATGGTAAACATTTAAACATTAGTCAAAGCTTCAAGCTAACACGAGACAGGTTGAATATTAAGTCATTATATACACTGTTTTGTGCTTAAGAGGAAAGCTAAAGACTCGGGAGCGGGGGCATGTAGTGTTTGTGTATTTGTGGAGGAACAGTGTCCCAGATTTGGGAGGGGTCCAATATGTGGTTAAATTGATTTAACCTGAAACGGGAGGCTGGATGAATACCAAGGTTGCCCAGAGGGTTCAGATTAAAATCAGATATCTTTTAGACAGCTCTTTAATTTCAAATTTATTACGGTACTTACGCTTCAAATTTCTGTTATACATTTCACAGATCTTGACCGACCTAGTGAGGAAGTTTTCTCTCGAGACCTTTCAGATTTTCCATCTCTAGAAAATGGCATGGGAACAAATGATGAAGATGAATTAAGCCTTGGCCTGCCTGCTGAGCTCAAGAGAAAAAAGGAACAGTTGGACAGCAGTCTCAGACCGAGCAAAGAGAGGCAGTCCACAGCTGGGCTCACCCTTCCTCTGAGCAGTGACCAAACCTTTCACTTGATGAGCAACCTGGCTGGGGATGTCATCACAGCTGCTGTGACGGCTGCTATCAAAGACCAGCTGGGGGGCGCACAGCAAGCACTTTCCCAGGCTGCACCCGGCCCAGGAGAAGACACAGATACTGAGGAAGGTGATGACTTTGAACTCCTTGACCAGTCAGAGCTCGATCAAATTGAGAGTGAATTGGGACTTTCACAAGACCAGGAAGCAGAAGCACAGCAAAATAAGAAGCCTGCAGGCTTCCTGTCTAATCTCCTCGGAGGCCATTAGCCTGTGGATCAACTTGTACAACAGAGCACAGATAAACTACCAAAAAATTTCAAACAAGCAAAAAAAAAAAACAAAACAAAAAAATTTTTTGAACTGTGAGCTTTACTGATTACTTTAGATTTTTTTTGGTCTTATTTTCCCTTCTGCGGTGAATTAATTGGATATATATCAGCTGACACTGATAGATTGATATTTCTGAGTTATTTTTATGTAATAGGCATGGAAATGAACTTTATATATACACATACACACACACTGTGTTGTCAGAGATGAAAATTAGGGGTTGTTTTTAAAGCAAAAAAACCCCACCAAATTATTGAGATCTTCCTATAAGTATTCCTTATTTTTTCTTTACAGTTAATTTTTCAAGCATGCAAAAAGTTTATTGTAACTCACTGAAATATTAACAATTAATTGTGAATACATGCTGTATCAGCTCCTTTGTTCCTAATACTTGGAAATAGTTAAAAATTCTTGGTAGATTTTGCTGTAAAAAGACAAAAACTATCAAGATATCTTTAGTTGAAGGACTTGGGAAATACTATCAAAATTAATTTCCTAGGAAAATTTTAAAAAATATATTTAACTACTTTGGATAGGCTGATACATTTCCATGTTATTTCTGCAGTTATAGACTTAGGCTTACTTGTAAATGGCATGCTCCATTGACTGCCAGCTCTAGTCTTGCATTGAGTGGTATTAACTCATAGAAAGCAAGTAATTAATTATATATCACATCGATGGTGATTTTGATGTAAACAGATTGGGCTGTGTTTTGTTGTTCAATTGTCATGTATTTGTAATAGGGATATTTTGGGTGCAGATCTATTCTGCCTGCTCAGACCTAGGCTAAACCCTCATCTTTCATATTATGTCATAGAAAAAGTCTCTCATTAAAATTGTGAAACTAGTTTCTAGTAGGCTGTGTGAGTGCTGTGGTCATCAGCAGTAGAGAAACAGTAACTGTTTTTGTAGTCGGTCTAGACTCCCCTACAGGAGAGAAACTTGCTTGGCTTTAAATTGTATTTATTTGCCATTGAAGTCTAAATATGTAATCTGTTTCTTATTGGGAAGCTAGAATATATTTTTCCTTTATTTTAAACTTTTTAGATCACCTTTAAATAACCAAATTTGACTTAGGTTTTTAACAAAGGACTAAAGAGCATAAATCAAGCTAATTTCGTTTTTGTCATATAAACTTTTAATGGTGTTGAGGGACCATGTCAGCAACTACCAACAATCTCTTCAATCTTCAGGTACAGCTGGCATTTCTACAGATGCATACAGACACCTGAGACCCTCAGACAGGAAGGATAATCCAAGAATACAGGAAATCTCTGGCCCCCTCCCTTCATTTTATCCCTTTCGTTGTATTTCTAAAGACTAATTATAGGTAATCTGACATTTTAATGTAGCACCTCTTATTTATTTATTTTTCTGAGGTATTAAAATATCTAGACCGAATTTTGCCAAACGTTAAAGGGAGAGAAGTTACTGAAGACTTTGAACACTTGCTTTTCGTGATGACTATGCTTATATGTCATTAGTGCCTCATGACTGTGTTTGATGTCCTTTATGAATACAAAGTGAGCCTGTGCCTTCATTATCTTGCCCATTTTGGTACAAATGAAAACCTGATGTTAGATCTACGAACTGTGTGGGTTTGGGAGGAATATATCTGAATCTTATTCAATAAGAGTTTCTGGACATGAAGAAAAATACAGTCACATATTTATAAAATAGTTATCAGGATTCTTTTTTTTAACGTGTGTTTCTTCATTTAAAAAACGTTCTTGGCCATGAAGTCAAAAAGTTTAAAGGTCATTTCAATTTCTTCATTGACGGGAAAACAAGAAGTTAAATAATCCAAGTAATTAAAGAATGTGTTACAAGTAACTGGAAAATCCTACGAGAAGATAAACTCGAGAGTCGATGGTATGAACAATAAAGCTAGAATCAAATGTTATAAACTATAAATTAAAAGGGCTTTGGAGATGGGGAGGGTGATAGGGTATAAAAATGTGTTACTATTGTATGGAGGGAACATAGAAGCTTTCCATGGACAGTACATTATCACCTTATATGCACTTCAATATCATTTGTTGAAGAATATATGTGATTACAAATTTACACAATGCACTAATGGTACTCTTAATTCAAACATACATAGGGATGTTGAGGGTTTTTGTTGTGTGTGTGTGTGTGTGTGTGTGGTCTTTGAGGCGACAGGGCATTATATGTAGTCCTTTTTCTGGTTTTAGGATACAGTAACAATAAACCCTGTGATTGATCCTGCACAGTAGGAGACTACAATTCCCTTCTCATGAGAATTTATGCAGTCATTAAAATGTGAAGCATGGATTTTTTTTTTTAATTATAGAGGAGTTGTAGAAAAATGTTTTGCTCACTTCCTTTAGAAAATGTTGAGCAAAACCATACAGTGGGAATAGCATACATTGATCATGCATTTTGATCTGAAACAGTAAAGCAGGACTCAAAAAGTTCCAGTTTGCTTTGGAAGGTCAATCCAGGCTTAAAGTAGTGTCTATATTCTCATTCTGAAACATCTTTGCTTTTTCCTTATCCTAAAAATCTTAAAAAGTGATTTTTTAAAAGATGCCCCATCCCCAGTTTAGTAGAATACTAAGAAACGAAACTTTTATAAGCTTTTGCAGTTGGCAAACATCCTCAACATATTTAGGCATCTCAATCTTTTATTTGAAATAAGTGCAACTTTCTTCCTTTTTTAAAAAATGGCAAATGCTGGCATACTACTGATTTTGGGCAAGAGCAAATATACACTTAAACAGATGTAAACGTTTTCCTTTCCTGTTTACAATTTAGGTTGTTGTGGTTCTTTACACTGCTCCAGCTCTGTTAGTTACAAGAGAGGAGATTATTCTGAAAACTCTTAGTAAACTACTGTTGTCATATGTCATTTGTATTGTGATGAAGTTAGAAAGTTTCAGAACCATATTTTTGTGTATTATTCCTCCATTTCCACTGCAGCATTTAAGTTAGGATGGAATGTTGGAAATATGAGTTCTGGTTCTGATGTTAATCTCATGGCCTTGAGACACAATTGTCAAAGTCACATAACATCCCCAAACCACCACCTCAGTTTTCCCAATCAAAATTAGGAAGCAATTCTTATCCTGTCACACAGGGATGTTTTGAGAATGAATGAAAAAAAAAGTGAAGCACTCTCTGGGGGGAAAAAAGCTATATAAAACCAAAATAGTGATTTTTTTTCCTACCTGTGTTTCAACTAAGCCTTCTTTTTAAACATTAAAGTCAATCCACAAGTACCTACTTACAAGAAAACTCTAAGTTTCTTTTAATGGGTCTAGCACTATATTGGCCTCATAATCCAATAAATGCTGTGGAATAAAAGGATGAAAAGTGTTGCAAAAACATCTCTTTCAGTTGACTGGACCACATGTGAGGTTCTACACTAATCATTTTTAATGGTTCTAACACTTACTGGATGTGGGACTCTTGAGTAAGTCACCTAACACCTCTGTACCTGTTTCCTTCATCTATAAAATTAAGACATAGCACCTACTTTATAGTATGTTGTAAGGATTAAATTTTTAAGACTGGGGGTAGCAAACTGTGGCCTGTGGGCCAAATCTGGCTTGCCACCTGTTTTTGTATGGAATACCAGCTAAGAATGATTTTTCACACTTTTAAATAGTTGGAAAAAATCAGAATATTTCATGATATGAAAAATATATGAAACTTAAAATTCAGCATCCATAAATAAAGTTTTATTAGAATATAGCCATACTCATTTATGTACTGTCTTGCTTTGATGCTATAACAGAAAAGTTGAATAGTTGTGACAGACACCATAGGCCTAAAAAGCCTAAAATATTCACGATCTGGCCCTTTATAGGAAAAGTTTGCCAATCCTTGGTCTAATAGTAGAAAACACTCAATTACAGTTAGGATCATGCATAATCCTCATGACTCTACAAGTAAGTTGTGTTAAGAGCATTTTTCCGAAGGACAGGGTTAAATGAATTATCGGAAGTCACATGGCTAGTAATGGGAAAAGCCAGTTTGACCGCAAAGCCTATTCTCTTTCCAATATGTCACATTATCTAATATTTTTGGTTTTCTTTTTGTATATTAAGAGGGGCTGGCTCCGTGGCCGAGTGGTTAAGTTCACGCGCTCTGCTGCAGTGGCCCAGGGTTCGGATCCTGGGCGCAGACATGGCACCGCTCGTCAGGCCACGTTGAGGTGGCGTCCCACATCCACAACTAGATGGACCTGCAACTAAGATATACAACTGTGTATGGGGGTGGGGGGGGGGGGTTGGGGAGATAAAAAGCAGAAAAAGAAAAAAAAAAGAAGATTGGCAACAGTTGTTAGCTTAGGTGCCAATCTTTTAAAAAAGAAAAAAGAATTTCTCTTTAAAAGAATGATCATAATTTTAAATAGTTTAACAGAATTTCACTAAATATTGAAGACTGATTTTATTTGATTTAGATTTTTTTAAAAAAAATCCAGAAACCAGCTGATCTATGTTTTTCCAAATGCTGTAATAATCAGGTTTTGCTGTAAATTCCAATTCCTTGTTAATTTGAGAAAAAAACTTTGCATATCTAGATATCCAAAAACGAAGAGGTAGTAAAATGTTTTAAAATTGTTTATTGAAAATGCTTTACTTAACATTTTTTAGGAACACAGAATTCATAGAAATTGGAAACCATTTAATAAATAAATGTATGTTTTATATTCTATATTTGTTACCCCCAAAAGTTAACCTCAACTAATCCAATCTCCTTTATAGTTTTCCTTTTAAAAACCAAGTTGTCACTGCAATATAGGAGTGTGGAAAGTAGTAAAACTGTCACAAGAGAATATTGTGATCACATATCAATTGACTCGAAGGTGACCTTATTATTTCTTATTTTAAAATTTGTAATTATCAAAGATCAACATCCCAACATCTTCCACGACTGAAAAGGAACCACATCGTTGTAGGCACTGTTACTTTAACAGTGTGCGCCATAACTTCAAAAGCTTGGTAATTAAGTGGACTATCTTAAGGGCTATGTCACAGTATCCATAAGGAATTCTAATTTTCAATATTTTCACATCTAAATTTTTTGTCACAGGCGGTCTCAGTTTAAATTCTTCAGGAGAACGATTAATTTGATAATAAACATTTTTGATAATACTGTCGGCAGAGATTGGACATATGAACATAGATAGTACTCTGGATAGGCTGCGGAGAAGTTTAACTCAAAGGTCCTTTGGTTAATCGGCTTGCATTTACCAAGGAGCTATTGGCTACAGACCTGCTCCTTTCTGGTATTTTTCCAGTCAAACCCAGATACTGCTGCTGGTTCTGCCCAAGGCCCAGATCTATTTCTGATGCCCTTATAAACTGAAACACTTTTTGAGTCCCTACTGTTTATCAAATGAAGAATGAACAGCAAACTCTAGAATTCAACCCTTTACCCAATGATAGCTTAATACTTTCTAGTTGTATTTTCCCTTCTTTACCTGTATCCTATGCTTCACTCATACTAGACGTGTTCTTCCTAAATATGTCCCTTATTTTCCTCTTTCCACAGTATTTCTTCTACCTGTTTCACTCCACTTTTTCCACTTGCAGATGAAATCCTCTATCTCCCCCCTCCTTCTGGACACATCTGAAATGTCAGCTCCTTAACGAAAATTTTTCTGATCTCTCTAATTGATGAGATTTCTCTATTTTAAATACCTACTGCCCTTTATATTTCATTGTACTTAACCCTGTCTTTATTGTATTGGTTAACTGTATTTTTTACCATCCCTAACAAATCACAAAAATTCCTTGTAAGTAGGGGTGTCTTAATTTAGAAACAGTAGAATATCATAAAGGATAGGGTGATATGGTGATTTATAATAAGAAATGTGCATTTGGTCTTCCTCCCATCCCTGGCACAAAGCTCCCCAAACCCTTGGAATTTCCTAAATGATGAGAAAGATAAAGGCATCTTTTGTTATGGTAATGAGGTGACATTTGGAAAGCCCTAGTTATCCTACCTGAGGGAGTGGCACACCCTAAACTCCATAGGGACAGAAGCTCCTGTATTCGGGACCCTTCTGGACCTTGCCCTGTGTATCTCTCCATCTGGCTGTTCATTTGTATCCTTTAATATCCTTTGTAATAAACTGGTAATCTACTAAGTAAACTGATTTCCTGAGTTCTGTGAGTTGTTCTAGAAAATTAATCAAATCTGAGGTCATGGAATGTCCAATCTATAACCAGTCAGTCAGAAGCACAGGTCACAACCTGTGGGATCTGGTACTACCTCCAGGTAGATAGTATCAACATTGAGTTGAATTGTAAGAGACTCAGCTGGTGTTGGAGAATTGCTTAGTGGTGTGGAAACCCACACATTGGAGATAGGCAGAATGCGAAAGAGGTTATGGGAGATACTGAAAACCAAGCAGAGGAATTTTAACTTCCTCTTATGGGCAACAGACAACCATTCTTGAACAGAACAAGTGACATAAAAGGAAAAATGGTTTAGGAAAATTAGTCTCATTACAATAGGTAGACTAAGAGGAAAGAGTGCGGCTCTAAGGAGATTGCAGAAGAAGAGCAGTACACTGAAAAATTAATATGGTGGAGAAAACAATGTCCCTTTGAAGAGGAAATGTAAAGAACCTATGGAGAGTTCAAAGATGCTGAAATGCAAAAGCAAAACCAGAAGTTCTTTACTTTTTCTTTTTGAGGAAGATTAGCCCTGAGCTGACGTCTGTGGCAAATCCTCTTTTTTTTTTTTTCCAATCCTTCTCTTTTTGCTGAGGAAGATAGGCCCTGAGTTAACACCTATGCCCATCTTCCTCTACTTTGTATGTGGGATGCCTGCCACAGCATGGCTTGATGAGCCATGCTAGGTCCACGCCCAGGATTTGAACTGGCAAACCTCAGGCCGCCAAAGCGGAGCACATGAACTTAACTGCTGGGCCACCCAGGTGGCCCCCAGAAGTTCTTTATTTTTATCTAGCCATCTTCTGCTTTACTTTTTAGAGAAGCTTGAAAATATACATTGTTTTGCTTATCCCAGTTGATGACTAATACTACTACTACCTACCTTTCTTAAAGTGGGTATCTGTCCAGAGGACTCAGCTATTTTAAAAGATTTTGATAATCTCAAAATCAAGTTTTCTGGAATAAAAATCACCATCAGACTTAAATTTTGCACTACAAAAGATTCATTTAACAAATACTGAGGGACCAGCCCCGTGGCCGTGTTTGCGCCCTCCACTTTGGCGGCCCAGGGTTTCACCAGTTCAAATCCTGGACGCGGACATGGCACCGCTCCTCAGGCCACGCTGAGGCGGCGTCCCACATGCCACAACTAGAAGGACCCACAACTGAAAATATGCAACTATGTACTGGGGGGATTTGGGGAGAAAAATGCAGGAAAAAAACCCCCCAAATACTGAACAAGCTCTGTGCCAGCACTGTGCTAGCACTAGGGTATACAGCAATGAAAGGAGTTGCTGCTCTCAGAGAGCATACAGTCTAGATGCGGATGACTAGCCTATAATGTGACTAACCATCCTGGTTTGCCCAGGATGAAGGAGTTTCCTGGGATACAGGGCTTTCAATGCTAAAACTAGGAAGCCAGTGACAAACAACAAATGCTAGTGGTAGCCAATTTCCCAAAATGGTCCCCAAAGACACCCCACTCATGCTTTTATGTAGTCCCCTCCCACACTAAATAGGGCAGACCTTCATAAATAAGAGCACATTGTGGAAATGCCCATGTGTAACTTCCAAGGCTAGGTCAAAAAGACATTGTGGCTTCCACTTTGCTCTCTCCAGGGGAAGCCAATTGCCCTGTTATGCGGACACTCAAGCAGCCCTATAGAGAGGTAGGTCCCCTTGGTGAGAAACCAAAACCTCTTGCTGTGTGTAAATGAGGCATCTGCCCAGGGGATCCTCCAGCCAGTCAAACTGTCACATGACCTGAAGCCCTGGCCCGTATGTTCACTGCAATTTGATGACACCCTGAGCCACCCAAATTCCTGACTTAGAGAAACTGAGGTAATCAAAGTTTGTTGTTTTAAGCTGCTAAATTTGGGGGTAATTTGATACAGAGTAATAGGTAATACAATGCTATGGAGAAAAGTTACGCTTAGTAAAGTCAAGAGTTGGGGGTAGGCACTATTTTTGACAAGATATGGATAAGCCCCTCTTATAAGGGCATTTGGGCAGAAATCTTAAAAGTAAGGGAGCAAGCCAGAAAAAGAATGTTCGAAACAGAAGAATAAAGGATTTCTAAGACTTGTAGGAACAAAAGATGCTCCATAGCTCCGTAGCCTTGTTAAAGGAACATCAAGGGGGTCAAGGTGTCTGCAGTGGGGTGAGCGGAATGGGGAGAAGAGTGTGGCAGGAGATCAGAGGCAGGGCTGGGGGTGGTGGCAGATCATATAGGACTTCCTAGAATAAAAAAGTGTCTTAGTTTATTCCAGCTGCTATAACAAAATACCACAGTCTAGGTGGCTTATAAACAGCAAACTTATTTCTCACAGTCTGGAGGCTGGAAGTCCAAGATCAGGGTGCCAATATAGTCTGGTGAGAGCCCTCATTTCTGGTCACAGACTTATTATATCCTCTGTCGAGTCTCTTTTAAGACAGCATTAAGCCTGTCAGGAGGGCAGAGCCCTAATCACTCCCCAAAGGCCCCACCTCCTAACACCATCACCTTGGGCATCGGGTTTTCAACATATGAATTCTGGGGGGGCACAAACATTCAGAACATAGCAATAAGGTGTTTGAACTCTACTCTGAGCCACGGGAAGCCACTGGAGGGTTTTGAGCAAGAAGAGCAAAGTGACTTGACCTAGATTCTTAAATCCGTCTGTATGTTTGCGTAAAGGGCCGCTAGGATTCTGAAGACGCGGTGTTCAGTGCTGTAACAGGGCTGCCTGGTTCAGCGAGGCTGTGCAGAGGGGTCTAACCCCCCTGAGCCTTTAACATTCATGTCCCCATAGCCCTGCCCTGCTACCTAGGAGGCCACATAGTTAACGGAGCACACGGAATGGGGCTAGTCCGAACTGAGATGTGCTGCTAATTGTAAAACACACATTGGAGTTCCAAGATTTAGAACCAACAACCGAATCTAAAATTTCTCATGAAACCTTTTGCAGTGATTATATGTTGAGATGGCAATATTTTGGCTACACTGGGTTAAATAAAATACATCAGTCTCACCTCTTGCCTTTGTAAAAACGTGGCTACTATTCGAGTTAAGATTGCATACGTGGCTTGGACTACACTTGCACGGGCAGCGGCTCGGCTGCGGCTCTTTGCTCCTCACTGGCCAACTCGTCATTCACTAGTTTCGCCTGCGCCCTTCGCTGGAAGGGCCGCCCCAGACCCTCAGGTTTTCCCGTGAATTCCCTCGGTCTCCGGCCTGAGGCTCCGGTTTCCCGGACACCAGCCGCCCGGCGAGGGCTCAGGTGGTCCGACTGGCTGCTAAGCAGCAGCCCGCGCTTTCCCGACATCCATTCATCGGGCTGCAGGGGCGCGGCGCGCGGTCCTCGGAGAAGCCCGGACCCTCGCGTGGCCGCCTGGACCACTCCTCGGAGACCTGCTGACCCGAGAGCCGCCCCGGTACCCGACACCCACTTCTCGCGCAGTCGTCGCCTTAACCACCACGCAACACGAAAGAAAGTAGCGGAGGTGGCGCGGCACCCGTCAATCAACACCCACCTCAGGCCGACTGGGCGGGGCCTGGTTAGCCGCATACCTCCCTCGCCGTCCGCCCTTCTTGTTCTCGGAGGGGGCGTGACTACATGTCGGGAGGCGGGACTTCCTGTCCAGGGGGGAATAACTTCCCTGGTGTGCCGGAACTGCTCTCAGAGCGAGTCCGGAAGTCAGTGTAGGCTAGTTTTTCGTGGCGGCTGAGGCCGCTTAAGGACTGAACGCCTCGCGGGGTCAGAGCTCTGGTCTCTAGATTTCTGCTTTGGTCGCCTCTTATTTCCCGTCTGGCGATGGCGACGTACACCTGTATCACCTGCCGGGTGGCCTTCCGCGACGCGGAGCTGCAGCGGGCCCACTACAAGACGGATTGGCACCGCTACAACCTGAGGCGGAAAGTGGCGGACATGGCCCCAGTCACCGCCGAGGGCTTCCAGGAGCGTGTGCGGGCGCAGCGGGCCGTGGCGGAGCAGGAGAGCAAGGGCACCGCCACCTACTGCACCGTCTGCAGTAAGAAGTTTGCCTCCTTCAACGCCTACGAGAACCACCTCAAGTCCCGGCGGCATGTGGAGCTGGAGAAGAAGGCCGTGCAGGCCGTGAGCCGGAAGGTGGAGGTGATGAATGAGAAGAACCTGGAGAAGGGGCTGAGCGTGGACAGTGTAGACAAAGATGCCGTGAACGTCGCCATCCAGCAGGCCATCAAGGCTCAGCCGTCCATGTCCCCCAAGAAGACCTCCCCAGCGCTTAAGGAGGAGTCCAGGAGTCCCGCGGCGGTGGCTGATGGAGGACGTGGGACTCTCGACCGAGACCCGGCGGAGAAACCTCCCCGGCTCCAGTGGTTTGAACAGCAGGCGAAGAAGCTGGCAAAGCGGCAGGGAGAGGAGGAGAGTGAGGAGGAAGAGGAGGACCTGGATGAAGACGGTCAGGGCTCTGTCTGAGGGCAAGGGGAGGACGGGTCCCCCTTGCGTGTCCAGATGTACGCTGGAGATTGGAGGCGGGAGGTGTCAGTTTTTACGTGAAAATGATGCGTGAGGATGTTTAGATGCTTTCCGAAGTGACCTGCCTGGCCAGCATCCGCACAGGGCATTCCGTCTGTTTAGTTCGCTCTTGTAGATTCAGGGCCTAGAACCGTACTGGAGGGAGAAAAATAGGTGCTTAGTAAATATTTATAGAATGTGTCGTTGAATGAGGAAGCTTTTAACAGATGCCTGAGAGGACGTGTTACGTGCCACCCCATCTGCTGTAGAATTTGTAATTCTACTGGGTCTCTAGGGGTGATGGTTTTGTACTTCATTTAGTTGATTCAAACAGTAAAATGATTGGTTCAGAATCAGCTAGCTAACCTGAAATGAGGACATTGAGCCGGTAACCAGGCCTCCTTGACTTTGTGACCTATTTATTCCTGCCTTCCCGCATCACTTCCTATTAACACTGATATTGTAGGTGTTCGTATAAGCATAGGAAAGAAGCAAAAGACTTCCATTAAGGAGTTTACTCTGAGCTGGAAAAGGAAGATTAAGGAATTTCTTAGCCATACGAATTGGTATGTGGTAAATGAATAGATAAAATTGAGATCTTGAAAGAGGGTTTGCCCTCAGACATAATTGGCACCCTGTCTCCCCAAATAATAGGACTGTACCACTGTGTGTTTGTGAATCTTTCTGGTTTTTTTGATTATGGTTAACGCTTTTCTTAAACTAACTTTGTTTTTCAAATCTCTGGCCTGAAGATTGGGAAGATATTGATTCTGATGAAGAACTGGAATGTGAGGATGCTGAAGTGATGGACGAGGTCGAGGAGCAGGATGCAGAGGAGGAAGAGCCTGGGGGAAGCCCCCGCCTTGGTGCCATCCCTGTAACGGACTGCTTATTTTGTCCCCATCATTCAAGCTCCCTCGTGAAGAATGTGGCTCATATGACTAAAGTTCACAGCTTCTTTATTCCTGATATAGAATATCTTTCTGATCTTAAGGGGCTGATTAAATATTTGGGTAGGTACAGTAGTTTTACTTTTAGTGAGGAAATACCGCATTATTGGAGGGCAAGTCTTAAGGGAACATTAGTTTTGTGTTTCTTATCAATCTTTGATTTAATTACCTGCTTATTTTGTGAAGATCAAAAACTTGATGCATGCTTTTTGAATTGTGGAGCTAAATGGTGAGATTTAATCTGGCTGTAAAAAGCTCCTTTCATATTTTTTTCCTCAAATTATTATTCCAGGAGAAAAAGTTGGTGTTGGGAAGATTTGCTTGTGGTGCAATGAGAAAGGGAAATCGTTCTACTCCACAGAAGCTGTACAGGCACATATGAATGACAAAAGCCACTGTAAGCTCTTCACAGATGGTGATGCTGCTTTGGAATTTGCAGACTTCTATGATTTTAGGTAAGTCTTTGGCTTGTAATGTGAACCGAAGTGTGGTCCTCATATTTGCATTGAATGATATGAGAAGTATCATTGACACTGAAGTGTGTCTTTATGTGATATGTTCTTTATAACTCTCGTAACACTTCTCATTCCCTCTCATTTCATAGATAAGAAACTGAGCCTAACAGAGTTAAACACACACATCTAAGAAAGACAGCTGATAAAGCAAGGATCTCAGTTGCAAACTGAAGTTTGTCTGACTTGAAAACTTATTTTTGTTTTTTTTGGATTTAAATGATCAGGAGTTCAGTTTTGTCAGTTGCATTGTGAACAGGGGGCGCAGAAATTAGGTTTCGCATTTTGGTTTCCCTGAGAATCCTTGAATCACAAGCTGTCTCCTAGGAAGTTGGGATGGTTGCTGAACAAGGCCAGTCCCAGGCATTTGATGGTGAGATTATCCCTTAGGTGGTTCACCCTTAACTAGAGACTTGAATAATTCGTACATCATGCAGCAAATCTACACTCAGCATTTGTGAACAGCTTCTTCCTAGTGTCAGGATGCCTATGACATAGCAAGAGTGTGCTACACAAGCAGGGGCGTATATTACCATGCCAGGCGTGCGTAGTCCACATGACACAAGTGTTCAGAAAAGTCCTAGTCTTTTAAGTCATCCTTTTGCCTTTTCCTCCTGATGTCTCATTTCTCTCTTGTAGTGAGGGAGGATTTTTCATTTTAGCCACTTTGATGGCTGTGTAGTGGTATCCCCTTGTGGTTTTAATTTGCCTTTCCCTGTAGTTGAGAATGTTTTTATATATTAATTGGCCATTTATCTGATCAAGTCTTTTGTTTTTCTATTGGGTTATCTGTTGTACTATTAACATTTTAGTGTGCATTTCTCCAATTATTTTCTTTGTATATTTGAACATTTCTCAGAACACAGATTCTTCTAGAACTGCACTGTCCAATATGGTAATTACTAGGTGTACTAGGTGTATTCATGTGGCTATTTCTTAATTAAAAATCAAATTAAAAAATTAAAAATTCAGTTCTTCAGTTGCACTACCTACATTTCAAAGCTCAGTGCTTAAAAGCACGTGTAACTCATAGCTACCATATTGGACACACAGACATAGAAAATTTCTTTCATCACAGAGTTCTTTTGGCCAACACTGTTCTAGAATTTGGCTTTATAGTGGTTAAATTGACAAGAGCTGTATCTCCAGTTCTGCATTCTCCTCCTCTTCCTCTCTGGCAGCCTTCCTAGGGAGAAACAAACAGATGAATTAGTTATAGGTCATTTGCACACTGTCTTTTTTTTTTAGGACAATTTTAGGTTCACAGCAAAATTGAGCAAAAGGTACTGAGATTTCTCATATGCTCCCTGCCCCCACACATGCATAGCCTCACTCGTTATCAACATTCCCCCTGGTGGTACGTTTGTTAGAGTTGATGAACCTACATTGACCCATCATCATCATTCAAAGTCCATAGTTTGTATTATATTTCCCTCTTGGTGTTGTACATTCTGTGAGTTTGGACAAATGTATAGTGACATGTATCCACCATTGCAGTGTCATACAGAGTAGGTTCACTGGCCTAAAAATCCTCTGTGCGCCACCTATTCATCACTCCCACCCTCCCTCCATCCCAGCCACTGGCAACCACTGGTCTTTAATGTCTCCATAGTTTTGCCTCGTCCAGAACATCATACAGTAAGAATCATGCATATGTATGTAGCCTTTTCAGGCTGGCTTCTTTCACTTAGTAATGTGCATTTAAGGTTTCTCCATGTCTTTTCATGGCTTGACAGCTCATTTCTTTTTGATCTGAATAATATTC
Organism: Equus przewalskii; assembly: GCF_037783145.1. Lineage (NCBI taxonomy): Eukaryota > Metazoa > Chordata > Mammalia > Perissodactyla > Equidae > Equus > Equus przewalskii. Next base: position 43,867,404 of record NC_091850.1, read on the forward strand.
CATTATCTGGATGTACCATAGTTTATCCATCCACCTATTGAAGGACATTTTGGTTGCTTCCGAGTTTTAGCAATTATGAATAAAGCTATAAACATCCATGTACAGGTTTTTATGTGGACATAGTTTTCAGCTCCTTTGGGTAAAGACCAAGCAGAGCGATTGCTGGATCATATGGTAAGAGTATGTTTAATTTTGTAAGAAACCTCCAAACTTTTCCAAAGTGGCCGTACCATTTTTCATTCCCACCACTAATGAATGAGAGTTCCTTTTGCTCCACATTCCCACCAACAGTGAATGAGAGTTCCTCTTGCTCCACATTCTCACCAGCATTTGGTGCTATCACTGTTCTGGATTTTGGCCGTTCTACCAGGTGTGTCTTAGTGGCATCTCATTGTTTTAATTTGCATTTCCCTGTTGACATAAGATGTGGAGCATCTTTTTACATGCTTATTTGCCAACTGTGTATCTTTTTAGTGAGGTGTCTGTTAAGGTTTTTGGCCCATTTTTTAAGTGGGTTGTTTGTTTCTTATTATTGAGTTTTAAGAGTTCTTTGTATACTTTGGATAACAGTCCTTTATCAGATATGTTTTTTGAAAATATTTTCCCCCAGTCTGTGGCTTGTATTTTAATTCTATTGACATTGTTGTTCACAGAGCAGAACTTTTTAATTTTAATGAAGTCCAGCTTATCAATTATTTCATGGATTGTGCTTTTGGTGTCGTACCTAAAAAAGCCATCACCAAACCCTAAGTCATCTAGATTTTCTCCTATGTTATCTTTTAGGGGTTTTTATAGTTTTGTATCTTACGCTTCGGGCTGTGATCCATTTTGAGTTCATAGCTCATTTGCACACTTTTACTACAGAGAAAATGCTACCAAGTTGTTTTCTTTCCCAGACCATTCAGCTTGTAGTCCCTGCAACTGTTTATCCCTCCCTTTAGATAGCTAGCGGGTTTGCCACGTTTACAAATACAGTTTATGTCTTTTAGTTAAACTTGAGGTGTTCGTCTATTTATTGATGCCACTTCACTATTACAGGAGTAGCTACCCAGATCACAGGGAAGGGGAGGACCGTGATGAGGCCGAGGAGTTGCCTTCTGAAAAGAGTTTAGAGTATGATGACGAAACTATGGAGCTAATTCTACCTTCTGGTAAGTGTATTTGTCAAAAATGAATAGCTTAATGCCAGTGAGATTGTTGGAGAGGCATGTTCCTGTCCATTCCCTTCCATGCTGAGGGAAATAGAACATAAAACTTAAAAGTGTGGGTTTATGTTCTCAGGTACATGGTAAACTCCAAAGGTTACCACTTAGCTCTGTGTTGGCTATTTAGTTTAAATTGGATCAGTATTTTTACTCCTCTTATGACTCAGAATGCTCTGAATCAGTTATTTCTTTTTAAATATGTAGGCCCTTTCTGTTCTGTTCTTTGTCTATTTTTTGGTCCCATTTAGGTTTTTCTTCTTAATCTTGATTTATTCTTATTCTTTGAACTGATTCCTGCTTCCTAGCATTGCTCAGACTTCCAGATGGTAGCCTGGCATGGGTGGATCTGATTTACAGCACCCGGGTTGCCTCTCTGTGTTCTGGTTGTGGGGGTGGCTTGGAGTTTGAATTCTGCCTTCTGCTTTGGAGAACAGGATTCATAATGGTGGGAATTTATCCCAGGTGTGAAAGATAAAAGCCATGAGTATGAGAAACATCCGCTATTGTTTACGATGTTATGATTAGCTGGTAAGAATGGGGAAGCTACAGAAAACATATGTGAGCAGGACAGGAAATGGAATGGTAGAGATAATAAGATCCTAATACCTGGTATTTACTGAGTTATGTTATTTTATATGTACATTATTTTATCTTTACAACAAGCCTGTCAGTTAGATTCTGTTATCTTTATTTGACCTATAAGTCAGCTGAAGCTTAGACAGGTTGGGTAATTTATCCAAGATCATAGACCCAGTCAATGAATCCTTTTCTTCACTTCCCGACACTGCCTCAGAAGATTTGCAGTAGTGGTGGGGTCAGGAGCAGCCACCTTGCCAGTGGAAATGTCTGTGATGAAGAAGCCACTCTCTAGTGTTGTTTTCCACACAGAATGTCACTGCTTAGCTACAGCCAGCCCTATTTAACTTTTTTAATAACCTTTTAAGGCTAAGGGCAGCTTTAGAGTATGAGAGTAGAAGGCAAGGGCAGGCACAACCTGTCTTGAAGATGTAATTCTTCCTACAGGGACAAGAAAGCTATAATGCAGTAGAATATTGTGGCCTGTACGATACACAGTAGCAAAATAGGCCTAAATATGTCACAGAGAACCTTTTCTACTCTAGTCTTCCTCTGGTGAAAATACCAGTACGCAACATCAGAAATGAGTTTAATAACTTTTTTTCTAAGACTTATTTTTTTTTTAGCCCTTTGTCTCATTAGCTTCTACATCCTTAAGTGTAGAATAAGATCACAACAGACCTAGAGTAAGTTGAATAAAGATGGTCCCTGTAAAGCAGTGTGTGGCATGTAGTAGGTCCACTATGAATGTTGGCTTCATTTTGTATCGACATTAGCACATTATGTTATAAAAATGTGCACAATGAGCATTTCATATTTAATAAATATAGTCTAATTGAGAGAAATTTTCACCTGGACTTAAAATTTTTGAAACTTAAAGAGACTTCTTAGCTATCTAGAAATCATTTTCCTAGGATGATTGAGTTTTCTAAGGTCAGCCAAAGCCAAAATGGGCATCTTCTTAGGAATACTCTCTCTCTCTCCCACATCCAGAGGATTACTGAGTGCAGCTCCTAATTGGCTTTTGATTATTTTTTCTTTGTTTTCTCTTTACCCATTTGTCTGTGTCACCATTACAGCTTCCTGTCTGCTCATCTCCAATCTGGTGTCCACTTGACCACCAGAACATTCTTTCTAAAACAAACACCAGTCTCTTTTCCCTCTGGAATTCCTCCGGGGGAGCCACTGCCTTCAGGGTAGCTTAGTTTCTCCAACTGGTCCCCCAGGTATCTTGTGTGATTCCTTTACCCTCCCCCTTGAGTTTCCCTTCTCTGGCACTTTGCGTGTGTGGTGCCTCTGTCTTACTCCTATTCTTCCTTTAAGACTTGGGTTCACCCCCCTGAAAGCCTTTCTGAACTCAGCTCCTGCCCTGCATAGGGAGAGTCTCCTCTGTTCCTATGACACTTGCGTATCTATCATAACATTCCTCTCACATCTCTGTAATTGTTGGCTTGCTTGACTGTCTGCCCCCATTACTTTTCAGAACAAAGATTACTTCTTTCATCTCAGCAGAGGCTCGCAGACACACAGAGCCAGATACATGTTTGTTGACTGAGAGGTTGGAGGCAACTTTTAAAAGGAAAGCAAGGTTGATTCCTTTGGGCCTGCCATAGTACAGGAAAAGGAGAGCAGAAGGAGCCATTCTGGGCTATGAAGTGACCTCGAGGGCTTAGAATGATATTTGCCTGCGGTACTGAGCAGCAGATTGCTTTGCCTTTACATTGTCATGTAGTCAAAGAAGAAACTGGCGTGAAATTAACCTGAAGGTCCAGTTTCCCTAGTTTTTGAAGCCTGGGTTTCCTTGCTCACAGCTGCAGGTGCACTGACTGAGTCATGTTGCTTAAAGGGTTGGGTAATAAAGCTCAGGACGGCTCTTTGACCTGGACTTGGAAGTAGTGAGGTAGCTGGTGTGGTGTTAGAGCACTGTGAAATACTGTACTTTTAGACAGAGTCAGGAAAGATCTAACCAACAGCCAGATACTACCTTACCCTAGAGGTTTTTAACTGGGCCATGCACCCTTGTTTTCTGTGCGCGCATGGGCTCTGTTCCGGGAGAAGGTGATAGTGCCTTAAAGTCACATATGTGGCCGTGCACACTTTTTTAACTGAGTGGGTAAGTGCATATTTTCTGGGGAAAGGTTGTAGTTTCTTAAAAGCATCTGTGACCCAGAGAAGATTAAGAACCACTAATAAAAATATCTATACATCATGTGTTACCTTCATGGGTCTTCATAGATGATTGACTGCTGAGACCTTATAATAGAGTTTTTTAAATAGCAACAAAACATAGCTTTCTTAGTGAGTCAGAAACTACCAATATTCTGAAATTTCTTACGGTTATACTGATACATTGCTTTTAATGTCACCCATACTTGTACCATCTCATTTTAAAAATCAGTCATCTTTAAGTCAGTCTCGATGACAGTGAGGCATGATGGTTTGCTCCATGTCTCAGTACTGGTTTGGGAGGTTTTGTAATGAACCAAGACAATGGGATATCTCTGAATAAACACTATGTACCATGTAGTGATATTACAGCAGTATATTCCATCACCTGTTTGTGTCTTGGAAGAAATTTATCATTCAGAAACCTCTTCAGTTATGCCCAGTTGTATGACTGGGTTAGCATGGATTTTAATGTGAAGCTAATTGGAGAAGGAGTCTCATGTGGAGAGCTTAGTGATATTTAATCAACCACACTTAGTAGAGTCTACTTTAAACTGGTTTCAAAGTCAGGACAGTATTTGTGATACCTTGGATTGAGTTAGTTCAGATCAAGATCACAGAGCCAATAACAAAGAGCATCCAGTAGAGGGCACTGTGGCATTTATTTTGAAGCCTGGGATCTGGCTCAGTTCCTTGAGTTTACTTCATTGCTGTTTAGTTCCTGTGGAGTAGGCTGGTGTGAAAGACACGTCCAGTTAGCTACTGACTAGCCAGATGAAACTGTTAGTGGATCCACAAGAAATACGTAATTAATCTTAGGAAAATTGTAGTTGGAGATATTTTGTTTTCCACCATCTAATGTCATTGATTGTAAGGCCGTTTGTTAGGTAAGAGTGGACAGTTCTCTAAGTGGTTGTTGCTCTGATGAAAGATAGATGGACAGGTTGTAGCTTCACCGTAGCTCAGGCATAACCCATCTGTTAGTTATTGGGAAGTCACACTGTGTTCTAAAAATAATTTTTCCTGATGAGGGCCTTCAAGTTGAGTTGTACTTAGCATGTTATACTTGGTGCTTAATGTCAGGTGCTCACTGTCATTGACCCAGGGCAGGGCCGCTCTGAGCACTGTATGTTTTCTGTTCTGCTTGCTGTCGGAAACCTTGGCATTGAGTAATGAAACCTTTTCAAGGATGTTTTAAAAAGCCACCTTCAATATATATTTCCAAATGCTGCTTAAGAGTATAACTAGATTTATTATGTACGAATAACTAGCATATCATTTAATGATTTTGAAGTAATCATCATTGCAAATGTGGAACATCCTGACCTAACATTATAAATAGAAAATCACAATAAACAATGCTGGGGTTTCCTGCAAGAGCCTCCATTTAAGCTTGAGTCTTATCTGCCAGCTGTATCTGGGAGCTTGGTTAACTCTTACGCTGCCAGAGCAGTCAGGGGCAGGGAAACATGTTTTCATCCCTATTGTTATCTAAAGACCATAGCATCTTTGAATTGAGAGTTTCTCTTTGTCAGGCTCTTGAGTCTGATCGCAAAACAATCTACCGAAAGCAACTACTTTTCCATATCCGTGCAGCAATCAAGCTGTTTTCTAGGTAGCTTGCCAGGTGTAGGGACTTAAAATAAACTGACAGAATTTTTTCATGTAAATTAAAGGTGTAGATCCTAAAAGCAAATACGGCATCCACAATATTTATAGCATCCTGTTTATGGTCTTTCTGCACAAAAGATTCTGAACGAAATGGTTTTATGTATGTAAATGTAGAACTTTCCTAGAAACCATATACATGGTACTACCTACCCGTTTTTTCTTTATTCGTTTTCAGTGGAAATAGCTGTTTCATATCTTGTGTATATGCTGCTGTTAAATTTCTACATGTTTACGTCTATCTGGGAAGGTATCTGATTGCTTATTTTTTAATATTCCTGTGAAAGCATAGCTTGTATTAGTAAGCTCTCAGGTGATGCTGATACCACTGGCCCGGGATCACCTTTTGAGAGCCATTGCTCTGATGGAGCCTGGAGTTAGTCATCACTGAATCCTGCCCCTTCCTGCCCCACCTGCTGTGAAGCTAAGATATAGGGGTCAGCACATTCTTCCTGTAAAGTGCTGGATAGTCAATAGAAATTGATTTCTGAAAGCATGATTGACTTGCATAGTTTTACCAGATTCCTCTGAATAGGCAAAGCTGTAAAGAGCATTCAGCTTAATCATCTTTTAAAATTCTAGTTCACCAGGTGATTTCCGTTATTTAGAAAGCAATAGCACAGGCTTTCTTAGCCTAGACTCTGCTGACATTCTGGACCAGATAATTCTTTATTGTGGAGGGCTGTCCTGTGCATTGTAGGATGTTTGGCAATATCCCTGACCCCTTCCCACTAGAGGCCATGAACCCCACTCTAGCTGTAACAACCAAAAACTTCTCCAGTCATTGCCAAATGCAACATCACCCCTATTTGAGAACCACTGCTATGGAGAATTTAAGCAAAAGAAAGGTGGATTGATTTCTGTTCTAGGTGCAGACTGTGGCTTGTAGACTTGAACATCAGGATTGTTCTCTGTGCTTAATCTTCTTTCCATAAAAAAAAGTTAGTCCCTTACCTCCCAGGGCTCTATTGCCTGTGTCAGGGAGGCATATTGTGTATAAGTAAGTACAAAGTGCTGAACTTTTTGCTTAACAGTGACTTGCCATTCTCTCTCCCTTTTTTTTTTTTTAAATCTCTACTTCTGGTTTTCTTTCTTCCATTTTTTAATATGTTGCTTCATTTTTCTTCACCAGATAGAGCACTGTTTCTTTGGGCATATCCATTTCCAGCTAGATACCCTTAAAAGTCTGATTTGGAAAGCCCTTGCTTTATAGCTCTGCCTTTGAAAAACTATCCAACTCAGTGCTTAAATATTGCTCTTTCAAAAAACAGGTGCCAGAGTGGGTCATCGCTCCTTGATGAGATACTACAAACAGCGCTTTGGCTTGTCAAGAGCTATAACAGTTGCCAAGAATCAGAAGGCCGTGGGCCGGGTCCTCCAGCAGTACAGAGCCCTGGGGTGGACTGGCAGCACAGGTATGTTGATGCCGATGGCCGTGAACCAACCCGGGAGCTTGCATTACAGGAAGGGGCTTGGGTGGAGCTGATTCCATTTACGTTGTCCTTAGGATCCTCTCTAGGGGAGCTTAACTTCTTGGCTCTGGGGACTTCCGTTCCACTTGGTATGTTTATGGCAATGAACCCAAAGCTCCATGACTTGAAAACTTCATATTCCTGGCACAGTAACTTTCTAAAACTGTGTATACACTATTAACTTTTTCAGAAGGTAATAGTTACAAAAATAATTATTTAGTAATCATCAAAGGTTGAAATTATCCTGGAGGTTACCCAGAGGAATTAAATAGTATTCTTGTGGCAAATAGCTTGAGCTATGGAGTCAATCATGACTTATCTGAAATACTTATAGGCTCTTATACGATAAGCACAAGTAATTTAATTAACCTGAGCCTCTATTTCCTCGTTTATAAAATGGAGATGATAATAATAGGACCTACCTCTTAGAGTTGTGCAGGTTGAATGGCATAATGCTTGTACGGTATAGTACATGCACATAAGAAAGACTAGCTATCACTCCTTTCTATAATTTTCCCATAGAAAACTTAGTAAGAGTCAGAGGAATAAAGCAGGCCACTGAAATTGTTAAGCTTTGAAACCTCATCAATATGAAATTATTTAAATCCATTCTGATGTGTATGCTGTATGAAGCTCCATCCTTAGATCTTCAGGGAACATAGCAATCCACTAGAGGACTGTGGAGAGGATAAGAGGAGAGCTCCCTTCTGATGGCTGGAAAGCTCTGGACAACTGCCATCCATTGTAAATGCTACCATGTTTATCTACAGTGGTTTCCTTCACTATGGCTACCTGTGAGCTGTGAGGCTGCTAAATCTAGCAGACACTGACTTCATCTGACTCTTGTCAGGAATTGTCTGACTCAGTTTAGAGTCTCTGCCTTTCTCTGTCCCCTTAGATCTCTGGGGCTTCACCTTTGGGCTCATGGACTCTCTCCAGATGATGAAAAATAAAGAGACTGATCCCAGTGAAATGTATATATATGGAATTTCTAGTATGCAATTCTGCAGTGTGCATAAACCCCCCAGGCCCATTTCGTGGAGACCTCAAGTTAGCAACTCTTATTTAAATATAAGAGCCCCAAACTAACTTTGAGATTCTCTGCAAAGATTGGATTTCTCTGATCAGAAATAGTAGACCCTTGCCTCATTTCTTATCCCCTTTCCAACCACAGGAGCAGCTCTTATGCGTGAGCGGGACATGCAGTATGTCCAAAGAATGAAATCAAAGTGGATGCTGAAGACAGGAATGAAGAACAATGCCACCAAGCAGATGCACTTTAGGGTCCAAGTGAGATTCTGAGGGTCTGCTGGGGCTTGAGTGACCTGTCTCCTGCACAGGTGTCCTGGCCTGAGGGCCACTGGGAGCTTTTTGCTGCTACTTCTCCCTGTATTTCATCTGTTCTGACCTAATAATAAAAGTCAGAATCACACTGGCTTTCAAAGGTCATTTTGGGATAGGGTTTAAAGGTTATGCTTTCACAAAGTGATTGTTGTGTCTACTGGACTTTGGGACCCACTCTGCTGCTTGGCAGTTGCCTTATCGCCTCAGCTTCTAACTGATTATGGCTGTCAGAATAACATGGGAAACTCAGGAGGGACTGGTCCACTCCAAACTTAGTATAACTTTCAGAAGACTAACTTGACCTGTCATGGCACTGGAACCCAAGGGGGCTTTAAGGTTTATGTAGGAGCAAAGTTAAGTGTCACTCATTTGAATGTTTCGTGGCTCACGAAGTAGTGAAAGTCTCTCAGGGCATGTTCATTAAATCTAGGCAAAGTTAAAGAGCATGTCAGTGGCTTCCTGTAAAGATTCTTTATTTGTAAATGTGAATACACAAGAATGACAGTGCTGTGCACATAGACTCCGCTTCCATTGCTGCCTTTACTTGGGCAGTTAGTTTAGGAAGAAAATAAACAAAATTTTAGATCCCATTTTAGAAACAAAAATTACCTCGGGGTTAAATCTCTGAAGAGATTCTCAGTTTAGGTGGTTGAGAGGAAGAAGGAAAATATTGGAAGTGAAGTTCAAATCCATTGAGCTACTTTTGTGACTTTGGAAAAGTGAGTAGGTTTTTTGAATTTGTAAAATGAGGTGTTTATTACCTCATAGGTTGTTGTGGGGGTTAAATAAATCTACCAAAGAACCCATCACTCATTCAGTCCCTGGCACAAAGTCAGTGCTTCAAGTTCACCCTTATAGAGCAAACAGGGGCCCCACGGAGGAGGACCGGTGTTCTAGAGGGAGCAGGAGTCTTTCTGGGTAGTGGGTCCAAGGATGTCAGGAGAACGGGCTTGCGCTTACCATTCACCAGCCTTCGTTTGCTGTAGTCGTGTCTTTTCTTTACACTTTGGATGCAGCGTTGAATTAAGTACATTTCCTCAGTACATGGGCTCACTATCATCCAACAGTGGGGGGCTCCCTGGTTTTAATTTTGTTCCTTCATCCTGTTTTCTGACATTCTCCCTACACAAGTAGCAGCCTCTGTGTGTGACGCATCTTTAAATCTATATCCTGAGAAAATGATGTAGCGCTTCACGTGAGGTATGTTTTTAATTTATGCTTAACTGAAATGTACATGGCATTGTGCTGTAGCTCCTGTCTGTTTTTCATTCAGCATTTTTGTCACTCAACATGATTCGCCTTGTTCATTGCTTCTGCCTGCTGCGAGGTGCCGTGGCACATGTTCCGCATCTGGTGCTTACCTCCCTTGGAGCTGAGGCCTGCTCTTCCCCAACACCTGGTACCACACCGCTCAGCTGTTTGTGTACCTCGTTTGTATACATACCCTTTTAATTTTGAGGCATTTTTACCTGTGCGAGGCCATGAGGACAGTGTGGTTGCTGACCTAAAAAATACTTCCTCTGTTTATTTATCTGCTTCTCCCAGGCTTCAGGAGATACCTTCTTAGTTCTGATTTTGGGTTTGTGAAACAAGCCTCTATCTCACCTCTATTCACATTATAATTTTTGTAGAATTCAGTTTATTGGCCTTTGTGGAGTAAAACTCTTATTTGGGAGGGAGGGCAAAGAAGAGAGATTTAAACATTACCTCCTTATAGTTGAATGAACAAGACAAGAAACACGACAGATGAACTTATGTTGGGGGTGCTTCCTTGTGGTAGAGGAAAGCGTGGAAATGTCTATAGTTGATTTCCTTGTCATTCTCTCTTTGATGTGTGTCTGTGGTCCTCACTCTGAGTGGTTCACTCTGATCCCCACTCTGTCTTCTGTAGTTAGGATCCTTGGGCTTCCTGGCCATTCCCACACAGTTGTGTGCTACCGGCTCTCTGTTTTGGTTTTGCACAGCTGCATGTTCTTTTCCTGGTATCTTAACGCCTGTCATTTTGGAAAAGTGGGCAGAACCTGCCAGACAAAACTACAAGCTGAAAACTAGGGATGCTTGTGTCACTAATTGCATACTTGATCATTTTAAATTTCCCTTCTTATAATACATGATTGACAAAGTGCTTTTCTTTCTCCAAATTTTTATTATTCTTATTTCTTTTTGATTAAATTTAATCCAAATTAACCTCAAATTAACTCTTTTTGATTAAATCCAAATTTTTAATCCTATCCCTTTTGATATTTCCCTTCACTGCCCATTGTCTTTAAGACAGCATTGTTCAAACTCAACAGTGGATACCAGAGTGATTGTATTAAAGTTCATCAGTACCAGGTTTGCGCTGGTGGCTGCAGCTGGCTGACTGTGCCTGGTGTGCAATCTTTCCCCTGGGAGTAATCTCAGGACCAGATGGCCCTGGCAAGTGGATTCGTCTGTCTTTAACTAGAGACATCAAGACTGGGATCAAAAGTGAGAGAACATAATCTTGTTCCCTCTCCATGCATGTTCCTGAAGCCCCTGGTGGCTTCGCTGATTGTTTGCAGACTGGACGCTGGCTTGGTGTGTTCTTTCTGCTTTGCAGAGTGTGATTGGTGTTTTACTGAGTATGGAGTACTTTCATGAGCTGTTGTTTGTTTCTCCACTGTGAGCTGTAGGTAGCATGCCCATTTCACAGAGGAGGAAACAGACTCAAGAAAGGTCATAACTTTTTTAAGGAGACACAGAAGGAAGCCAGAGATGGTGATTTCTGGTGTAGTGTTCTTATTAATGTAACACACTGATACAGAATCCTTGGCATCATCCCATCCTAAGGAGCTCTCTCAGGGCTGTAAACATTTACTCGAGTCCATTAAATCTGCTGGATTTAGATCTTGTTCTAAATCTAGAAATACACGGAACCTAATGTTTACATTAATGTTACGTACAAGATGCATACATAATAACGTAAATGTTACACACATGAAAGAAAACATCTCCTTTTTTTTGCCTAGAATGTGAATGAATTTTGCCCCCAACCAGTTTTCATTATTTGTAGATTCTTAATTGTTAAGTTGCTTTCCTTCCACCTTAGTTATTTCTAAACTCTGTTAAGATCTCATTGGACATTATTAATTTGGAATTCACAATAATTTCATATGCAGAAGACCAGGTAGGAGCTGTGTTGCCAACTCAACATGCAGACATTTTTGTAAGAGAATTGCTGTCAGTCTACAGAAATTTATAAGTGCTTTGAAGAATACAAGTCGTTTCATTTAGACTTACTTGCAATTGGCAAATTAATTGACACCAAAATTGATGGAGATTAGAAAGATTTGATTAGCTTGTTAATGCTGCAAACATTTGAATGTTAGAATAATAATTTATTGGTCATTTGTGGGGCAGACTTATTCCCTGGATCTGTTCTTCCTTCTTCCTGTGCATGTGGCTTCCCAGCCAGACTATCTCTCCCAGCATCCCATGCAACAAGGTGTGGTCACTTGACTGAGTTCAGGCCAATGAATGTGAGCAGAGGCTATGGATGCAACTCAAGTACAGATCATCTCCAATTTTGAAACAAGTTGCTTTTTTAGACTCTGCCTCATTTTCCTGTCATCAACCGGAGGTGAGGTGTTGCCACCCTCACCCATGCAGGTGAGGATAACACCTTAGGGGATGGCAGAGCAATCATGTGAAAGGAACCTGGGTCGCTAAATGACGTCATGGAGTGGAGCTGCCCTGCCAATCCAAACTGGCTGGGCTTTTACATGAAATAAATTGAAGCCACTCTTGTGGAGTTTCTGGTACAGTAGCCTAGTTTATAATCTAATAGAGTAAAACCCCACGACAATGCTAATGGGACCTGGCATAATCCAAATTTGTTTAAGAAGCAGTTGGCAATTGCTCTTTCTTTCTTTTTTTTTTTTTAAAGATTTTATTTTTTTCCTTTTTCTCCCCAAAGCCCCCCAGTACATAGTTGTATATTCTTCGTTGTGGGTCCTTCCAGTTGTGGCGTGTGGGGTGCCGCCTCAGCGCGGCCTAATGAGCAGTGCCGTGTCCGCGCCCAGGATTCGAACCAACGAAACACTGGGCCGCCTGCAGCGGAGCGCGCCAACTTAACCACTCGGCCACGGGGCCAGCCCCGGCAATTGCTCTTTCTTATCTTCCCCCATGCCCCTGTCCTGAGGACACTGAGGTGGGCTAACTTCTCTTATGCAGGATTGGGGGACAGTTAGGGAAAAAGTGCCTCATGATCATTTGGTACTTTCTCAGGTCAATATTTTCAATATTACCTTTTTTTTTTTTAAGTTCTTTTGGAGACAGTACAACCAGAAACTAATATTTTAGTTGGCCAGTTTACAACATGCCTGCCAATTCTTTGATGTTCCTCCCAAGGAGAGATCGGGTCTGTCTCCCCTTCCCTTGAAGTTGGGTTGGCCTAAGTGACTTGCTCATAACCAATAAAGTGCAGCAGAAGTCGTGCTGGTGACTTCCAGGGATAGTCATAGAGTGTAATTCAGCTCCCCCCTTGCTTCCTTGGACACTTGACCATGTATGAAGTTTGATGCCCCCAAGGAGGTCAGGCTGTGCAAAAAACCAAGCCACATGGAGAGGTCCCTAACTGTCCCAACTGAGGTTCCAGTCAGTGGCCAGCACCTACTGCCAGCATCGAGGGCCCCATCCTGCATGTCCAACCTTCAGATGATTGCCATGCCCTACTGACATCTGAGTGCAGCCATATGACAGATCCCAAGCGAAAACTGCCAGTTAAGACCTTCCAAAAATCCTGACCCACAGAAGCAATATGCATAATGAAATAGTTGTCTTACACCACTAAGTTTACACAGCAGTGGTAACTGGAACACCTCACTGTTACACCAGCACACGTTTTGCATGGGTGACTTTTTTGGTTTCCACTTAACTGTCTTATGATAGAATTCTCTGGTCAATATGGTTTCAAGGGCAAGGACTTTACATACATTGTTTTACTCTATTTAATCTTTACAACAGCCTTAAGAGGTAGATGCAATTATTATTCCCATTATATAGCTGAGAATCTTGGGCATAATATCCCAAGGTCATGCTGCTCTTAATCACCACACACTCTATCATCTATGCTGAAATATGAGAGCCTCCTTAAGTCAGAATTTTAGACTTTGATGGCACATTTACCTGACCTAGATCAATTCTCACCATTCTAATCGTCCCTCCCATACATTCAAGAACCTGGATGCTCAAGATAGTATAATGTGGGGACTGGCCCGGTGGTCTAGAGGTTAAGTTTGCATGCTCCGCTTTGGTGGCCTGGGGTTCGCAGGTTTCGATCCCAGGTGCAGACCTAACACCACTCGTTAAGCCATGCTGTGGTGGCATCCCACATAAAATAGAGAAAGATGAGCACAGATGTTAGCTCAGGGACCATCTTCCTCAAGCAAAAAGAGGAAGATTGGCAACAGATGTTAGTTCAGGGTCAATCTTTCTCATAAAAATTTTTTTTTTAAAAAGATGGTATAATGTGACTCATTAGTGGGACGTATCAGTAACTGACAGAGCAAGGAAAACCTGTTTCTCTGCGTGCTGGTCGCTATACTACTCTGCAAAGTCAAACTTTTCAGCTCCTTCAAAAAACCTCTTAGTATAAACTGTTGAGTAAACATGATACATTTCTTTAGAAGATAAGATAGTGTATACCTGAAACTACACTAAAAGCATTAAAACTATACTAAAAATATTAAATCTGTCTCTTAAATCTACAGTTTTGATCTCATTGAATACAACCTCTAAATCCTGATTTCAAGGTATTTGTTATATTACTTCCTTATGTTTTCTTACTCATCACCATATTTGGTATTCCATCCTCAAGTACCATTTTCATCTGGGGTAATGTGTCTCAGACGTGTTGCCCTGCCCAAGATTACCCATTTTCTAAGCACAGCATCTGCAAATGTGGAAAATAAGACTCTGTTTATAAAAGCGAGGGATTTCAGTTTTTCCGAAGAGCTTTTTATAATGCTTAGTGCCAGAGGATGAGTATATTAAATTGACAGTAAATGGAAACTATTGTACCATTTATGCTTGAAACGTGACTCTCCTTCAAGATGTCCTTCCTGTTTCTAATTCAAGTGAAGGAAATCTATTTGGATAATTTGGTAGTATATTCTTTTTATTCATCTTGAAACTTGGAATTTTTCCTGGAAATAAACACAAAAATATATAATATGTAAAAATTCAGTAATAATAAAAGCTAAGACAAGGAGCTTATGTGCCAGATGTATGCACTTTACATGTGTTAACTCATCTCGTCCTCACAACTCTGAGAGGTAGGTAATATCCTCATTTATCCAGGTGGGGAAACTGAGGCATAAAGAGGCTCTAGAGCTAGGAAGTGGAAGTGGCAAAGTCGGGATAGGAATCCAGGTAGTCAGCTCCAGAGTCTGCACTCTTCACCACTACACGGGCAGCTCTTAAGTCCTTCCGTCTCGGAAACCCTTTACACGCTTTGAAAGTATGAAGGACTCTGAATAGATTTTGTTTTTGCTGGTTGCATCTATTGATACGTACCGTATTAGAAATTAAGACTGAGAAAATTTTAAAGTGTTAATTAATTCATCTAAAAATAATAAAATCATTACATGTTAACATAAATGTATTTATGAAAAATAACTATATTTCCTTTAGAAAACTGTAGTGGGAACAGTGAGTTTATTTTACATTTTTGCAAATATCTTTCATATACAGCTTAACAGAAGACAAATGGATTGTCATACCTGCTTCTGTGCTCAATCTGTTGTCTAACACGTACGGAAACTCCACTGTACCCTAATGGGAGAACAGGTGGAAAAGGCAACTAGCATCTTAGTATTACTATAAAAATAGCTTTGACTTTGCAACCCCCTGAAAGGGTCTTGGGACACCCAGGGGGTCCTGGATCGCACTTTGAGAACCACTGCACTACACTTCACTGCCTCTCGGCACATGGGGTAAGTGTCTTGGCTGAACTCTAAGTGCTCCTTGAGAAAGGGTGTTTTCTCAAGTAAATCCCAGCCTGGTGTGTAGAAGGAACAGTGGCTGTGTAGTCAGAGACTGAGGTGCAGTCTGGTTCTACCTCGGCAGTCCTTGACCTTCACTAAGTGACCTTGTTTGCCTGGCTCTAATTCCTCTTCTAAAATAGGGATAGTCACAAATCCCTTGCAGGGGCATTGTAGGCATTCCAGAAAGTGTGTGACAAGAAGCCTTACAGGTACTGACACACAGAGGATGCCTGAGCAAGGGTAGCTTTTATTCCACATTGGCCAATGATGGCCAGGAAAGGAAGGAGAGGGGTCACATTCGACCAAAAGGGAAGGAAAAGAGAGCCAACAAGGGCAGACCTACAAACCCGTATCTTAGAAACAGATGTACCTTGAAAACCAGACATATTCAGAGATTCATAGATTTGGGGTTTTAGAAAGTTAATGTGGTGCATATACTGTTTATAATGTTAGACCTCCATAGAACCTAGAGGACCACCTGATAATCCAGCACTTTACTGGTTCTAGAGGGGGACAAATTCCACTCACACCAAGGCCTAGAAACAGCCTCGTGTCTGTTCAGGCCAGGTTTTGATGTCAAATTATTTACAAGAAATCTTTATTGTTCAGAGCTCTGGGGACTTTGGGATTGTGGGCTTTGCCAAAAGCCGTAGCAGCATCAAGCTGGGGACTGTGCCCATACAATTTCATTTAATTCTCTCAATTCCATGAGCAAGAAGCAGACATCTCAGGATCCAGAAACATCTTTGCTAGTTTTTGCCTTTTAACCTTCTTTATAGGATCCCAGGGTTGGAGCAGTGGCCTCTGACTTTCTGTCTGTGGCTGTTGCCTGCAATTTAAAGTCCAAACGTTTACTATATTTGGGTGGAGAGAGGGAGTTAGACATGTGGACTGTGTGTGTGTGTGTGTTCAAAATGAACCCAATAGCATCAGCAAATGTCTTAATGAATGCATAGAAAGTTTGTATTTAGTCTATTGAAAGTCCACCTAGCCAGGGCCCTAATTTCCTAAAGAACAAAGATAAGGTGAGATGATGTATTTTGGATACAAATAAAACCCATTACCACTACATTCATAGGGGTAGAAGTTGAACACATGGACACGTTTAAAACTCTGTAAACAAGAGCCTAAACTGATTATTTCATGTTCATAATCTCCAACTTACAGAATTTCACAGAGAAGTAAACCCTGATGTTGTTTAAAGATAAAAGTTCTGGCTATGAATTGATGTTGCACGATATGAAAGGATTACTGGCACCTGGAAGTAAATTCCTGAAGGATTCATCAGAATTTGAAATTACGCATGTATATGACAATGCTTGAGTATCTTGAGAAACCCTTCAACTATTGGTTTCTGTAGGATTTTACAGTAATTTGCAGCTTCAAAGATAAAATAATTTAAAATAATTTTTTCTGCCTTTACCTACACTATTATTCCAACTTCAGGGGGAAATAAGTTACATTTATTTGGACATCTATACATGCTACACACATTAGTAGGTGCTTTATTTTGTTGATTCCAACTTAAAACCATGTATATATTTTTAATTGTAGTAGACGTCTTTAAGTTTACCACTGTCATGAATTCAGCATCATGGTATTAAAATATCCCCTCCCAGCCATGTCAAAAAGCAGCCAATGCTATTTGTTAAAAGGGAGGAAAGAAGGAAGACTAACTTTTTGTAATGTTGTTTAGTTAAGTCGATATGGCTGCTGCAGTGAGTTAGGAGGACTGGATTTTTCTCCTTTTATTTTCCTTCCTTCCTTCCTTCCTCCCTCCCTCCCTCCCTCTCTCTCTTCCTACTTTCCTCTCCTGTGTGCTCTTTCTGTCTGTCTCTCTCTTTCTCTCTTTCTATCCTTTTTCTTTTTTCTTTCCTTCCTTCCTTCCTTCCTTCTGTTATTTTACCCTTATATACTGGATTTTAATGTTTCTATAAACAGTAAACCACTGCTACTTTATTGGCTTCATTAACTAGAATTCCCTTAGGAACTGTAATTTCAGTCATAACAATTAGCTGAACCCAGGGCTTCTCGCGAGGCCCCTAGTAACTACTGGGCTCATGGATGCCTGTCTGAGCTCCTTACCCTGAACGTGAACTCAGCAACTCAGTATGTGCTGGTAATGGATGCAGTGATGTGCCAACGGATCTCCCCTCCAGGACTGAGGCACTCATTTCCCCAGCTGCCAGGAGGGCTGGCCTTTGATGCCTCCCAGATGAGTCCCTCTTTGGGAATAGCCCTTGGCAGAAGGAAGCTGCCCTACTCAAGGCCACACTCCCTCTGTGATGGCAGCCTGCATCTGGTGGCTGGCCCCTTTGCCTTGCCATTTCCCTGATGACCTTCCCAGCTCCTGAGCTCTCCATGGGATTGCCTGAGGCCTTTATTGCAACTGCATCATAGTTCAACTTCTGCCACTGTGAATCCTTTTTCTCTTACTTCCCTATAGGTATAGATCCCGAAAGCACTCTCCAATAAAAGTCCTGCATGTAAATCTCCATCTCAGAATTTGTTCCTCAGGGAAGCATAACTAAAACCTTTAGTGCCAGGAATGGTCCTTGGAAGGAGGCTCTTAAGTGAGATCTGGAGCAGGATCACCAGCTGGCCTGTGGTCAATGAGGACACCATCACTGGGGGTAGACAGAGTACCCATAGCCCCGTGCATGCTGTAGTCCTACAATTGTTAAAACTTGCACTCTGGTGAGACTGCTGGGAGGGTATATATTGGTGGGTGCAGTCTCTGTGTATTTGGGAAGTTCAAGGGACGTGGTAATTATGAGTACCGTGGAATTGGATGGTTACTGTTGAGTACTATAAAATGAAGTAGAGAAAGGCAATGAAAGACTGGAGTGATTAATCACCAATTTAAGGCTAAGTGTGAAAGCCAAAGGGCTTATGATAGTTTATAAAGAGACTCTCAACTCCTGCAGTCAGAGGCAGAAAAAGCCAGGAGCAAGCCTAGAACTTAATTATAAGGCCAGAAGAGCTCCAGAGAAGTTGAATTCTCAACCCCAGCAAGTCTACTATGCCAAAGTCAGGGCCCTGATTGGGAAGGAGTGAGATACTGAGACTTGGAATATGGACATCTGTGTCCATGCACTAAAAGTCTTGAATCCTGAGATGCCCCTGAACCCCCTGGGCCCCTTCCTCCCTATGAAAAGCTAGTGCTGCTGCCTTGCTTGAAGATGATGCTGATGCCTCTACTTTGTAAGACAGCATGCACCCAACTCAGGATCTACCCCTAACTCCATCCCTGGGCACTAGACCAGTCATTAGAATAGGGATCAGCAACTACAGCCTATGGGCCAAATCTAGCACATAGTTTGTTTTTGCAAATAAAGTTTTATTGAAACACAGCTATTCCCATTAGATTACATATTGTCTATGGCTGTTTTCACGCTACAGTGAGAGATTTGAATAGTTGCAACAGAGCCTAAAATATTTACTATTGGCTCTTTACAGGAAAACTTTGTTGACTTCTGAGCTAGAGTCAAGTCATAACAAAACCTAGAAGGGAAATTCTGCTAGGGATAGGGGCAGCACTGTGACAAGGGAGGAATGGAAATATACATCAAAGAAGATGCAGGACTTAGCCAACAAGTACTAGCAGACAAGGACGAGTATTTATGGGATTGAATTCTGAAGGGTCTAGATTAAGGAGGATAGAATATATAGTTAGCTAATGGAAAGTGTATTCACATGAGAGCACTCCCCTGAGATATAGGGTTTAACACTCTCTTGGTTGGTGCTTGGAAGCTTAGAAAAGTAATGACCACACTAAGTGGAGGAGATATGTGATCAGTGCCTTGGCAGACATGGAGAAAGAGATCAAAGTCTCAGAGAAGCAGGCATGCTAGAGTATATATACTCTGTAAAACTGGAAAATCCGCTAGCTCACTATATTTCGTAGGGGCACCCGGAGGACCCACCATTTACTAAAACTGTAAGGAAAGAGCTGGTGAGAGGGGCATCATCTTCACCGTGAATCTCAATGGAGGCTGTCCTCTGTAGGTTAGGGCTGATGCTGTAGAAGGCGCTGTTCTAGAACTGAGCTTCCCGAAAACAGTGAGGATGATAAGATCCCAGATTGATAGAGGCCAGGTGGCAGAACTTAAACATCAGAAGCAAAGAGGATGCAATTGTAATGAGTGGTAAGGGGCCTTCACTCAGAGAGAGCTATGGAGATGATTAATAGAACATGGTGTTCTTAAGAGCAAGATAGAAGGGTAGCTAATGAAGATAATGTGAACACACCACTTAAAAGTCATGGCCAGGGGCCGTCCCCGTGGCTGAGCAGTTAAGTTTGCGCTCTCCATGTTGGGGACCCAGGGTTTTGCTGGTTTGGATCCTGGGCGCAGAGCTGGCACCACTCATCAAGCCATGCTGAGGCAGCATCCCACAAAGCAGAACTAGAAGGACCTGCAACTAGAATATGCAACTATGTACTGGGCGGCTTTGGGGAGAAGAAATAAAAAAAAGATTAGCAACAGATTTTAGCTCAGGGCCAATCTTTAAAAAAAAAGTCATGCCCAATTTCCACTCCTGAGCCAGTCCTTTGATCCAGAACCTGCTGCCAGAAGGAGAGGCTGGTTTGAGGAAGTATCATGCAATACCATAGCAAGGGCGTATGGTAGTAATTTTCCCAGTCTTTACTTAAGCGATCTGTGGCCATTTCCTTGAGTAATGACCCAATGGGAAAAAGGGCAATCCCAAATATTTCAAGTGTTCTTGGGCATGGCAATCTCCATTGATGGGGATTTTATGTTTTATCATGGCCCTTTGCTAAAATAGGGGCTTTTAGGGGGTAAGTAATAAGTCTAGGCTCAGTCTAGTTCACAGTATGTTCTTTGGCTCCATCGATCCACCTGATGATTATTTGTTCAGTCTGAGTATATAATTGAAATGAATGTCCTCAGTAGTTGGCAGAATCTCCTCATCACCTCCTTGGTTTGTAGAGTGAGCTACTTTAGGGGAGAAGGCCACATGGAAACCTCTGAAACTTTCCACCTATGGTCAAGAGAGTAGATAAAAAAGCCAATATCACATTCATGGGAAATGGCAGAGATATTGGCCACCCGTAACACACTCAACACTGCAAGGGTAGTGGTCCCCATCATATCCTCCTTTAACTCACCATTCTGTCCTCTTCAAAAACAGGGACCCTGATAATTGAGAGTGGACTGCTAATTAGCTAGTCGGCTAATTACTTGTCTATTGTCACTGCTAAATATCCAACCTGCCAGCAACAGAAACCAAAATTGAGGCCGCAATACAATGCCCTCTCCTGAGGAGACCAAGCAGTTACTTGTTAGCAACTTGATTGCATCTGATCCCTTTCAATCTGAAAGTGGCAGTGATGTATCTTGACTGGAATTGACACATGTTCAAGAAATGGCTTTGTCTTTCCTGCCCATAGGGACTCAACCAGAACCACCACCCAGAGCTTATAGATTATTTGATGAACTGACACAGGATCCTGCATAACGTGAACCTGGACCAAGGATCCCACTTTGTAGCACCTGGATCCCACCCACACCATACCACACCACCCAGACCACTACCTGCCTGATAGAGCCTTTTGAAAACACAGCTAAGTTGCCAGCATGGAGATGATACCCTGTGAGGATGGGAAGGCATTAAATCAGTACCTATTATATAGTGCTGTGTTCCCAATAGATGAAATTGATGGGTTCATAAAATAAGGATTGGAAGTAGGCTTGGCCCCATTTACCATTACTCCCAAAGGCCTGCTTGGGGAATTTGTGCTTCCTTGTCATTTCACATTTGGTCTCCCAGGTCCTGGTCCCCAGAGAGAGAGAATGCTTCTATCAGGGGACTCAGCAAGAATTCCATTAAACTTTAAGCTACAGCTGCTGGCTAGATGCAGTGACATCCACCCTGGTGGATGTGATTCCCTTAGCTATTCCTTGATACTCTCTTGCCAAATTTTGAAGGTCAATGAGCAAGTACAATAACTATGGCTTGAATTTGCCCATTTACCACCACAGCCACATCCTCATGGTGATCTAGGGCTCAGAGCCCTCAGGGCTGAGAATCTGGGTCACCCCACCCAGTAAGCCACACAGACTAGATAGCTGAAGGTGTGGGTGTTTAAAGAGGACGGTAGAAGAGGGAGAGGATGATGCCAGCTGTAGTGGCAGGGGCTTTGATTCATCCCAATAACCTTCCTCTTAGAAGTTTCCCCAGAAAAATATGTCGTTCAGAACCATATGGAGCTTCTCTCAGATGGGATGAAATTAATACATGAAGGAATGGGATCTGGGAGGCGCCAGGGGTGGACTGTAATAGATGGGGAGGTATGCTCCCTAGATCTCCCCTTTAGGACCAAAGAATTCATTTCGCAAGCACTCGGAAGAATTGGCTATGACTCCTGCAAAGGGACTCATCAGTGGGTCCCATTCAGGAATGGCCCTTTGGCCAAAGGGAGCTACATGGTCCAAGGTTAGAGCCCATTTCCAATGGCATCCAGAGGTGGGCTTATGTGAAGATACAAAGGCCTGGCACCCTTGCCTCCATTAGGAAAACTCTGAAGGGCCATTGCCACTTCCAGTCTCCCTGTGGTATTTGCTGCAGCTTCTTTTGCAACTGCATCACAGCTCACTTCTCCCATGCCCAGTCCTTCCTCCCTCACCCCTCACAGGTGCGCTCCCAATAAAGCCCCTGAGTGTGACCTTCCAGCTCAGAAACTGGTGCCCAGGAACGTGGTCTGTGTGTGCCCTGGTGTGAGCATCTTACAAATGCCTTTATTTTCCCAGTTGTAATTCCGGGGTTAAAAACAAACCAGTGATTAAGAGTAAATAATTTTTCCTTCACAAACTGAAAATTAGAATATTTAGTAGTTTCATTCAATGGAAAACGTTTTGTTGAACACAAAGGGCTTTGTTTCTATGGTAAGGTATCTCCACATAGCATCTTTCCTTCAATGAGCTTTTGATGTTTCAATTATTTATTTTTTAATCAAGTCCTAATCCATTGTTTGGATAGATGTTTCTAAAGTATTTTTAAGATGTAGTATATTTTTAAAATTAGATCTCCGTCATTATCCAGAATGCGTGTTGGCAGATGGTGAATGAGCTTAATTTTAACCCCTGAATGCTGTTAGCTTGCTTCGCTGTATCCCTGGGAAAGAGGTGCCATTGTGAGCGCTCTTTTCCTCTCCACTCACAGTTAATTTTGCTTCATTTTGTGATCTGCAGCATTAGATTTTTGAAAAACAACAACAGCAAATCATCACCTTACGCTGTTGAAAGAGGATCATGGGCAATTGATCTACAAAACGTATGTTCTCTTTCCATCTCCAAATTATTTCTTTTCGATGGGAAAGACAAGTTTACTTAAGCACATCACAGATCTTTTAATTCACTGAATTTCTTTCTTTTTTTTTTTTTAAAGATTTTATTTTTTCCTTTTTCTCCCCAAAGCCCCCCAGTACATAGTTGTATATTCTTCGTTGTGGGTCCTTCCAGTTGTAGCATGTGGGACGCCGCCTCAGCGTGGTTCGATGAGCAGTGCCATGTCCGTGCCCAGGATTCGAACCAACGAAACACTGGGCCGCCTGCAGCGGAGCGCACAGACTCAACCACTCGGCCACGGGGCCAGCCCCTGAATTTCTTTCTTAAGTTGATAGTTTTGATGTTCTTTCGATTTAAATCAGTGGTGGTGTTAGGGGTTGAAAGTACACAGAAGTTGATTGAACTTTTTTTTAATCATCAATCTGAAAACTAACCAGATAACACTTGGAGTATTCCATTTCAAATATAGATAAGAAATCAGCATATAGCACATGGATAGGCTTTTCTGACAGATTTTTTTCTTCAGATTGTTTATTCTATGACTTTCCAGTCCTTAGCATGTGTGGAATTTCATTTATACATATTTCGATGTCCTCTTAAACATCATTTTTTAGTGTTAAAGCTTTTTTATTATGGAATTTTCCAAATATACACAAAGATAGAGAGAATAGTATAGTTCATGACCCCATCACTTAGCTTCAACAATTGTCAACATTTTGCACATCTTGTTTCGTTCACTCATTTCCACTTCCTCCTCACCACACAATACATATGTGTGTACGCGTGCACACACACACACACACACACACACACTTTTCTCCTGGAATATTTGAAGAAATACCAAACATTGTGTCATTTTCCTCATAAGGTACTTTATATGCATTTAAGCAGTAAGACTTTTTTTTCGTACTCACCTGGGGATTATCATACTCAACAAAAATAATACATTAAATATTCTAATACCAAATCCATATGCAAATTTCCCCAATTGTCTCAAAGTTGCCCTATTCAAATAATAAGAACCAATAATGTCCATAAACTCCATGCTTGCCATGTCTTTTAAGTATTTTAGTCTACACAGCTCCTCTTCCCCTCTCATTCCATTGAATTTGTTGGAGAAATTGGATTATTTATTCTTTGTGTTCCATATTCTGGAATTGTATGATTGTTTTTCTGTGGTGTTTTTAACTCTTTCCTCTGTTCTCCATATTTTCTATTAGCTAGTAGTTACGTCTGAGACTTGATCTGATTAAAGTTCAAATTTTTTAGGTCATAAGATTTTTTATCCTGTGTACTTCCTGTGGAATCATACCATGAGCTCATGATGTCTTGTGGCATCACTTTCAGTAATGCCAATAATCAGTCCAGGTGATGTCAGAATGCTCCGTCCTCTACAAGTTTCTTATAAACATTTCCCCTGTGGTTTTAGCATTCACAGACAACCATAGATCCAGTGTTTCATTAAGGACTGGAATAGCAATTTTCTTATTGTCATTTCTTCTGCATTAGTTAGCCTTAACTCTTCTATAAAAAGCATAACAATTATTTGGCTGCCCTTAAATACAGTTTGTATAGGAAAGGTAGGACAAATTTTTTATTCTTTTTATATAACAGCAATTTTCACAGTAATGAATTGGTGCTCTTTATAATCTCCAATGGTAACTGGTAAGTTTTTTAAAAAAGTTTCATTATGCACTCATGAATTTTTATATATTTACTATTGATTATTATTTACTATGTGATTATTATTCTTTTTGACAGTCGTATCATGCCATTTTGGCTAATAGGATCTCTTTCAAGTTGGCTTCTTTTTGACATGACCTCTTTAGTCTTTGGTAATTTCTTGCTTTCCTGCATTTGAAGATGTCCCAGGCTGATCTTATACATTTCAGATTCCATATAGATTCCGAAAAGGTGATTTACTGGGTCAGGAGGATTAACTATTTTTAAAGTAGTTTGACATAGTAGAAAGAGTATGAGCTTTGGAGGTGGGTAGGTCAGGGTCAGAATCTAAGCCATATTACTCACTAGCTCTGGGGCCTTAGAAAAGGTTTATTGCACAAAATGAGGATAATAAGAGCCCATATAAGGAAGAGGAAATTATAATAACATATGAAATTATTTTATTATAGTGTTAAGTAGAAAAAGCAAGATTCACAACTGTATAAAAAATGCATAGAGAAACTATTGTGATCAAATATTCTAACAGGTTAATAGCGGTGTCTTTTGATGGTGGGACTACAGGTCATGTTTTTCTTCTTTATGCTTCATATTGTACTTTTCCACATAATCTAGAATGGGAAGAAATAAGATAACTTCGTTAAAATAAAAATAAGCCTCTACCACAAATCCTGTAGTGTTGATTAAAATTCATTTGGGATATGATTCATTGCATACCCTTTTTGTATCTCTCATGGTCAATTTAATCCGCTCGTCCTTTAACAGAATTGAATGCAAATTATATAATACAGAAAAATATTGATGTAACTGTACTCTGCCATCTGCTTCCTTTCTCTATGTTGTGTCATATTGATTTCAATAGACCAGGTCAAATCTGAGTGTTTGCTGCTTTCAAGGATGACCTCTGGAGGCCTCTTACTACTCTGCCTCCTTGCTCCCAGGGGAGGGCCACTAAGTTCTGGGTTGACAGCTGAAGGCAGAGTAGTAAAAACAAGAAGTAAAATAAAATCTCTGTTGGACATGCTTATAAATCAGTTTTCCTATGGGACAGAATTGCTGGTGTTGGTGCTCATTGAAAATAGTCTTATTGATCAGAAAACTAAACCAATTGGTTCTTTATTCACCTAAGGATTCAGACTGACTTGTCAAAGATGAATTCATGTAATTCTGTAATTCTTTAAAACTACGGCAAATGATAAAAACTTTTGTGGAAGATATCTGCAGAGGTTTCTAATCTAAGATTCAGTCTGATTTTCAGGAATGATATTTTGATTTTGGACTTGAGGGTCATAATTTCCTCTTTTAAAACGGGCAATGAAATTCTGGACATTTGGGGTCTAAAGATAGATAACATTTTTCTTCATAATTTTTTTCTGTGTAAATATATCTTATTTCAAAAGAGAATTCTTGATTTTAATTTTAAAGCAGTGTAGGCTAGGTCTTGTGGAAACTTGATGGCTGTGGCCTGCTCAATTAATTTGAACAATGAATTGCTTTTGATAGGTCTTTAGGTGGCTGTGTAAGAAGAAACATGTAAAAGAAAACATCCTGGTAACTGAAACAACTAGAAAGGGTTTTTTTTTTTTTCCTCTGCACTTTTCTTTTATGTTCCTCCTCATTGATGGGCTGATCTGGACACTGATCTGTAGATGAGCCAAAGCATTTAGCATCAGGACCACTATCACTAAAAGTGCTGCTTCATTCAACACCACACCTTCAGTGAGCACTTGTTCCTGGTGCAGGTTCTCTGTTGAATGTTAGAAGTACATTGATCATGGAGACAGACTGTCTCTCACAAAGGCCTTATAGGCTTGCTAGCTGGACTGTACATACGCACACTGGTAAACAAGAGATTAGCAGAGGATACACCAAGTGTGATATGTGCTGTGTGAGGTGTGATGACAGGGAGCCATCCCTATGGACAGTGTACTAGTCAGAGTTCTCCAGAGAAGCAAAACCAATAGCATCTCTCTTCCTCTCATTATTTTAAGGAATTAGCTCATGCAATTGTGGGAAGCTGGCAAATCTGAAATCTGCAGGGCAGGCCAGCAGGCTGGACACCCACAGAAGAGTTGACCTTGCAGTCTTGAGTCTGAAGGCAGTCCTGAGGCAGAATTCTCTCTTCCTTTGGTGGGATGGTGGGGAATCTCAATCTTTTTCTCTTAAGGCCTTCAACTAATTGAATAAGACCCCCCCACATTATGGAGGATAATCTGCTTTACTCAAAGTCTGCTGGTTTAAATGTTAATCTCATCTAAAAAATGCCTTCACAGAAATGTCTAGACTGGTGTTTGACCAAACAGCTGGGAACCAAAGCCTGGCCAAGATGACACATACATTTAACCATCACAAATGGGGAAACATTTCCTCTGGGGAGGCTGGTTAAGAGACATACCAACATCCAGAGAAGACTGAAAACCTGAGTCCTTAGCTGCTCCAGAAGTATCTGACCTGATTGCCTCTCAGAAATGAGGAAGCTGTCCAGGGGAAACACCCTTTCCCCAGGAACAAGTATGTGAATATTTGCCACAAGTTGGGCAGAGAGACAAGCTCCCTCCAGAAGTACCAGGGAGTGTGACCGCCTTAGTCCTGGCCTCAACACTTCCCTTGGAAATGCCAGTTTCTTTCTCTGCATATTTACGTGGTTCTTTTTTCCTTATCCTCTCCAAATCCATGATTTTCAATTGGTTCTTTTCTCTCTCTCTCCCTTTTTAAAAATGTGAGTATTTTATCTATTGAAATATCAAAAACTTTTACATTTTTAATTACAGATTATTTATTTCTTGAATATGTAATTCATTCCTGTGGCACAAATTCAAGATTCAAAAGGGTATTTATATAGCAAAAATATTTCCCTCTCACTCCTGACCTCAAGCTACCTTAAGTCCTGCCCCAGAGGCAGCAGCTACTACCAGATTATGGATTTCCTTGTAGAGATATTTTATGTATATGTGAGCAAATGAATATGGACACTTCAAAAAATATGCCAATGATAACGCCTTGCTTTTTTTCCGTTTAGCAAAATATCTTGGAGACCATTCCACTTGAATTTAGTTAAAGCTGACTTATTTTTTACAGCTACATAATATTCCACTGTACAAATATATACCATAATTTATTTAGTCAGTCCCCCATCTAGATTTTTCCCAGTCCTATACTGGTACAGACAAATTGGCCATAAATATCCTTGTACACACATTTTCCCACATTCTTTAGGATAAATTCCTTGAAGTAGAATCGATAGGTGAAAGGGTATGTGCATTTGAAATTTTGACAAATTAGCCAATTGTCCTCTATAAAGACCAAACCAGTTAGCACACTTACACTTGGTTATTTTCAGCTCCAACTTACAGATGTACAAACATGACATCACAGGCATTATTTTCCAGGGTGGTGATGGATTTTGGCTGATCCATTCTCTCCTTTTCCTCACATCCCTGGGGGCCAATCCCCAGCATTTGGAAGTGGGTGTAGTCTGAGGAAAGGGAACAACGTAACGGGAACTCACCCATGGAGACATTCACCCAGAGCTTCACCTTATCACATTCGGCTCGATCAAGTACAAAAATGTAGGTCTCCTCTTGGTGACTTGCCCAAGGTCACACATCTCCAGTCAGGAGTAGAAGTTGGTCTCTCAAGTTCTTGTTCAGCTCTTGAGTTCCTGTGACCCTCAGGGGCATAGATTTGTGACCATGACTAAATGACCTAATGCATCTACATCATTTATGAGCTGGGTCATGTGTGGAGTTTATGAGCTGGTTCATGTGCATTGTTTAGGACAGTGTCTAGTACATAGAAAGCACTCAACAAACATGAGTTATTATTGTCATTCTTGCTCTTAGGAGGTGGGTGGGAGAGGGACTGGAGAGACAAAGAGGAGTCTGGACGTTGCTGGGGCTGGGGACTGAAGCCCCAGAGACAGCTAGGATGACCTCCCGGTCCTTCCAGCTGTCTAATTCAAGCAGCTCCAGCTTGACTTGAGCTTGGTTTGAGCATTTGAGTTATGGGGGATGGTGAGCATTTTTCTTAATTGAACAGGAGCTAATGAGAGCTGTATTTCTTTGAATCTGCCCATTGGATGAGAACAAACATTAATTAACACTGGGCTGGAAAGGCCAGATACAATTTACCAAAGGAGAGGGCATCTTCCCACATCAGTTATAAAACAGTGTGCAGAGGACCGGTGCACGCTTTCCAACAGCGAAAGTCCATCACCACTGCCGTGTTAAATACAGAGTGAAGGCCCCATAAACCAGCATCCATGTGTGAAGCAATTAAACTTGGCGCTGCCCCCGCAGCAATGCTCCAGCAGCTGCCTCCGTTGGAGCTTTCAAGGCTCAGCAACTTGTAGGATGACACAGGAATAATAATGCACTGGTTTTCTTTGCGGACACAAAGAAGGCTGCAGTGGGGGAGCTGGTCTCCTAACTGAAGCAAGATTGGGAAGGCATCCTCATCTAGGTCCACAGGGAGGGGTGGGGCTGGCTCTCCCCATTGATGCCTCCTGCCAGTTCCCTCGGCCAAGACAGACCCTATGGTCTGCTGATGGCCATTACTAGGCACATTTGACACACCTGGTGGGAAACCCAGACTCCAGGGGAGGCAATAGTGGTCTGGCTGCTTCTTCTCCTTCTCTTTAATAGTGAATGCAACCCACCACTTCACATTTTACATCTCCCATCCCACCAGATGTCCAGGTTTCCTGCTCTAGTTTGGGAGTCCAGACAGTGTTTCTAAGTCTTTGAGGCTCAGTGAGGTTGATGGTTATTATGAATATGTTTCTGAGATGGTGTAGTTAGTTTGGTTTATGATAACACCCTCCATTTTCTGCTGATAATTTGAGGCATTGAGGACATTGGCATTAATCCATGAAGGACAAGGCTGGATAAGGTCTAGGCCGGGAGGAGGAGTGAAGGAGAGTACTATGGGACTTCTCTTTCTCCTCTTTGACCAATAGCTTCAAGATCTGGGAGGCTGAGTCCCATTGACACCAACACCCATGTCTCCAGAGCACACCCAGCACCTGCTTGACCCTGGGTGTGTGATACGGCCGTGTCTGGGTGTGGGGCACCTTCTCGGCTCACCCTGTCTGCTCCACTCTCCTGGCCAAGGGGCCACTGCAGTTCCTGCTCCACGGCTTCCAGCAGATGCTGCTCCACTTCATTTCCCTGGGTCTCTGGGAAGAGGGAGGCAAGATGTCTTGCGTCACCCCGGCCCCAGAAGCATCCGTGCCTGTGTAGCTGAGGCAATGTGGCTCAGTTGTTAAGAATTTGACCATCTCTGTTAGAATCTTGATTCCAGCTCTTACTGTGTGTCTTTAAGGGAACTGCTTACCCTCTCTGTGACTCAGTTTCCATATCTGTAAAACATGAATAATAAGAGTACCTACCTCATAGGATTGTTGTGAAAATTAAATGAGATAATGTATGTAAAGTAATTAGAATGGTGCCTTCTGGATAAGGAACCCCCAGGCCCTGAACATAGCTACCTCATGCTTTGAACTCAAGACCTCTTTCTTGGGGCTCAAACCTTGTCTGGCTGGGAAGGGGGTATGGGTGGGCAGGACGTTGGGGGATGTTGTCATGTTGTCCCAGTCTCACCTTCATCTCTTGCCTTTGCAAAAGCAGCTTTCCCCTCCTGAGTCTGGCACAAAATGGTGTAAAAGCTGCCCAGCATGTCCACACAGGGACCTGGATGCCCCTGGGGCTCACAGTTCTGCAAACTGTAGGTGAAAAAGCCTGGCCTTTGCCAGGCCCTGTGAACAACCCTGGATGATTGGGCATCGTCTGTAGGCCCATCATACACCCTCTGAGGGCCCTTTGGGGCTTTCTCACCCATCTTGCCATCTAAAGCCCATGTGTCACATTTGAATTTCACTCCTGAGCACGTTTCCATGATCACCGAAATGATTCCTGAGCCTGAGGTAAAGACAGGTATTTACAAACATTCTTACCCCAAATTAGCTTTCTACCAGGCACTGTCAGGCCAAGCTCAATATTTGTCAGCTATGCCTCAAAGATGCTGTTCCCTTCCAGAAGGACTGCGTACCCACGGTGAGGCTTTCTCTCAGGGTTGGGTGGTGTCACTATCCTTTCAGCGACAGGAACTCTTGACTGTCCTTCTGTCTAGGAGAGAATTGTGGGAAGTTTTGTTCTCTCTGTGCTCCGGGCTGGGCTTGGGCCCTTGGCTCTTACACTCGGGCATTTTCTAGTCCTGCCCTGGTAGGTGGGGATGACGTCCACGACTTACCTGCCATTATTATTTGTGTGTGTGCGTGGATGTCAATTATAACGATCTACTTTTTATTTAGCAATCGTGGTTCTTATTCTCTTCTTTTAATCTTCAAATGACTATTTTAACTCCTCTTTTGTCTTTCCTTTTTGACTTATAATAGCATCCCCATCCTTTTTTTAGCAGTCTTTTTGAGGTACACTTGATAAACAAAGAACTCCACATATTTAATGTGGACAATTTGATGAGTTTGGACACGCAAACACCTCTTGGAGGACCATATACTATCACCACCGTCAACATAGCAGACAGAGCCAACGCCTTCCAGTTTCCTTGAGTCCCCTCCACCCCTTTTTTTGTGGTAAGAACACAATCTTTTTAATTATGAGGTTCCCACTCCTTTGACATTAACATATTTATTGGGCATGCATTTGATAGTATTTGTACTTTTAGTATTGTTCAAAAGAATAAACTGAGGCAGATTAAAGATTTTAAGAGTTTGTTTGAGTAAAAATCTATTCTGATGGGCAGCGCCAAACTGGAAGTGGTTAGAAGCGCTCCCTTGACTGGAGCTGATGGTAGATTCTCACAGAGGAAAGGAGGAAGCAAAGTAAGGAAATGATTGGCTGGCTATAGCTTTAAGCCTAGTTGGCTGTTTGTGATTGGTTGTCTTGAGGTTTCACTGTCATAACCTTGAGGTGTTTATAGGCTTGGATTTTGGTTTGCTTGCATAGCTATTAGAGCCACCTCAGTCTAATGGCCTTCTTGTTTAATTAATTTAACAGTATCAATTGAATGACACTGTTCAAATAAAAATGGTCAATGATTTAACCATCTACATTTATTTAAAAAGTAAAAAATCCCTTTTACTTAAAAAATAGATGTTCATTGACTGGCTAAACTTATCATTAATTGAACACAATCTCTGCTTTAAGGGGGTGACTCCCACAGTTTGGAAACCAATGATTTAGGGGTAAACCCCTCCCCCCGACTCCCTACCTCAGTTTCTGAGTCTGTCTGTCTGTCTCTCTCTCACAGACACAGAGTAATTGATAGATTGATGTTACTCTGGGAATTCTTTTTCCAGCCTAACTGGAGTCAAAGGGTAGAGATAAAAATATGGGCTAGGGGGGTTCCCAGTCTTTGAACTGGCCCTACTCACTAGCAATATGCCCCTGGGGAATCCACTTGGTCACCCTGAGCTGTAGTTTCCTCATCTTTAAAATGAAGAAATTTGACTCCTTCTTCCATAAGGTCACTTCCTGTCCTTATATCCCACAACTCTCCAGATTCAGAGGACGTTCAATTCGTAGTGGCCATTTATCCACAAGCCACAAAGGCAAGCACTTATTTGCATACAAATAGAATGCTAATCATGAGGGGCAGATAAAGCTCATCAGAATCAAGATGGGCTGTCAGGACACCAACCTTCTGAAGGTGCCCAGACAGGGCAAGCTCAGGCAGGAGAAATTAAATTTAGCAGGAGCCGTGGAGTGCTATCAGTTATCGGCTGCCCCAGGCGCGCTCAATGGCATCTGGCTCCAGAGTGCTTAGGGAGGCGGAGGCCTTATCGCTCCAGTTCTGGAATTTGGAACCATTATCTCCCAGAACAGAGGGATTAAAAATACTGTTTGGGCCTGATGGACAGCGGCTAGCAGTCAGCCACATGGTGACGTCTGTTGCTCACAGAAAGATGCCTTGGCTGAGCAGAAGTCAGCAGGCCAAGTAGATGAAGTCAGCAGACAGTAGATGAAGTCAGCAGACAGTAGATGATTCAGGACCACTGGCAGATTACCTGGGTCACCTCTGAGAAAGTGCATTCGACTGCTCTGTACCAAGTTTTAGTTTTCATTTTGTAACTAGTTATTTGATTCCTTCTTATCTCTCTGTGTTGTTGCAAGAATAAAATACAATATGTGGCAACAGCACATTGGAAAAGTATAAATACAAACCACATAAAGGGTTGATTTTCAGGCAACCAGTAGTCAGCATTTATGATAAGCTCAATACTGTGAATGGTAATAAGAGCCAACATTTATTAAGTGTTTATCATGAGACAGCATTGCTGTAGGTGTTTTAAACAAATGAATTTAGTTAATTCTTATGACGTATAAGATAGGTACCCCCATTAACCCCATTTAAGAGATTACAAAATGGAGGCAAAGTAATCTGGTCGCAGCTAGTATGTGGCTGAGCTGAGGCTCCAGCTCCCTCTAGAATCTGCTGTCTTAACCACAATGTTACAGGCCCTTCACTAATGATCACGGTAATGAGCCTTATTTAGAAATAAGTCCAATCTTTTTGTGTGTGTGTGTGAAGAAGATTGGTCCTGATCTAACATCTATTGCCAATCTTCTTCTTTTTGCTTGAAGAAGATTGTCACTGAGCTAGCATCTGTGCCCATCTTCCTCTATTTTATGTGGGATGCTGCTACAGCATGGCTTGATGAGAGGTGCTAGGTCTGCATTGGTGATCACAACCTGTGAACCCCGGGCCACCAAGGCAGAGTGCACAAACTTAACCACTACGCCACTGGACCAGCCCAATCCAATATTTTATTCGATATAATACTTATTTGAGATATTATAATCATGACACTTATTTTAGTTAATATTATATAAGCATGTTCTGTATCTTTAAAAACTACTTCTAGACATAATTGAAGGGTGTATATCATTCTACTGAAATGCATTATTATAATCCACTTAACCTGTGGCTCAACATTTAGTTTCCTTCCATTATAAATAATCTTAAAATGAACATCTTTGTCTATAATGTGTATCATTTCTCAAAAGGAAATTATTATGTAAATAAAGTATATATGTAATTTTGTTAAAAAAATTTTAAATGCAAATTTTCAAGTATATCTAAAAGAAGGGAGAATGAACACAGTGTTTCCATAATCAGTGTCAACAATGACATCCAGCCAATCTTGTTTCATCTATTTCCTCCTCACCCCACAAAATGTTTTGAAGACAATCCCAGATGTTATCTCATATGTAGATATTTCAGTATGAATTTCTAAAGGCCAAAGATTCTTTTATAAAACACCTGCAATATTACTGTCGCACCTAAAAATTTTTTGTTTTACTTTTTATTGAGATTATGATAGTTTACAACCTTGTGAAATTTCAGTTGTACATTATTATTTGTCAGCCATATTGTAGCACACCTAAAAATTTGAACAGCAATTTTTAATATTGTGAAATACCCTGTGAGTTCACCTTTTCTTGATGGTTTTATGTATTTGAATCAGTACCCAAATAAGTTCCACACATTGTGATTGGTTAATAGACTTCAGATTTCTTTATATCTATAGGTTCTCTCTCTATCTCTCTGTTCTGTTTTCCTCTATTGGGGAAACTGGGCCATTTTTCCTATAGGGTCCCACAATTCTTAATTGGTTCCCCAAAGTATGTAATAAGATCTTTTCTCCCTCGTATTTCTTATTGATAGGTAATTAGCTTTAAAAACTTGATCAGACTCCCACCCTCCCAGGTCGAAGTCTTCTTCCCACTCTTCCTCTCACGTTGGAAAATTCGCTTTCACTAAGCAAACCTAAGTTAGGTATTCATGTTGACCCGTTCGCTTTCATTAAACAAACCTGAGTTAGGTACTCACATTGACCTGTCGAACATGGCAGCCAAAACAATGGAATTATTCTGATTGGTTTGCAGGGAAAGGGTGCTACTCATCTAAAACACCTGCACTGTGAATGGTGTATGTGGAAAGGTCCTCAAACGAAATTGGGGCTTTTAAATAGAAGAGTATTGAACATAATGTGAAGAGGTGCTGTGATGGTTAATTTTATGTGTCAACTTGGCTGGGCTAAAGGATGCCCAGGTAGCTGGGACACATTATTTCTGGGTGTGTTTGTGAGGGTGTTTCTGGAAGAGAATAACACCTGAATCAGCAGGCTGTGTAAAGAAGATCAACCTCACCAATGTGGGTGGGAATAATCCAACCTGCTGAGGGCCTGAACAGAACAAAAGGCAGAGGAAGGGTGATTTTGCTCTCTCTGCTTGAGCTGGGACGTTCATTCTCCTGCCTTTGGACATCAGAGCTCCTGGCTCTTGGGCCTTTGGACTCTGGGACCTACACCAGCATCCCCCTGGTTCTCAGGCCTTTGGCCTCAGGCTGAATTATACTGCCAGGTTTCCTGGTTCTCCAGTTGCAGATGGCAGACTGTGGGACTTCTTGGTCTCCATAAGTGTGTAAGCCAATTCCTGTAATAAATCTCCTCTTATATATATCCTATTGGTTCTGTTTCTCTGCAGAACTCCAACTAATACAGACGCTAAAAGGCCAAACCCAACAAATGCTCCCCATACTTGGAACCCAAACTGTAGATCTATGTCTGAGCGGTCACCAACCATAGAAGATCGCACCTATTTCTGATGCAGAGAAGATATGGATCACATGATCATTGTACGTTTGAGCTAGAAAGGATTTTAAGAGCCTCTTGTCCAAATCTTCTGTTAGACAGCCAAGGACACTGGAATCCCACAGAGGCTAAGTGACCTGCCCAACATCATACTCCTAGTCAACTGTGGGACTGGAACATGGATCTTTTGATTCCTCAGCCCAGGCTTCCTTCCTCTGAACCATCGCCATTTTTGTCTTAAGATAAATAACAGTCCTTCCAGGGCTGACCAAGAATGAGGAAAGTCTAGATCAGGAACTTAAAATGTTCCCAAAGCCATATTTCCTACTAATAATTTAGTCTACTAAGTAACCCTATCTCACAAGGAAATTGTAGGTAATTAAAAGAAAGAAAAGCAAGCAAATCATGTATGTTTGTGTATGTATATGAGAGTGGCTTTTAGCTAATTTGTTCAATAATTTTGTACACACGTATACTAACAGCTGACATATCATTTACCTTCATACCTCTCCTCCCCTTCACCTCCAAAAGTATAAAGTGTCCATTGAACATTTTCATTTCAGTTCCATTTTCCTTCAAAGGGAACACACATAACTTCTGAATTCTTTCTTTACAAAAGAGTTCACCTTGATGCTAATGTAGCTACTGGCTGGTCACCAACTGATGGGAAAACAGGCAGTATTCATTCTGTCTGGCTTCTTGATGCAGTGAGTAGCATTAGTGAAGAATTCGACATGTCTTCATCTCAGGGTCATCCTTCTTCCCTTTTGTTCCTTGTTTATTCTTCTTTGGTATCTCCCAGAATTTCTCAAGAATATGAGCACGAGGCAGACAAATCTCAGCATCCCTCAGGCGTGTGTTGGTGGGGAGGGCTGCAGTGGGTAGGAGACAGAGGTGAGAAAGACACTGTGGGGAAGATTTTTCACATCAATCTTTATTCAGCTTATTCACAGAAGCATCTGATCATGTTGAGGAACACTGAAGAGGGTAGGCGCTGATTTAAGGACTTGTGTTAAAGTTAAAACACATCTTTTTAAGGGAGGTAAGAAAATGGAATCAGCCCCTGACATCCGGAAGCTGGCCTGACGCTCGCAGCTCAGCCCTGTTGTTCTCCTAGTCACGTAAACAATCTCTCAGAACATACCAACGTCAGACAAGGTCATTCTGAGACCATGATGAAGTGAGACCAAACAAGGCCACTGTGCACCCATAAAATGCCAAACATCTCTCAGCTAAAATGAGTGATTGTTGCTTCTTTACCAATTATATTTTTATCCTTGTTCTAGTCTGCTATCCCTATAGATACGCTTATTAATATACCCAACCACAGCATTTCCCCCACTTCCTGACAGCATCAATCTAGACCAAATCCCTACTTCCTTAGAACTTGCTTCCCTCCTCTTATCCATCTGCCCTCTGCCAACTACCCAACCAAAGCCCAGCTCCTGGAGTAGGTTCCTTCTAACACCCTCTTACTGTGGTGCTCCAAGTTTCCTCCTGGTGAACGATCTCCCTCCCCGCTACGAATAATAAACCCAGCATGTTGAGTCATGGGGCTTTTTTTTTTTAGGTCTTTGGCTGAAAGACATTGACAGAGGGTAAATTTATAAAACAGATTGCTTACTTTTCATTAAATCATTGACCTGTGACATTGAAAGAAAGATTTGAGGCCATGCATTCCATCATTTTTTTGTTTTGCTTCATTTTATTGTCAACCCCAGAGCTCTTTATTCAGATAAAATCTGGAGAGGTGTCCTAATACCTAAAACAGATCAAAGGGGAGATGCTCTGGCCAGAATCTCGCAGCTCCTGAGCCCCACCAACTGGTGTCACTCATGCCTGCTCCCACAGTGGCCTTAAGGCACTTCCATGTGTCAGAGGGACCCACGTAGAATACCACTTGTCTAGTCTACATCCCTCATATTATAGATTAGGCATCAAAGCACTAGAGATTGTGAGTTCCTCAAAGTCACACTCCTTGTTAAGGAGACATCTTGGACCAAGATTCTGGTTTCCTGACTCCTAGGCCTGAGCCAGAATTCCATGGTGGTTCTTTTTTGTTCACGGGAGTTCACTGCTGGCTTACTTACACTAGTGACTTGTTCTGGACTGTTCGTGTGGACATGATGGTCTGACTCTCTGCCCAAAGATGCCCACTGCATCGGGACTGTGGCCCCCAGCAAATGTCCAACACCTCTCTGCTTTCCCTTTTCTGCTTTCTTGACCAACAACCACAATGTTTATCATGGTGGTGCCATGATTATGATATAAAGATTCCCTTTAATGCACACTTGCCTAGAAGAGCTCTACTGGTTGGGAATGAGATTCCCAGTTAAAAGTGTTTAGCCCTTTTTGCTAAAGATCCAACTGGACTCTAAATACTTGAATCATTGAGGTGAGAGCACCAGTGAGAAGAAGATGAATCTGGGGGGATTACTGAGAAGAAGACCCAGAATCATGGCCTCAGTGAATAGCTTGGATACTCTCATCATGCATCGATTAGATGAGGTGTAATCTTGCTTTATGCAGCATCCTCACTTATAAAGCAGAAGAAATAATATCTCTTCTTGGTTGATACACAGGAATGCTGTAAAGATAGGTGTATATTGGAAAGTGGTTTGGACTCCCTGAAAGAAAAAGGCTGCAGAAATCTAGGGGGATCACAGGGAGAAATATTCTTGGTGATGTTTGTCACAAAGCCCTTCATATCAGAAGGAGCATCTATTGGGAGTGGCTGGAAAGTAACATGAAGTGAGAATCTTTTCTGTAGGTCCAGCTCAGACAGGGCAAGTAGTCAGCCCTAATGAGGCAGGTGGGACTCAGAGAACAGAAGGAACATGATAAACTTGTTCTGTATTTAAGACAAAGATTCAGACGAAGATTGATGATTTGGCCAAACCTTTTCCACCTGAGATTTATGCTGGTTCCATTACCACAGGTCATACATCTTTCTGGGTCAGGCTGTGACACAACTTATGCTATTTTCATCACATTCTGACCTGTTTGTCATTTACAATGTGAAGACTCAGAAAAACCAGGAAAGGGGTC
Organism: Equus przewalskii; assembly: GCF_037783145.1. Lineage (NCBI taxonomy): Eukaryota > Metazoa > Chordata > Mammalia > Perissodactyla > Equidae > Equus > Equus przewalskii. Next base: position 43,905,495 of record NC_091850.1, read on the forward strand.
TGTAAATGGATTTCCTCACCAGACCAATTATGAAATAAACCCAACAAAATTTGTTGTAAAAATATCGCTAAAGACACTGCCGTCTTTAAGCTCCATAAATAACAATTAACTGTCACTGAGTGCTTACCAAGTATCAGGGAATTGTAACCAGGGCTGGGAGTATGGGAGATGAGTAGGGCACTTACCTTGGGCACAAAATTTAAGGGGCATCACCAAACTCAGTAATCAAGATAAATAATATTTAGATGAAATATTTTAAAAAATCAAATCGGAAAACTCTGTTCCTCCTGTTGTTGCCAATAAAGCTTTAGCATCTGACTGACGCCTGTAAGTGCTTCCCATAATCAATGCTTTTCATTCAGTTCTATTTCCATGCATTGACTCATTGTCTCAGTCAGCTTGGGCTGCCGTAACAAGGTACCACAGACTAGGTGGCTTAAACACCAGACATTTAATTCTCACAGCTCTGGAGGCTAAAAGTCCAAGATCAAGGGCCAGGATGACTGGGTTCTTGTGAGAACTCTCTTCTTGCATTGCAGATGGCTGCCTTCTCTCTGTGTCCTCACATGGCAGAGAGAGAGACAGAGAGAGAGAGACAGCCCGCTCTGGTCTCTCTTCCTCTTTGTATAAGGACACTAATCCCATCACTGGGGTCTCACCTTCAAGACCTCATCTAAGCCTGATCATCACCCAAAGACCCTACCTCTGAGTATCATTACAGTGAGGGTGGGGGCTTCAACATAGGAATTGGGGGTAGAGGGGACACACAGTCAGTCCATAATACTTATTAAATTTACACTTAATTCAATGAAGTATTTACTATAATCTTTTTTCCTTTTCTCTGTCTGTCTCTTTCTCTATTTCTTTCTTGTGTGAAAATTTGGGCACAGAGATGTTAAATAACTTACGCAAGTTCACATGTTAACCAGTGGTGGAACCAAGACTTGAACCCTGGTGCCCTGACCCAGAACCTGCACTTTTATCCATTCTTGCTATACTGCCTTTAGAGCAAAAGAATGATATTTTCTCGAGAGAAATCTTGCCTGAGTGGCAAAAGAGAGTATTGATTTCAGGGACAGTAGAAATCTTCCCATGTTTTAATTTCCTGCCTGCAAACCTGGAAAACCCCTGTAAAGTGAAAATACCAACTGAGAGATGGGAGAGGGAGGAGGTGGGGGGCATGTCTTGACCCTTGACCCTGAATCAACAGCTTGACAGTGTTTAGGTGACCCGTCAGTCACAGAAGTAATTGTATGTAGGGGAGATAAGTTTTGACAAAACACAAAGAATAGAGAAGAATCAGGGCACGGAATACAGTCCCGAGAGGGTGGAATCTTCCAGGGTTAAGAGAGAAAACTTGGGCAGCCCCTGACCCCAGAAAGCACCAGATATAAGGGGAAGGGAGGGAGAAGGACTAAGTGGAGCATGTAAGGAGGGCTATCGGGGTGCAGAAGGCCCCCTCTGCTCTCCATAGAAGCAGCACCGCCATGGTAGAATTGTCAAATGCTGTGATGTCTTGCCCAATGTTCGCTGGTGTCAATGAGTGTTATAGTTCTAACTTTTGTGCCGCCTGACTTTACCATTGCCCTGTTTGTGAATAATCCTCATTTCCTCTTGCTGCTGACTCAGGACATACGTTGCGTTGTTTAAATGACATTCTGGTGACCTCACACTGTCCAGAGGGCCTTGTTCAAGGTCACACCATGATCCACGGCCAGCATTTGGACTCAAGCCCAGATTCTGACTTCTAAGCCTCTGCTTCAGCCGTTACTTGCTGACGTTCCTTGCCAATTCTTCTTATCCACAAATTTGCAGGCTTCACGAGCTCTAGAGAGAAATTAATTTCTGTAATTGTGCCTTTATTCACTTTGTTTCAATTCAACTACCCTCTGTGGGAGCCTTGCAGATTACTCAGTGTGCTTGGCAGACTCTGCCCGCTGTTAACCAGAAGTTGAGCTGTGAGTCTAGGCACTGGCATCCACCCATTTCTCCTTTTACTTTGGCTTTGCTATGGACTGAATGTGTGTGCTCTCCCAAAGTTCATATGCTGAAATCCTAACCTTCAATGTGATGGTGTTAGGAAATGGGGGCTTTGAGAGGTGATTAGGTCCTGAGGATGGAGCCCTTATGACTGGGATTAGTGCCCTTATAAGACGAGACACCAAAGAACTTGCTTCCTCTCTGTCTATGCACTCCACCATGCGAGGACATAGCAAGAAGATAGCCATCTGTAAGCCTAGAAAAGAGTCTCACCAGATCTTGACCACGTTGGCACCCTGATCTGGGACTTCCCAGTCTCCAGAACTGTGAGAAATAAATTCCTGTTGCTTAAGCCACCAAGTCTATGGCATTTTTATTATAGCAACTAACTAAGACAGGTCTTTACAGAATTTGTGGTTTTGTGTGGTGGTGTATGTGCTTAATAATATAATGCCTTCCCAGGTTTCTCCTGATGTCTAGAAAGATGCAAAATGCTTTTGATGTCCTCAAGTAATAACCAAAAAAGATGATGCCTGAGTATCTGGATCTTCACCTCTGAGGTATGTCTAGATATGTGGGGGTAGTAATTTCCAAAGTGGGAGCAAGGGGGAACATCCAAGATTCAGGCAGAAAACTCCTCCATACTCTTCGTCCAGTCCTAAGCCCTGGGACAGCCAGTGTTAGCTTTTTACTCAACAGCCATTCTACCCCTGCCTCTGCCCCATGGCTTCTTATTTCCTGGTGGCTCCAGTTTCCCACCATGGTATACACATGCCAGACATGCTCCAGTTTCCCACCATGGTATACACATGCCAGACATGCTCCTATATTCTCTTGAAGATTCTCTTGTAGCTAGTCCTGGCTTAATGGGACCTAAGAGAAAAGGGTGCTGTGTGTATGTGTATGTGCGAGGAATCTTAAGGAAAGATTGATTCCCTAATAAAAATAGACTCCCAGGAGGAAGAACTGGTATTTTTCACTGGATGTAGTCATGACTGTAGGTGATGCCTGGGTCTTTGGCAGCCACCTTACAGCCCCAAAGGTAGAAATTACAACACTGTGAAGTGCAGAATAAGGAGATGGAAAGAGCTCTGGATGCTATAGTTGAACTGTTGCACCAATCTGGGAATCACCCTTCCTCTGGGCTTCTTGCTATATGAGATAAATGTCCTTATTGTTTGAGCTACTTTTAATTGAGTACTTAGGAAGCTGCAGTTGAAAATATCCCAACACACTCTTTCCCCAACTTCCATTGTATACTCAGTCTCCTTGGAGCCGTGCCCAAAGCATCTCCCACCTCACAAATGCTGACATAATTCCAAGCTCATTTCTTTTGGCACCAGGCTTAGGACTACACATACACATAAAAACACACACACACACACACACACACACACACACATGATGCCTTGATTCTCTTCCTTTCAGCTCAGTGTGTGTGTGATGTATTTTAAAAGCCCAGGGAATATTGATGAAATGCACAAAATACACAAATGTATAGAGGCAGTGAAAATGACTGGCTCTGAGTCATAGACGGGTCTGGATAATGAATGAGATGCTCCACAGCTATGTGGGTGGTGGCCTGTTGTCTCTCTTCAGAGACTGTTTATGCTTTTCTAGAGGCACTTGCCAAGGAAACATTTGTATTCCATTGACTCAGCACTAGCAGAAAAATTCAAAACAGGCTGGATTTGCTTTTCAGGCTAAAGATGCCCAAATAGTGGGATCCTGGTAAGGGCTGGAAGGAAATAGAACAAAGAATCCTGAAATTCATATGGAGCAACAAAAGACCCTGAATAGCTAAAGCGATCCTGAGAAAAAAGAACAAAGCTGGAGGTACCACACCCTGACTTCAAAATATACTGCAAAACTATAGTGATCAAAACAGCATGGTACCGGTACAAAAACAGACACACAGATCAATGGGACAGAATTGAAAGCCAAGAAATAAAACCACACATCTACAGACAGCTAATCTTCGACAAAGGAGACAAAAACATACAATGGAGAAAGAAAAGTCTCTTCAATAAATGGTGTTGGGAAAACTGAACAGCTGCATGCAAAAGAATGAAAGTAGACCTTTGTCTTTTGCCATACACAAAAATTAACTCAAAATGGATTAAAGGCTTGAAAGTAAGATGAGAAACCACAAAACTTCTAGAAGAAAATATAGGCGGTACACTCTTTGACATCAGTCTTAGCAGCATCTTTTTGAATACTGGGTCTACTCAGGCAAGGGAAACAGAAGAAAAAATAAGCAAATGGGACCACATCAGACTAAAGAGCTTCTGCAAAGCAAAGGAAACCATGAACAAAACAAAAAGACAACCCACCGACTGAGAGAAAATATTTGAAAATCATATATCTGATAGGGGATTAATCTCTAAAATATATGAAGAACACCCACAACTCAACAACAACAAAACAAACAACCCAATCAAAAAATGGGCAGAAGATATGAACAGACAATTTTCCAGAGAATATATACAGATGGCCAACAGGCACATGAAAAGATGGTCAACATCATCAATCATTCGGGAAATGCAAATCAAAACTACAATGAGATATCACCTTGCACCTGTTAGAATGGCTGTAATTTACCAAGACAAAAAATAGCAAATGTTGGAGAGGATGTGGAAAAAAGGGAACCCTCATACACTGCTGGGGGGAATGCGAAGTGGTGCAGCCACTATGGAAAACAGTATGGAGATGTCTCAAAAAATTAAAAATGGAAATATCATACAACCCAGCAATTCCACTAGTGGGTATTTATCCAAAGAACTTGAAATCAACAATTCAAAGAGACTTATGCACCCCTATGTTCGTTGTAGCATTATTCAGAACAGCCAAGATGTGAAAGAAACCCAAGTGCCCATCAACTGATGAATGGATAAAGATGTGGTATGTATACACAATGGAATACTACTCAGCCATAAAAAAGACAAAAATCATCCTATTTGCAGCAATGTGGATGGACCTTGAGGGTATTATGTTAAGCAAAATAAGCCAGACAGAGAAAGACAAACACAGTATGTTTTCACTCATATGTGGAAGATAAACACATCGACAAAGAAAGCAGATTAGTGTTTACAAGAGGGGAAGGTTACCAGGGTGGGCATAAGGGGTAAAGGATCACATATATATAGGGACTGACAAAGAATAATCTACACCTGAGATTTCACAATCTTATAAACTACTATGACCTCAATGAAAAAAAAGTGAATGGGGAACTGACCAGGGACACACAAAAGAAACAGAAACTGGAGAGGAGAAAAGAAAGGAAAGAGGAATACATTGGACTTGATGGGAATGAAAGCAAGGAGGTGGGAGGAGAGGAAGGTGTTCAAAAAGAGAGAAAAACCTCTTATTTGCTTAATTTGGCCTTATTTATTCATTTTTCATTATTATTTCCATACTTACAGCTTACTTCCTTAACTCATAACATTCCTCTGAGTTCTAGCTCCCCAAAGTTCAATATATCAGTATATATTTACAAAAGTCAATGCACCTTCTGAAGCATCTGCCTTTCTAACTGTGAATGATGAGGACATCTGGGCTCACAGAGCTTCCAAAGGGAGGAGGGAAATGCCATTTGCTATGGAGAGTTCATGGAGTGCTTTAGAATCCTCTGTCATTCGGTTAGAAGAAAAGGTACAGTCGACACCATGACTAGTCTAGGGTTTACTGGTCAACAGCAAGAACTATGTTCCTTAGTTTTCTGCAATAGACATTTTGGGTAGTAATGCATTAGACTTTAAATTAAAATAGCAATTAAAGTATTATGTAAAGCATTCCCTTATTTGGAACATGCTAATTTATTGTAAAGTAGTTTACTTTCTTCTATGGTTGAGTTTAATGGATTTCTTTCAGAAAAACTGTAAACAGCATTCTCAGAGAAAGGAGACTGTTGTTTTTTTAATAAGCAATGTAGCTGTCACCAGATGTTATGAAGATTGATTACTAATGCATTTTTAATGCAGATAACTTATTAGATAATAGGGCTTTTTCCCCTCTAAATTTCCAGTAGGAGGAAATCACTGAGTTTTTCCATTTTAAATTAAGGGCTTTCCACGATTGGTTTTTCACTAAGCCGTAAAATGGATGATCAAATTCAATCATGGAGCAAAGACACTTAGGATGAAGCCCACTGCTGACGCTTCTCCTTCATACTTTTATATCTGCTTGAATCCCAACAAACCTCTTGAGAGCAAGAACCAAATACAACCTACGCCCTAACCAACGTGCCTTAGTCGAGTGCTATTGGTATATGGGAAGCTTGGTATCAGAAGTTCCATAAATGTTTGTTGGATGAATGAATGTTGTATGCTCTTGTTTTTATTGGAAACACTAATTCAAAGATTCCTCCTGCTGAGTGCACTTGTCCTAAGCTTGTTTATCAGTGATGGATTGCTGTACAGGATTCACCTTTTGTGTCTCTCTCTGCTGTCTTCAGCAGCCAGAAAAGGAGCAGGGTGCAGAGGCAACCTTGAACTCAGGTCTCTGAGCTCAGCAGACATGGTGAGCCCTTTGCCTACTTGAGTTAAGAACAAATAAGCCCAGCTGTGTCCCCGTTGTCTTTGCTGAAGGGAGTTTGGAAACTGGTCCAGCTGTGGTTCAACTTCCTTGAGACAGCCGATGGAAAATTTCGTGTTCGAGGTGGCCCAGAGCTCTGAGTTGACCAAGGTGAAGCTCCTGCAGCAATTCTTCTTAAACTTTTACATCTAATGGCAAAGAAATGTGAGTTTAAGAAGAGTTGTCTTTGGGAGAGACTGGGGCACATAGCCGAATGGAGCTTAAGGAAAGAGAAATTTTCCTTGAAGTCTCTCGTTTTATCTGAAAAGTATGTGCAAATTTACATTGTAAACCTTAATATACCTGTTTGCTATAAAATAAAATAAAACAAAGCAGAAGTTTCCTACCCATCTTTGGTTAGTATTGAATTGAGTATAATTTCTGGAAAAGTTGCCTTAGTTGAAAAGAGCTGACATGGTAATTACCAAGGATGGATGCCTGGACTGCAGTGAAGGAGCTAGCATGATACCGCATCTTTAGCCACAGTTCCTAAAACCTTGGGTAAGTGTCCCTTACTGAAAGGTTGAGCTACTTGGGTTATGTGATGGTTCATTTTCTGTGTTAACTTGGCGAGGCCATGTGACCCAGACGTTTTATCAAATATTATTCTAGATGTTTTTGTGAAGCTATTTTTTAGAAGAGATTAACATTTAGATCAGTAGACTTTACGTAAAGCCAATTATCCTCCATAATGTGGATGGGTGGGCCTCATCCAATCAGTTGAAGGCCATCTCCCTGATGGAAGAGGTAATTCTGCTAGCAGGCTGTCTTCAGACTCAAATTGCTACTCTTCCCCGGGTCTCCAGCCTGCCAGCCTACCCTGCAGATTTTGGACTTGCCAGTCTCAACAATCGCAAAAGCCAGTTCTTTAAAATAAATCTCTCTCTCTATGTATATGCACATGTCCTGTTGGTTCTGTTTCTCTGGTGAGCCCTGACTCATATAGGTCATGGGGTGGACAAAAAGGGTAACTGATTCATTGGTCATCAGTCGAGGAAAGAGTCATCAAAATTTTTTTCAGAGAAGAAAAATGACTGGGTATGCTATTTTCTACTAGTGCTGGTATTTTCAACACATGTATGAGAACTAAGTCAGAAAAGCCTCCTTGTCTCCACCATGATGGACTCTGTCAAACTTTCAGACCATGTTTCTGTTGTAGCAGTTTCCTCACAGGTGATGGGACACAGATTTGCCGTGTATTAGATATCTGAGAGAAATTTTTCTAGATGGTCTACTGAGAAAGCCAATGAACATGGAATTCATTTAAGGAATCTAGTTATTTACCTTTTGTAAAGATGCCTTTTGTTTTCGCTTCAAGAGGAAACGGCAGGGCTGGCCCCATGGCTGGGTGGTTAAGTCTGCACGCTCTGCTACGGCAGCTCAGGGTTTTGTTGGTTCGGATCCTGGGTGCTGACCTAGCACCGCTCATCAAGCCGTGCTGAGGCGGTGTCCCACATAACACAACTAGAAGGACCTACAGCTAGAATATATAACTATGTACCGGGGGGCTTTGGGGAGAAGAAGAAGAAGAAAAAGATTGGCAGCAGATGTTAGCTCAGGGCCAATCTTTAAAAAAAAAATAAAGAAGAAATGGCTATCAATTCAACCCTGATTTCCTATGTTCTGATCTACTCCTCCTGGTGTGACAACCATCCCGGGCAGACTGGGACTGGGGTTTCCTGCAATATGGGACTTTTACTGCTAAAACGTGAAAAGTCCCGTGCACTGAGACTATAATCAGTTTACATGTCTTTGTAGTAGACTATGTTCTCAGAATCTCTTTCCTTTTCATTGCAAGTTATTCTGAAACAGTGCATTTCCAAGGCAACAATATTTGCCCTTCTTTTGGTCACCCCACTGAAAAGGTAAGAAACTGACGAGGCAGAGTCTGTTTAAGGTGGGCCTGGAGAAGGATGCTGCTGGCCTTCAGGATGTATGGTAGTACACCGAAATTTTCACTGCTCTCGCTAGTCTCCATGTCCCATACTCCCTTACCTTTTTTTCTACTTTACACACCATTAATGGTGACTCACTTTTTTCTGTGACTATGTAATAAGAAATAAAAAGGTCTAATTTTTTTAATCAAGTGACATGACTGTGAACTTCTGCACACAAAGAAATCAGACATGCTGGGTGCTGCTTCTAGGTGGACCAGTGTCAACCCTGCCATCCAGGCATATTTGCAAAATCCATTCCCTCTCCAGGAGGGCTCCCAAACCAGTGACAACCTCACTCAGGTCCCCGGTATTGCAAGAGAACCAAATTATCCAAACACTCTCAGTACCTTAAAATTTTTTTATTCCAGCCTCACAAAAAACATATTTTCCAATATGGAAAAGTGGGATTCTTCACATTTCAGTTGCATCGGTATGACAATACCTTTTGAGGGGAAAACTTTCAAAGTTTTCCCTTTAAATAGTTTGTAAAATCAGTGTCCCTGGAAATGTGTGATATGCTTAAGGAGGTCGGGGAATGCACTTAGGGTCATTCTTGAGGACAATGCCCTTTGCTCTCTGTTCTGCTATCCTCAAGGTTAGGGATGGGATGAAACAAAGTATCTTTTGAACTAGGAATCAAAATGACTATATTTGTGGCTAAGATTTATGAAGTGGGTGTGTGTAGCACATTAGTGGGTCCAGTTAATTAAAGGGATAAAGGCTAGAGAGACAATAAAGGACAAACAATTCTGGCTGTTAGTCTCCATAAACATAACAAAGATTTCAAATATGTATGTAGTCACCATTGCAACCAACGAAATTAATTGATCGTGTCAACTCTAGACTACGAGGCTCTTGTTTACACATCTTTATATCCCCCTCAGCTCCTCACCCAGTGCCCTGTACAAGGAGATGATCAATAATAACAGTTGACATACTGCCAGCAGCTTTAATTTGTACAAACTAATGAAAAGAAATGTGAGGTCTATTGTCATAGTTCCTCTGTGTGTGCTGTATGCAGCCGAGAGGATGAGGCTAGTATATTAACATCCGGGAAATGTGTTTAAACAAACATGAGCGTTATCTCACTGTTCAGGCTGCTCTTTTACAGACCTAAAACCATAATGAAGATTCGTTTAATGAGCAAGATGTGAATAAGGGAGACTTAGTTAAGAGGGTGGCTATAATAATCTAGAGGAGATAATGAGGGATGGAAACAGCCATGGAAGTGTTTTTACTGCACAAAAATGGGGTTCTCCTACACGATGCACATAAATAAGCTAATTAATTATGGAATCAACTTTTGGGAGACAAATCAGCTTTACTCTGTGAAATTGATCTGCAGGGAAATGGGGGCATGTGCTCTCAGATCTTTCTCCCCAATTCCGGATTTGGGTTGAAATTTAAGAGGTTAGGGAGAACAGGCTGGCACACGCACGGAAACGCTGGTGGGCAGGCTTTGATTAGTGGGCTTCAAGCATTTACGGTAAGGTTCTCAACATTTATGATAAAGTTCTAAATGCTTATGATGAGGTTCTAGACATTTGTGGTAAAGAGAGGAAGGAATTTTCACACTGGATCTTCCGGAATGAGGGACCTCTTGCTTCTGATAAGAGTTTGACTTTTAAGTTCCAGACGTGTCCTGGTCCTTTGGTTCCATTGGGAGGAGAATCTTTGGTTCTGAGGTCACTTGAGGTCAAGACTTCTGCGCATGCTCTGGCCACGCGACTCTGCAAATATTCTGAAAGGCAATTCTTAATCACTCTTTTGATAACATGGGGTCAGTTGAACTGGTCCTGGAGGGCCTGAGGTTATAGTGTCTGTTGCAGGGAGGGGACATAGTTCCACCATCAAGACAAGATTGGGTAGCCAATAGGATTTGGGAGTAAAGGAGAATAAGGAGTCTAAAATGTCACCAAGGTTTTATGCAGTGATATTAGTTATCAGTGTGGGAATGAGGGATTGGGAAGCAATTTGGGAAAAACATAGAGGCCATCAAAGACTTGGAAATATTCTATTCATTTGGCTGAATCTTGACTGTTATAATATATACTATAATATATAGTATATAATATATACTGTATATATATACTAAATGAATTAGAATATTTATTATATATACTCTTGATTTGATATATTTTATAATTATAAAATGTTTTAAGATTCTATATTGAAATAGCCATTCAAACATTAATTACTTATTCATAATATATCGTGAGCATATGTTAAGTGAGAGGTGCTGGGCTTAGTGTTTGGAAATTAGTCATTGTCTTCAAGGAACTCAAAACCTAGTGACAGAATTCTTGCCACTAGGATTCTGGACTCTGCTTTGGGAATGGGATTTTCTTAGGACGTTGTAACATTGAAATGCATGAGTGTTTTGTAATTCCTGGAGTTGACCTTTGGCACAGACCAGAGCTTCCCTTTATTTGCTGTGACCACCCATAGTGCGAAATTTCGCCCGGCATAGAGTGGGTGTGTAATAATGGTTGCTGAAGGGAGGGAGGGAGACAGAAGGGTGGGTGGGCGGCACACCCATTGAAAATCAAAGTGCTTGGACATCAGCAAGATGTCGCTATAGACTCATGTCCCCTGCAGCAGTAGGGTTTCCTCTGTCCTTGTGTACTTCTTTGCCCCTTTCTCATTTCTCCACCTTTGTGGCGTCACTGAGAGCCTCTTTCTTCCTTCGCCCCTCTCTGGGGCCAACCACATCGTTGAGGAAATGACAGTGCCCTTCTGAGAGACCGAGAAGCACTGAGCCTTTTTCTCCTTTTCTCCTCTCTGCCCTCAGGCAATATTTCTTTTCAAAATCCTCTGCTATCCTCCATAATCCAGCGCATTTAAGTTTGCTCAGCAGGCACAGAACCCTCTTTTCTTTCTTAGTGTGTTGTAGCTAATGAATCAATTTAGAAATCAGCCAGAGAGTGCAAATGTTTGACAAATAACAGGTATGGGCTTCATTTTAAAAGTTCCCTGAGCCCAAATATGAATTTGAACTCCTAGGTTCACATCTGAATTCATTTGATTCAAATATTCACGATGTTTTTGAGGTGATGTTGCTGAATAAGGAAAGGGATGTCTGCTCCTTATGTTAAAGTGACCCAGCGACTAAACTGATATTAGATTGTAGGTTAGGTCACATGTTCTTGAATCATCAGCCTGGTGATAACATAATTCTAATGTGAAAACAGCGTTAGAAATATTGAAGCTTTTCCAGCCATTTGGAAAATATGTTTATGATCCAGCAGGCTTTTGGACTTCAAGTTCTTATTAGCTTGTTTTTACTTGTACCTTGTGCCAAGTAAGGAGTGCCTTTAAAAAGAAACTTGGCATAATTGTACCCCTCAAGGTCTGCACCCTGCCTCAGAATGGGCGGTTGTAAATGCCTAAATTCCTTTGACCTGCTCTAAGCACTCGATTTAATTGAGAATAGATTTCAACACTTAAAATTCTTTCCTTTCCGGAACCTTTTCTTGAATGGATGGCCTCCACCTTCCTCTCTTTCCTGCTCTCTTCAAATAATGAAATTGGCAGAACACATTTATTTGCATGAAATCCAGTTGCTGTCCTGGTAAGACATACCATCTGCTGCCTTCAAGAAAAGAAGTTTTCATGGCATGAAAGCATCAATGGTGTTTTTTCTTTTTAGTAATTTTATCGCCAAAGTATGTGTTTTTTTTTTTTCTTTTTTTTAAAGATTGGCACCTGGGCTAACAACTGTTGCCAATCTTCCTTTTTTTTTTTTCTGCTTTATCTCGGCAAACCCCCCCCCCCCCCCCCCCCCACACGCACACAATTGTATATCTTAGTTGCATGTCCTTCTAGTTGTGGGATGTGGGACGCCGCCTCAACGTGGCCTGACGAGCGGTGCCATGTCCGCGCCCAGGATCTGGACCCCGGGCCGCCCAGTGGAGCGTGTGAATTTAACTGCTCGGCCACAGAGCCGGCCCCTTAAATTAGTAATAAAATTATTTATTGAATACTCACTATGTGGCAGGTACTGTACTAGGGTTTTATATATTTTAATTTCAATATTGAATTTGTATATTGTTATTTCACCCTCAACAATGCCCCGAAATGTATTATTTACCTTGTTTTACAGAGGACGAAACAGAAACTCAGAGAGTTAGAGTAACTCACCCAAAGTCACATTGCTATTAAGTGCCCAAACTGGCATTCAAGTTTAGAGTCTGCATCTGTAGACTTCATTCTCCACCATGCTGGTGCCACATCAACTCTTTCCTCGTTCATTTGGCCGCGTTCCTGTTCTGATTGCAAATCAAATCAATCCACAATCATATGATTTAGCCATGTTGGGCAGACATAAGCTATGACCATTTGAGGAGAACAGCTAGCAATATTTGGGCATCTATGTGTCCTGGGCACTCTGCTATGCTTTTACATATATCTTCACAACTGGGTGGCGCGCATGCTGGAGGGCTGGGAATAAAGAAAAAATAAATAAAGGAAGTTTCCAGAAATTTTTAACTGTTGGTAGATGGGCAGTAAAGACTTTTAAAATTATCAAACCATTTCCTCTGCAGTTCTGAATATTGGGCATTGCAGGGAGGGGTATCATTCCAAGAATGAGGCGTTCAGTCCTGCTTGGTTGGTTTCACAGCGCCACCCTAAAAAGCAGTGCGACTCCGGTGGTGTATGTCAGAGATCCGGTGGAGATCTTCAAACAAGAGCTCCTCGCTGCTCTGGAATATTCATTTTCTTCCTGACCGCAGTTAACAGAGTGAAAGTTAAAAGCATCAAACTCATGCAAAAGCTTTTATGAAAATGAACGTATCAAACAAATGGATCTTTAAAAAAATCCGAGAGCTGATGCACACTAATAATATTAGCTTCAATTATATTTAGCCTTTTTCAAATAGAGCCCTTGCAAATAGATAAGAGAGGACTGTTTCCATTTCCGCTCCTCTCCCCCAACCTCCCTCTCTAAGAAGAATGACTCATGGATTCATCTGTGGCTCAAAGAGCCAGTCAAGGGATCAACAAAAGAACAGAAGAAAGATGGGGCCTTCCTCTCTTCCTCCTTAAGTGCTGAGGCAGAGGTCTCCCAAGAGAGGCTGAAATTGGTCAGGATGTTGAATTCTCTCTATCTGGCAAATTTGATTCTTTTATCCTTATTGTCTTCCTCTCCCAGTTGTCATTCTCTGCGATTAAGTAAAAATAAATGTTAGCACCATTAGGAGACTGAGATAATTCCACGGCGCATACTAATTCACCCTGGTCTGTCTGCAACGTGTTTTCAAATGCCAAGCCCAGCTCATTTCGTTTCTGGATCTTTAGAAAACACTATTTATAACATGAGATGTCACCCTGTCGGAGACACTTTCTATAAGTGATAATGAACCTTGCCGTGTTTATACAAAAGGCTACATCTCAGTAAATCACAGCCTTTCCTTTGCATAATATTAGTGTCACCCAGCCAGCCTGGAATACCTGCAGATTGGGTGGGAGAAGGAAAAAACGGTTTGCAGATGTCTGATAACTAACCATAGAGGCTTCATGGTTTTCTTTCCCCTAGAATGAATCACTTGTCAGAGGAAATTATGTTGATAACTTTCATGCAGTTACATTGATAACAAATTAACACTCCCAGTTACTGTAAGCATTAATTTGTAGCGTTGCGAGTCCTCTTTCCTGCTGTTCCTTAATATCCATCTGGGTAATAACAATTTCTGTCATTGAGCAGAAGCAATAGGGAGGCCTCTCTCACTCGTTTGGAAACTGACACCTTTAGTTCGCTGTTTTCAATTTCTATTCCCATCCTGAGATTGCTGGTTGCAGCCTCTCATGGAAGTTTATGACATGACTACTGTTTACAACATAATGATCCGTCATTGACTAAGTGTGGTTTACCTGGGATTCTGGGAAGCCGATCAGAAGGCCTGCAAATAGAAATTGTACCGCTCATGAATGGTAGGCCTACAGCTACCTATCCTGAGGGCAAAGGCAGGATGCAGAGTAGCAGTTTAAGTCCCACACACAAGGCTAACTTATTCATTTTCTAAAATGAATTAGCAGTCAATTCAGTAAAACAACTGGTTTGATGAACTTTAAAGATCATCTCAGTTAATCTAACCAACCAAAGCTTATTCTTTATATAACCATAAGCCCAAGAACTTTCTTTCAGTGGTGTCTTTATACCATTTTAGTTTTATGCACAAATCAAAACGGCAGTTACTTTGACAATTCTAAATTCAATTAACAGCTTGGCTGAAAAAACTTAGTCATTCTATTCATAACTCTGCCATCCTCACTCGGCTAGTAATTGTATGTACACAAACCAAACAGTACTATCCAGAATACTCTTACTTAGCAGTTAAAGTGCAGCCCCTACTCCCTCCCACTATGACTCCATGATGCAAGATGAAGGCAAGTCTATTTAAAAAAAGTTTTTAGACTTTTGACATACTTGAAATACCTCATAACAGGAAATATTATCTGAGGCAATTTACTATCACATTAACTTACGTGGAGGGAAGAAAACGGGCTTTTGCTTTTATTTTTGTCTTTCAATTTTGTGGAGGTCAGGCTCTTGCAGGGAAAATTTATCAAAGTTTGGCACATGCCTAATGAATTGACGTATTGCGTTAAACTAAACTATACATTAAGAACATATAGAATATAACTCACAGACTAAGGAGTTGGTCACAACTAACAGTTGGTTCCAATTCCTGGAAGACAATTGGCTGTAAATTTATGGGGCAGTCCTCTTTTGAGGGTGAGAGGGAAGGGTGTCTGGGAGACGGTATGAGCAAGGACAGATGCTGTGACAAAGAATCTCCAAGACTTCAATTACCTCATGTGGTAAATATGGAATTAATGATAATTTGGTCAAGAGGTCAGGCTGAACTTCATCTTCATTTGTTAATTACAAAGTATTTGACTGAGATATGAAACCACACAAAACTGTTCAAGATGTTAAAATTAAAAAACATTTTAAATCGTTCATTATATATAAATACTTCACATGTCCTAATTATATGTGATTCTAAATAGTCACTAAAGCAAAGTCCCCTGGCCTTCCATTAGCCTGTATTTTGTGTATTTCAAGTTACTGCATGTTCCTGAAACACAGAAACAGGGCTTCCGAAGTTTTCTCAAATCCAAACTTGCCTTTCTCTCCATTCATGTGTATTATTAAATTTTCCCTTAATAATTCTTCTCTGGTCTAGGATTGCAGTGGAGCAGAGCTCAGCACATCTGTTTTAGGTTGACTTCTGTGGAGTTCAGGTTCCATTGCATGTGGTCTTTCTACGGGACCAGAAGAAGAGTTATGAGGGAATTTCCTTCCAAGGTCGCTTTGCCAAGTGACCCCTTCACTGTCATTGTTGGAAGTTTTCAGATTTTCTAGGATCACTTTAGACTCTCTGCTTTTCAGTTATTCATTCCTACATGTTGATGCTGAAATCACTCCACCAAATATGCTCATTTATCATCATATCGTAACTGGCATTAAATTTCTCAAGTCACTGCCAGGTGCTCAGTGTATCCATCTTCTTGTCTTCACTCCCTGCCCTGTCCAGCCAAATTTACTAGCAGCCTTTTTTCTGCTTCTTCCTAAACCATGCTTTTATTCCAGCTGTCTCTACCTCCCATTGAAACAGTAAGTCTCTTCTGACACTACTTAAAAATTTATGTCCAACTGCCTACCACTCCAAGTGAAGAGGTTAGGGCATCTAAAGGGAGGAAGTGTGGGTCAAAACTGATCATCTCATGTAATTCAGTGAATCATTGCCTGACACACAAAATGGCATAAATTCCCCTGGATGAGGCTAAATGAACTATTTCATTGCTCAAACTACAGTTTACCCACGTGCTATCAAAAAACTACACGTGGCTTCTACTCATAACAGAGGATGACGCTTTTTTCCAAGTTTGGAAGCGAGGTGAGCCATCCATAGTTGATATTTAAAATCAAATCCAAAATTATGGTCAGAAGAGCATTTTGATCTCACTGAGCAAATCTTGATTTTTTAAAATAATAAAAATACACAGTAGGTGCATTGACTGAACAGCAACCAAGCTTCATTCTTAGTGCTGGGGCATAGAGTAAGTGGTCAGGAAATGTAAGTCACTGTCATTACTTCACTTTTATTGATTTATTTTATCCTTACAACTACCCTCTGAGCTAGATTCAAAACTATCCCGTTTAACAGATGTGTTAGTTTCCTAACAAAATCCCTCAGACTGGGTGACTTAAACAATGGAAATTAATTTTTTCACAGTTCTGGAGGCTGGAAGTCCAAGATCAATGGGTTGATGGTTGATTTCTTCTGAGGCACCTCTCCTGGGCTTGTAGATGGCTGCCTCCTCGCTGTGTCCTCAGGTGGTCTTCCCCCTGTGCACACCTGTGTCCTATTCTCCTCTTCCTATAAGGACAACAAGTCATATTGGATTAGGGTTCACCTTAATGACCTCATTTAACCTTAATTATCTTTATAAAGACCTATCTCCAAACATAGTCACATTCTGAGGTACTGGGGGTTAGAATTTCAACATACGAATTTGATGGGGACATAGTTCAGCCCGTAACAGCAGACGGGAAACAGAGGCACTTACAGAGCCAAGCTGTGGTTCCAGGCAGTCAGGCTCTGGGGCTGCGCTCTTAACCACTATCCTGCCATGAATTGGATGAAACGTAATGCTGAGATAAGTGCCTTCAGATCCCCAATTGGAGATGTCTCAATATACTTTAATTTCTATGTAGCTGGTATTAATTAAAATCATCAGGAAATTAGATGTCTGAGTTCATTTTTTTCTAGTTCATTAAGTATTGAGCATAATATTTTTGACTTCGTACTTAAGAATCTTCTAGCTGCGTGTTTCTTTTCTTCCTTTACTACATAGGCTTTGTGACAATGACTGAAATCTTATTTTGTGATTGAGGACTTTGTTTTATGATTTGTGAAGAGGGTGAATTTTCTGAGTATTCCTTTGAATTCTGTAGTGACTTTACAGAAGATGTGAGAGACTGAGTCAACCCAAGGACGTAGCATCTTGTCCCTGCCTCTTTCTCATAGGATGAATGTGTTCATATATACATGTATGTGGATAGTTGAGGATGTTGGTAGGTTAATCCTAATTTAAGAATTTTAGTCCTATCTAAAAATATAGAGATTTTGTTGAGATCTAGTTCTACAAATTATTGTGTATTTTTCTTGATGACATTTTCTTTTGCCAGCAAAAATTCCCATACTCACAGAAAATGTGTAATTATTCTGTAGCCATGGTAACAAGTAGCCACCAAAATGAGTTTTAAAACTGCTTATTAAAAAAGAAGACAATTCTATAGCCGTGGAGCTATCAGAACTAGTTTTACCTACTTAATCAACAACTCATCCCAGTGAATGTGCTTTTGAAAACCAACCAATCAGCATCAGTCCTTTGCTTTGGAAAGTCAGCCAACAGGGACCGTTGGACTCACCTCAATAAGCAGGTTTCTGAAAGTGAACGTGTCAATGGGTCTCACTTGAGTAACTATGCTTCTCCAGCTGACATCACCCCACTCTTGCCTCTGAAAACCCACCACTCCTGAAGTCCATCCCTCCCAGGTACTCTATATCACATCAGTTACCTCCTCTTCTCCGAGAGACTTGTCCCTCCAGCAGAACTCTCCCTGACTCGAGGAAGTGATAAACTCAGCCTCGTGGTTTGTTGTTGTTGTTTGTTCATTTAAGACATTGAGCAATGGTCTCATCTTTGACACTTTATTGCTTTCTAATAACATGAAATTATTGACTTGTCTCATACCTATCTGGATCTCTTTTATGTCTCTTTGTGGTAGACCAGGTGGGACACATGAGAACTTGTCCTCCTTAACTCCTTCATCCAACTATCTTCTTTCTTAATTGATCATCTCAAGCACAAGGCCTAAGCAAATGATTGATCTTCCTTGTGGCGTCATATAAGACTATAGCTCTATCTTCCCATTTCTGCAAAGCAGCAGTTTAGAGAGACCTCTCCCAGTTGGCACATGTAAAAATGCTGTGTAAAAACTCACCCTCTCACATCTTTTATAATGCATGATTGAGCTGGGAGAAAGCAAAAGAATTTCTTAGGATTTTTCTAGAAACCTCATGAAAGTACAAATGCAAAGGAGCGAGGTAGTGCTGGAGCCACTTTTTGCCCTGGTGGTATCCGATAAAACCATTTCCCGAGTTTTAGTGGGACAAATGCACAGGGATAGGAGACAAAGTCTGAACCCAAACAGGGAAACGTGATCAAGTCAGAGTTATTGCATTAATGTAGCACCCCTAAAGTGGACAAGTGGAAAAAAGTTGCCCTGCTGATAACAATGTTGCCGACACATACTGGAGATACATCTTGTCTGAAGCTGGGCTTTCAGTGAATTGGAGGAAATTTCCATTTATTTCTAACCACAGGTCTGCAATCAAAGGGGTTTGGGACCAAATTCCCTCTGCCTGTTTGTTTGTAGAACATTTAGTTTAGAGTAGTCTTGAGTTGGTAGTGGCTCCAGAACGCTGGCAGAGGCCAAGACACATAATCTTTTGAGAAATACAATTTACAACTACAACCTCAAAGAACTCCCAGGGGTAAACTTCCAAGAACATGGGTTCATAATTTTAAAAAAATTAAGCAAAAACAAGCCATCATAAACAAAAGACAGCAGTAAAACACAAAGCACCGAATTTGACTTGCAAAGCCAGGAGATGTGAAAATGATCAGAAACAGAATGGGAAGTGGGTGTGTTTGATAGATATTAATAAAAGGAAGTATTGAAAGCATGATGAAGAAACAAGAGATCAAAATTTACTAGGTAGATTTGAAAAGAACTAAATGGAACATCCTGATAGGATAAATACAATAATTAGAAGGCAGGGATGTCATGCTCAGAGAAATATTGAGGTCACCTCTGTATATGAAAGAGTGCCGGGTCTCCAGCGTACAGGTGGAACAGGAAAATCAGGGAAGCTGATGTGAAACGAAAGGTCCCGATGCTTTATTTACACTGAGTCAGAAATATGTGGCAGTCCCTATCTATTCTGTAGTTTGGTTTTTATTGTCAGACACTCATTCTTTCTTCTTATTGTGTGATCCCTCAAGAGTCTGGGTCATCACACCTGGCTCCTTTCCTCCCGGATACATGGGTCAGCAAAATAGGCACGCTACAGTGGAAGTGATCAATTTCTGAAAGATCTCACGTCCTGCCCTTGCAATGCAGGCCATGAGAATAATTTCCATTACTCGACTCACTATATTTTACCTTACTAGTGGAAAAAATGCCTGTTGTCTTTTTTTGGCTGTCCTCAAAGTTGCAAGCATTATTAATTGACAAATATGTCTTTTCATCTCTCACCCTATTGCTATTGTCCTAGTTCTGGTCTTTACCATCCCATTTGTATCTTCAGTAAGTGTTTTCTAATTGGTCTAACTCTCTGTAGTCTTGTTTTACTCAAATTTTTCCTACATAAAACTGTTAGGATAATCTATCTAAAAGGCAGATCTAACCATACAACTCTTATTGACAATAAAAGTCAAAGATGCCCATTGTCTATGATCTAAGAGACCCAACTCCATAATGTGGACTGGCATGATGCCTGCCTGCTTCTCCAATTCCATGTCCCACAAATCCACACTTTATTCATCAACACTCCCAACTTCATTCCCTTATACACTCCATGCCATTTCTTACCTTCATACCTTTTCTCATGCTATCTCCTCTGGCCTGAATCCATGGCTGATTCTAAGTTATCATTTAAGACTGAGATCAGTCTGCTTCTTCTAGGAAGCTTTTCCTGACACCAACCCTGTGCCCTACTAGGGTAACAGCTCCCTTCAGTCCCTCTACATACGAAGCACATATTCCTATCAGTGTACTCACCATATTATACTGTAGTTATGTGTTCACGTTTGATTTCCTCATTGCAGTGTGAGCTCCACATTTATCTAAGCATCTACAGAACTAGCCTGGTACTTAGCATTTAGAAGAAGCTCAATGAAGAAATTATTACTCTTTCTCTGAGACTCTATTACCTGAGAGCGAGGCCTTTTTGAGTTAATACACCTGAAGATCTAGCTGATCTCCAAAACCTGGACATTCCCAGTGCGGCCTATAATGCATCAGCCAAGTTAGGAAGAGACAGACCCTGTCATTTGACACCTCAGGTATTGCTGCCACATATATTCACTTTTCATAAGCTTTGTTTTTCTTCATGTTGAGACTAGAGAAAGTAATAGGAACTGTGGTAGCCAGTATCCAAATGGCTTCCAATGGTCCCACTGCCAGTAGCCATTCCTTATGAAGTCCCCTCCTACATTAAAAAGGATGACTCATGTAACCAATAAGGTATTGTGAAAATGACAGTGTGTGACTTCTGAGGCTCGGTCATAAAAGACATTGTGGTTGCAGCCTCTTGCTCTTGGATTGCTCACGCTGGGACAAGTCAGTTGATATGTCATGAGGACACTCACATGCAGACACATGGAGAGGTCCAAGTGGTGAGAAATTGAGGCCTGCTGCCAGCAGTTATATGAGTGAGCCATTTTGGGAGTGGATCCTCCAGCCCCAGTCAAGCCTTCAGATGATTATAGCCTCAGTTACGTGTTGACTGCAACTCGTGAGAGATCCTGAACTAGGACATCCACTCTCCACCCCCCACAAGTTAAGCTACTAATTGCTTACCCACAGAAACTATGTGAGATGACAAACGCCCATTGTGGTTTTAAGCCACCACGTTTTGGGGTAATTTGTTATGCAACAAAGGATAACTAATACAGGGACCATGCATTATGCTTTTTGAATTTTCCCATATATTTTCTCAATATATCTTTGTATATAGGAAGTGATTGCTAAATATGATATACAAACATGTATACAATGAGCCAATTGCCTGTCATGTAGCTGGGGTAAAACTTTATTTTCCTTGAATTGTGGCCAAAAAAGAAAAGTACACTGCTTACTGTAATCTGTGGGCACGTGTCAATTCTCCATTAGAAACATTTATTTCTCACTTAGGTGAAGATGATGAATTTAGGATGAGACGTTTCTCTGTTGGCTGCTCTTACTCTGTCTCAGTATATTATCTTATCCTACCTCTGCTATAAGTATTCTTAATGTAAAAAATCTCCTAAGTTTGAATAAGTCCTAGCATTTACTTTATAAGCCAATCATCATTTGAGATCAGAAAAAAAACACTGTGCTTGATTTTGAAGAATAATTCACATAATGGGAAACAATGAAGTGCTGGGATAGTGTTCCATTGATTAGTTTATTCATTCATTCATCATTTATTCCACAAATATTTATTAGTGAAGGTACGATCTTGGTGCTATGAGAAAACACAAAGCAGAAGCAGATTAATGAAGCGGAAAGAACATGGTCTCTGGAGTCAAATGGGCCTAGTTTAGACTTTCGTGGTATTTGAGGTGGCCCAAGAAATAAGGTTGCTTTCCAGCCTGGCTTCTGAACCATCTAGGAGATAAGACAAAGTTAGATGATATATGGGAGCCAGTATATCAGCACCTTAACTGACAAGAGGATTTGGAAGAATGTGGATTGTATCTGTGAGCAAGTTGACTTTTTATTCAGAGCTTCAGAATTAGGCAGACTTTTACACCAATCACTCACTGGAGGACAGGATAGAATGGAAATCATGCTCTGTGGGCACTCCCAGGAGACAAGGAATAGAAAAATCAGCAGAACAGTTCCTTACTCCAAAACCAAGAGTCATACTACCTCCTTGAGGCATAGTGAATGCCAGGGAGATAAAAGGCAGGGGAAATGCTAAGGACCGTCCATCTGCCTGAAAGGAAACTCCAGGAGTGAAGGAGGAGCATTTCGGGTGAAGTCCATAAATTAAAGTTGTGGCCCTTCCCCGCCCAGGAGGAGATCAGCCAGCTCTCAAGAGAGACCTACTCCCCGCTCCTGATGCTGCTCCCATCATCAACCACTGTGTTTTGAGCACCCCCTGAGATCTCCTGAGCAGGGTAGATTTTTCTCCCAGAGCTCCCTGGAATGAGTTAGAAAGGTTCATTAATGAAATCAGAACCAAGGCCACTCTGAACCCAAAGCTGAAAATGCAATCCTTCTACCATTTCTATTTCAAATTGTCATCAGCCATGTTGTCCAATTCAGGTCCTTCCAGTATCTCCAAGTCAGAGAGTCTGAGTTGAAATTAAAGGACAATGTTAATAACAAAGTACAATAACACAGTACAACAACAAAGATATCCAAATTTGACTCCAAACCTCTTACAAATTTCCTAGCAGGAAATTAGAGTCCAAAGATTAAATCTCCTTGCAGGTTAAAGTTCAAACATACATAGGAATTAATGTCTGAAAGTAAGTTCTGTTTTCCATATGAGTTAAAAATTCAGAAATATTGGGGCCAGCCCCATGGTGTAGCAGTGAAGTTTGGCTCACTCTGCTTCCGTGGCCCAGGTTCACAGGTTCAGATCCCAGGTGCAGACCTATGCCACTTGTCAGCTACGCTGTGGTGGTGACCCATATATAAAGTGGAGGAAGACTGGCGACAGATGTTAGTTCTGGGTTAATCTTCCTTAGCCAAAAGAAAAAAATTCAATGTTGTTACAATCCCCTCATCCCTCAATTTCTTATTCCGGCTCTCTTAGCCAGAGAGTTCTCATTGTCTAGGTTAGCAGTTTTCAAACTTTCCATCTCAGTACATCTTTAAACTCTGAACAGCTGTTGAGAACACCAAAGTACTCATCAATGTTTATTATATTAGAAAGTAAAACTGAGACATTTAAACATAGCTTTCTTTTAAACATAAACTCATTACAATTTTAGATAACATATATTTATTAAAAATAATGATATTTTTCAAAACAAAAAATATAGTGAGAGAGTGACTTTTTTTTACATTTGCAAATCTTTTTCACATTTGGTTTAATAAAGACATCTGAATTCTCATATTCACTCCTGTGTTCACTCAGTTACAATATGTTCTTTTGGTTGAAGAATCTGAAGAAAGTCCAGCCTCACACAGACATGCAGTTGGAAGAGGGAGGTACATTTTCACACCTATTTCAGACAATCGTGCATTTTCTCCTTTGATGTTACACTAATACTTGCTAGTTTCTTAAAGGTTGGTTTCAATGTGGAGTCTGAAACCGTATCAGTGCACTTTTCATACTGGGTGACATTAAAATCCATTGGACTATCTTGCATTCTGAAAGGATCTTTTATCCATGCGTAATTTTGTTAATACTGTATTTTAGTTGTTTCAAAAATACTGGTTCACTGAGTTAGGCAGATCTCCTGAAATCTGACATATTTCACTATACAATAGCAAAAAATTACAGTGATATTTGTTAATATTTGATATTTGTTAATACCACTACCCATCTCATCAGAAAAGTCTTTAAGGTTAGGAAACTATCAAGCTCATGGTGGTGGATACACATTTTTAAAAATTCTAATTTTTGCTTGAATTTTATCCTTGGTGACAAGTATTGT
The DNA here is from genome assembly GCF_037783145.1 of Equus przewalskii. Taxonomy (NCBI): domain Eukaryota; kingdom Metazoa; phylum Chordata; class Mammalia; order Perissodactyla; family Equidae; genus Equus; species Equus przewalskii. Next base: position 43,929,440 of record NC_091850.1, read on the forward strand.
CAGCTGTTTTCCGTGAACTGATAGGCTCTTTGCTCATTTTTGAGCAAATAGTTGCCAAATACCCAAGTTTGAATAATCATAGTAATTTCTTTAAAAAAAAAAAAAGGCTAGTGCGGCTCTGAAATCAAACAATTGTACAAGTGCCTGTCCTCAAGATAACCTTTGTACTTCCATAGATAGCAAAAGTATTCCATATGGCCTTTCCATTTTGTCACATAGAATTTTAAATTGACGTGTACTTAAGGGATGAGATTTAATAAAATTAATAATTTTTACAGTTTTTCAAGGACATTTTTAAGAGAAAGTGGATTTAAATTTTTTTTTTTGTCTCCAAAGAAGATATACGGATGGCCAATAGACACATGAAAAGATGCTCACCATCACTAATCATCAGGGAAATGCAAATCAAAACTTCACTAAGATATCACCTTACACCTGTTAGAATGGCAAAAAATAACCAAAACAATAAGTGACAAATGTTGGAGAGGTTGTGGAGAAAAAGGAACCCTCATACACTGTTGGTGGGAATGCAAACTGGTGCAGCCACTGCAGAAAACAGTATGGAGATTTCTCAAAAAATTAAAAATAGAAATACCTTATGACCCAGCCATCCCACTACTGAGTATCTATCCAAAGAACTTGAAATCAGCAATTCCAAAAGTCCCATGCACCCCTATGTTCATTGCAGCATTATTTACCATAGCCAAGATGTGGAAGCAACCTAAATGTCCATCAACTGATGATTGGATAAAGAAGGTGTGGTATATATATATACAATGGAATACTACTCAGCCATAAAAAAAGATAAAATTGTCCCATTCACAACAACATGGATGGACCTTGAAGGTATTATGTTAAGTGAAATAAGCCAGAGAAAGATGAACTCTGTATGACTCCGCTCATAGGTGGAAGTTAAACATAGAGACAAAGAGAATTGGTGATTACCAGGGGAAAGAGGGGGTGGGCGGAGGGCCCAAAGGGTGAAGTGGTGCACCTACAACATGACTAACAATAATGCACAAGTGAAATTTCACAAGGTTGTAAACTATCTTAATCTTAATAAAAAGTTAAAAAAAAATTTTTGTGAGTGTGTGGCAGTGAAGAATTCAATGACTACTCATACAATTGGGTGCTACACCTTGATTCGTGAAGTGCCAGCAGTTTACACACTTGTTTTTGCACCATCAGTGCACATGTCCACAAATGAAAAAAGGAAATACCATCTTACTGTTATTTTTTTTTTTTTTTTTTTAAAGATTTTATTTTTTCCTTTTTCTCCCCAAAGCCCCCCGGTACATAGTTGTGTATTCTTCGTTGTGGGTTCTTCTAGTTGTGGCATGTGGGACGCTGCCTCAGCGTGGTCTGATGAGCAGTGCCATGTCCGCGCCCAGGATTCGAACTAACGAAGCACTGGGCCGCCTGCAGCGGAGCGCGCGAACTTAACCACTCGGCCACGGGGCCAGCCCCCCATCTTACTGTTATTAAGAAAACAGTTTTGACCTGGCAGTCCCCCTGACAGAGTCGGAGGCCATCCTTTGACGTCTCAGGTCTGAGGAGACCCCAGCTGGTTCTACCTGGAATGGACATCATTCCTTTTAGGCTTCAGAAGTGGTATCCATTCAGCGAAAAGTCCCTGAGTGCCTTTCTTTTCAAAGAGTTTAACGAGTTAGTAGGAAACATACAAGTATCACAACCCTGACCCCACATCCACCAAATTGAGAAAAGCAGTCAATTTCTAACTCCATGGGCAGCTCTTCTCAGCAAAACCAAGTTTTTAGAACCCAGGAAATAGCAGAGAATGAGACAAACCTGGGAGAAGGTAGCTGGAGAAAGTTGTCCAGCTTCTGTCTTCTCCAGACTATGCTAGTCATCTGGAATCCATTAGCTTTGCACTTAAACTTGGTTGGGAAACCGTTTTCTTAGCAAGGGCATTTACTACATCTAGGAGGAAACTCAACATGTGCATACCTCCATCCTCGAAGAGTGGCACTGGAGGCATTGCTGCCTTCTTGCAGAGTTTAGAAATTTGCAATCATTGTAACTCTTACCACTGGGAGCTGATGCTTCTGTCCGTGACCTACCAACCTGCACTTCCCACTGGCTTTGCTGCTGGTGGCTGGCACTAAGAATTTAAATCTAGAACCTCACTCAGTGCTCTGCCATACAAGTGGAATTCTCTAGCACTGTAATTTAAAAAAAGCAAACACGGTCTGCACTCGGACGTCTAAGAGGCTCTTTCCTCTATGGTTGCATCGTTGCTTTGGCCTTGCCTGCTTAGCAAAACCTGCACCTGTGCGGATCAAGGGCGAGCTGTGGCACCTGCACTCGAAGGCCGCCCTCATCTGCTAATGGCCCACACTTTTGCTGAAGCCTGCAGGCCTGGCATTGGCAAGCAAAGGTCCCGTGAGTTGCCATCTATGGAGAGCATCTGTGTGAATCATGTTTGGCTGAGGTGCCCTTGCCATCACCATTGGAGCCCTTGTGCTTTATGGTGGCTGTGGTCCCCTGTGCCTTTGTTTTTTTTGAGGAGGGGAAGATTAGCCCTGAGCTAACATCTGCTGCCAATCCTCCTCTTTTTGCTGAGGAAGACTGGCCTTGAGCTAACATCTGTGCCCATCTTCCTCTACTTTATATGTAGGATGCCTACCACACCATGGCTTGCCAAGCAGTGCCATGTCTGCACCTGGGATCTGAACCGGTGAACCCCGGGCCCCGAAGCAGAACGTGCGAACTTAACTGCTGCACCACCGGGTCGGCTCTTCTTGTGTCTTTGTTAATCCCTACACTACCCTGCTCTTTTGCTGAGGCCTCTGGACCTTATCAGCTTCTGGGCCTGTGCAGGCAACCCTGCCTGTCAATGGCTTGTGGATAAAGACAGCACAAGTGTACAGCAGTCACGTACCAAGCCATGTCACATACAAGACCATGTAGCCTAAGGTGCAAAGCTTTGGCCCAGTCTGCAGTACTTAAAATCCAACTGCACAATTGTGTTAACTATTGTGGATAAGCCTCTACAAACTTCTGACATCAAAACACCTGCTCATACACGAAAATCAGATGCTCAAAGCTGCTTCTCGGGTTCAAGGCTCTACATATATTTAATTCCTTTGAAATCTTACTCCTTGTCTTTTCCCTAAGATTACTGACGTATTGGTACATTTGAGGTTATATACCCCCAACTACAAGCCCTCACGTCTTTGGCCATAGGAGCTGGGGCTACTTCCAGAAGACTTAGGGTGCGTAGGGTCAGAAATCAGTGTTCTCTGCATGGAGGAATGGAAGGGAAAGGAAGAGGAGAAAAGGGGAAAACTTATTCAGATTCTTCTTCCAAACTAAACCATCACATTGAAATGCTCCATCTCCCTTGGGGAGGAAGAAGTAAGGGGACAGAGAGAGGCCTGGGGTGTTTCACTGATGGCGTTCCCTTCTCTTGAAAGAAAGCACCAGGAGGGGGACAGAAGTATTACCTTGCAAACAACATCTTAGCTCAACTTCCTACTCACTATTTATTACTTTAATCTCTATAAGCTACATTTCTCTGGTCTTTAAAATGGAGATAGTAATATCTCCATGGGATGATCATTATATGGATTAGACACAATGCGTGTTAAGTTAGCACTGGTGTACAGAGTTGGCACAGAGGGGAGAGAAACATGCACAACTCGGTATATTACAAAATGGAGTGTATGGTGAGTACTATAATAAAGGAAAAAGTCAAGCACTGGAATGAAGGAAAACTCAAATGAAGAGAAATTTATTTCTACCATGGGCTTGGGTGAGTCGATGGTTTCAGGTGAGGAGGGGCCCTGGAGCTGAGTTTTAAGATTTCATGGGAGTCTTTCCATTGTTCAGTTCATTTGATGAGCACATTGTCTTGATCATATACTCTCTTAGAGGCCCTAGGCAAGCAGAGAGGTAAATATAAGTAATAGAATTTCTTAATCTGTAAACCCAGTTGGAGAAATATCACACACACAGCATGTGCACACCGAGACGCAAGAGAAATCTAAAGTATCCGCAATCACAGTGGCGCAAAGCATACACGACCGCTTTGGGGAGAGGATGCTGGAGGAACAAGTCTGGAAGTGCACATCTGAGATGCTCTTCTAGAAGCTGGAAGCTTTTAATGATAAAAATAAATAAGAAAGGGGGGCTGGCCCGGTGGCACAGCAGTTAAGTTTTCACGTTCCGCTTCGGCAGCCTGGGGTTCCCCGGTTCATATCCCGGGTGCAGACATGGCACAGCTTGTCAAGCCATGCTGTGGTAGGTGTCCCACATATAAAGTAGAGGAAGATGGGCACGGATGTTAGCTCAGGGCCAGCCTTCCTCAGCAAAAAGAAGAGGATTGGCGGCAGATGTTAGCTCAGGGCCAATCTTCCTCAAAAAATAAATAAATATATAAGAAAGGGACTGGAGAGTGGGAGAAATGTTTGGAAGCAGAGTTACTGAAGACCTCTGCTCAAGAAAGTAAAGCAGTGAGCACGATCAGAATAAAGAAGGCTTCTCGGAGGAGGCTCCTTTGGAGAGTTTTTGTCCGAGGGAGATACTCAAGTTAGGTTGAAGAACTCACATGGGAATCAAAGTGCAGGAGGGAGCATGTGGTTGAGGAACAAGCCATTTCCTAGATCTGGGTAATCATTTCCTTCCCGCCAGGATATTCCTTTTTATATCCAAGATCTTTAAGATCATAGTTTTATCGTAATTGTTCAGTCCATTTAGAAAGTCTGCCTGTGATGCAGGACCCATTTCACTTAAGGATATGAAAAGACCATGACATGATGTTCCAGTAACACATCTTTTATGTTTGTATACGAACATGCTTTAAAGTAGATAAACTGAAGTTGGAAAAATCAATATTATTTCATAATCTATACTTAGGCCCATTTTGTGAGTATTTCAATTCATGTAGAAAAGTTCAGTGAAAGGAATAAGTAATTTCCTGGCCTACTTAATGGATGGAAATATATTTAATGGCCTCCAACATCTTGGCTCTTGTTGGATTTCTTGTCTGAAGGAAGGTAGACTGCGTGGTCACAACACAGCAAACCGTGGACGGTGGTCTGTGCCAATCACAGTTAAGCTGGTGACCAGGGACTTGCCCGTGGAGTGGGGAAAAGAACTCTAGCACAGTGAGAGGGGACCGTCTCTTGCCAGTTTGGCAATGCTTTCCAGCAGAGAGCTTGCATCTTTTAACAGCAATGTCAGTTTATCGACCATCATAAACTTAAGTCTCACCAAAGCATGAATAAATAAATTAGTATCTTGAAAGTACATAACAGGAAGAGGAAATAGAGAACAGCTGAAGGATCAAAAGAGCGCGCTAAAGTGCGGTGGTTTGGGTAACGCGAGTGCTGGATTGAATCTTCCTCTGCCCAGGTGTCCCCCTAAAAATAATATGCACCCTGCTTACAGACGCTGGTTCCACTGCCCACCAGCATTTCGGAAGTAGGTTTTTGGGAGTTATTTCTGCCACTCTTTTTAAAATAATTCCTTATGCAATTAAAGTGGAAATTTACAGAGAATTGACTGGGATGTGGGTTAGCTCCTGTGGCCTCAGAATAGAGGCCTGGGGCCTGGTCTTGTGCTATTGGCCTTACTGGCCCTCTAGAAAGGCTGCTCCCATAGATTCTTGGGTGGGATCGTAGCTACTCTGCAGTTTGTCCCCCAAAAGTAGTATATGTCTGGGAGTGATTCCATTACTTGGCTCCATTCCTGGCGCCTCCAAATTGGCACCGTGATTTTTGTAAGGACGATGCTGAAGCTACTGGACTCTTTTCTTTTCACACTGCGGGAGAAGTAAGTTTCTATTCAATGTTCTAAATGCTATCTGATTAGCTCGACAGGGTTGTAGCAACCTCTATGGGTGTTCTAGCAAAGTCCAAAGTATCCCAGAAAACGCGCATTTCTTTCTTTTTTTATTAAATGGTGCACAGGGACAAGTTCATCATAATCCTGATTTGATTGCAAATTGTTCTGTTTATTTAATTCTCCTCTCTTTATCCCTATTTTCCCATCCTACCTCCTGTACCCCCTCCCTCCATCAAATGGCAAACATTCTGCCCTGAGACTGAAACCAAGCTGATGGGAATGTGGCTGCTCGGGGGTCCTGGCAGCGTCATTTCTGTACACCGATTCTCCCCCACTGGAGGAGTCATACCATGAAGTGAATTGACAAAGTAACCACACAATCCTATAGATGACGCTGTGTTCTAGTGATTAACCAGAGCTCGCAAGGAGACAGCCAAGTTAGCTTGGTCCAATTCCTTCTCTGGGAAAATTCTCCCCAGATGATTTTGGATAATGCAATAGCAGGGAGAGACCACGTGACTGGAGCTGAGCTTTGAGAGATCTTCCGTTCACATGGCATCAGGCTGAGGAAGAACCATAGGGCTGCTGTCAGGAGTAATCCCTGTACCAACCCCCTTGGTGGCCGATATTCCTTATGCTATGGAATATATGGATTCTTCCATCAGTACACTCGTCAACAGGCGCAATCAGGAAGGGCTTCCAGCCAGAGGGGTGGAATGTGAAAGTGCAATGTCACTGATCTGGCAAATCCCAGTCTTCCTGGGCACCTCTGGATGCAGTACGCCACTGGCTCGTTTTCCCCTGTGGGCAGAGGGCCAGCTTGACAGATGGCGAGGCGGCCCAGCAGCTGCCCAGAGATGGAGACTGTATCTGGAAAGTTGCACTGGGGAAGGGCAGGCTGCCCGGCTTCGATAGACTAAACTGTTATTCAATCCGAGCTCTTCTGCAGAGGTTGGAGGAAGCAGAGCTAAAGTAGCCTGTCACTAACCAAACATGTTAATAAAGACGGTGGAGACATTCTGATTTCGTGTTTTGACCTTGCTTAGTTCCAAGAGGTGGCAGGCATTGCAGTAAAATCGTTCTAATCCTCATCATGATTCTTGTCTTCATCAAGGATGGGGGTGGTGTAGCCTGGGGGCCTGGGTGATGCTGGGCATGGAGTAATAGGGGGATTGTGAATTAAAGCATATTTCTAAACAAGTTGCATGTCCTGGTGAATTAACTAAGACGGAGCATCAGCGTCGCTTTATGTCAGGTGTTGTCCCGTGGGAGAGGACTGGGGAGCACAGGCTGAGAGCAGGAGCACATCTCTGAGGCTGCATGCTGTGGAGTGGCTCTTTCCTGTATTTCAGGCCGGGCAGAGAGAAAGAGATGAGTGCTTACACATGTCTCTCAGAACCAGCCATTGCTGTCAGGTTCAGTTTCTGGAGCTGAGAAGAGCTGTACCAGACTGCAGAGTAGAACCCAGCCTCTCTCCATGACCTTCCCTCACTTGTCTGGTTTTGGAAAAGAGACTCAAATCTTCTTTGTTTGGCCAGCATCACTGTTTTGGAATGTGGGGGCCCTTGGCACTTACTGTTATGTTCTTGGCCTTTGGGGTCTTGGCCGAAGGTCAGAGAGAAAGAGTTTGGTCCTGACATTCTCTTGTGTGTTTCCTCCCCTAGCAGGGCAATGGTGGGGGGTATGGTTAGGGAAATGTGCCTTAGGGATTGGCTTTATGTTAAAAAATGTTTACAAGGCATCTAACACATACGCAGCGATATACCAGCTGATGAAGTAGGTATCAGAGATGTATACTAATTAACAATTCATTAACTAAGCATCTACTATGGGCCAGGTGCTGTGCCAGGTGTTGGGGATACAGCAAGAAAAAAGTCAAACTTTCTGCCCTCACAGAGCTTACAATATAGTGGGGGGAGGCTCAAAATAAACAAAATAAGTAGGTTAAGTAATGAAAGCATGGTGGGAGAAACTGTGGACTCTCCAGCCAGGCAGCGTGGAGCTCACATCCTGGCTCCACCACGTAGTCGTTGGGTGATATTGGGCAAGCTACTCCATTTCTCATTGCCTCTGTTTCCTCATCTGTGAGATGGGATCAATAAGGGACCCACCCTGAGCAGAGGCCCCACTGGGGCTGGTGCAAGCATCCCTGGCTCACCGACCGGGGTCCTGAGTAGCATACAGTCTGCTCTGGTCTCCTCCACCAGCAGGCACCAAGAGAGGACACCGCTCTGGACCCTCTACAGATTTTACTAGATTTTCCAAATTTCAGTCATTTGTATACAACCATTAGCATTTTTGCCAGGTCCTTGTATCTCTTGTACTATTATTTACTTCTATTTTTCTTTAAATTGACTCACTTGTTAATTTTAAATACATTTATTTTAAAAGAAAAAAGAAGAAGGGACCCACCTTGCATTGTTGCTGGAGGGTTAAATGAGGGAGCCTTTGCAAGGCTTTTAGAACGGGCCTGGCACATGATGAGCCACCTGGAAGGGTTTGCTATTATGCAGTCAGGGTCAGATGGTGGCCAGTGCTCTAGAGAAAAATGAAACCAAAAGAGACAGGGAAGGGAGGCACGGGTTTAAGTTTAGGATAGGGCCATTTTTATTTATTTGTCTGTTTTAGCTGCAGGTAAAATTTATCAAGACCACACTGAAGCGCCAGGCGCGCCTCAGCCCCCTTCTGCTCTGGGCTGAGTCTCACAGCTCTTCCTTTACCCCATCCCTGGGAGGCCCACTTTGCAGACCAGAAGTCCAAGTCCATCAGCTAAAGGCTGATATCCGGGAGGCCTTGATGAAGAAAAGGAAGTGGGCTATAAGAACGACATCCCTGTTTTTTAAGAAGAAAAAATTTTTTTGGAACCTTCTAGAAAAATTTTTTTCTGGAAACCTCACCCTAATGACTGATGGGGTGAGACTCAGAACATGCTTCCTCCAAGTTCAGAGAGGGTGAGGGACTGGTCAGTTGGGTTAGGTCTCACTGAGAAGGGGATTTAGAGCCAAGACCTGGGGAGGTGAGGGAGGGAAGCATGAGGTCTTGTGGGGACAGGGTTCACCAGGCAGAAGACACTGTGAGGGCAAAAGTCCTTGCTCAGAGGGAGTCAGGTGTTTTAAATAACAAACAAACAAACATCGCATGCTCTGCTTCAGTGGCCCAGAGTTCACCAGTTTGGATCCCGGGTGTGGACCTACTCACCGTTCCTCAAGCCGTGCTGTGGCAGATGTCCCACATATAAAGTGGAGGAAGATGGACCCAGATGTTAGCTCAGGGCTAATCTTCCTCAAAAAAGAAAAGAAAAGAAAAAAACCCAGCCAGAGGCTAGTGTGGCTGGAGTGAGTGAATGGGAGAGCGTGACTATGAAGTAGGTGGTGGCAATGGATCCTGAAGGTCACTGTCAAGGTAAAATATGGAAGGATCTCTTGACCTCAATAAGTTGATAGCTTTCTTGGCAAAGGTGACTGTCTGGAGGTGAGTGTTGACAACAATTGTGCTGTTTTATACTCAGAGTCCTGGGGATATAGTTAAAAACTTCTCCTCTGTACATTCAATATTTGGTCTACTATTCTGTGACAGATGGGGTAAGTCCTTGAGTTTCCTGTCAAGTCTATTATTTTTTTATGAGCAAACAATAATTTAACATCAATAAGGGAAAAAAATGAAAGAAAAAAAATGACCCATGATTCTCTCACGTTAGCAGAATAACTGTTTTGATTTAATCACATTTCAGACTGGAAGCCTTTAAGTCAAACCGGGATAATAACGTTTCCTTGGAAGGTTGCTGATAACGGAATAAACATCATTTGACTATGAATGGGTGCGTGCATCCTGGCAACAAGTGCCCTTCTCTGAATCCACGCCCACAGAGGCTGGGGGAAAGACAAGCATAGATTAGGACCACACTTGGGATTCAGGAACAGACAAGTGTGTGGGACAGACAAGGAAGGTCCAGTCTCAGCTAGGTTGTTAGGAAGAAGGACAAGCCACCTGATGGGAAAAATTCACTGAAGATAAAAGGAAATTGGGAATCCCCATTTTTATGGAGGAGCAAACTGAGATTGTGAGTGTGATCCCCAAACTGCCTCCTTACACACTCGTGTGAGGTCAACTCCACCCAGATAACACTGTGGGAGGGACTGCTAGGCGCCAGCAGGAGCTAATCAGGACAGAGGCCTGGGGAGTGGAGTCAGCCTCTGTGACATGGTGTCCACGTGACTTTGAGCCCCACAGGCCATTGGAGGCCATTTCAACACACCTGGGAGAGGCCCGACTGGGACGACTCTCCCTCACTGGGGATTTCTTGAAATCCTTGGGTGCAGGAAGTCGACTTTGCAAAGCAGTGGAATGCTGGCGAGGTTTGTTTGCTTGAGGATTATTTGGCTGAGATTTGGGGATTCAGATTAAATAACGATTAGAAAGAATCCACAACACGTGCCTGGCACACAAAAGATGCTCAATGAAATGGATGCCATTATTTCTATGTTCTGCTGCTTATATTTTATATTAAACAGAAACCAATGCCATTGCCAAGGCACTCATTGGATATGAGGGAAAATTCACAGCAATAAATATTTATTGTGCACTAGCTGAGCTCCCCTAGGGACGGGGATTGACATATAATTAGATCAATATATAATTTGAGGAGACAATTAAAACTGCTCCTCGTGGATAGAATTGGAGGCTAGGGTTAAATGACGAAAGGGAAGTACAGACAGAGAGCTCTGGGGGAACCAAGAGGAAGAGATCGCATTATCACATGATCAGGTGATGAGGATAAGTTTCGCATGATGACATGATCACATGGTCAGGATAGGCTTCAGGGAGGAGCTCTATTTACATCGCGACTCTAAAGATGGGAATAGGATTTAAGCAGATGAGAACAGAGGGAAGCACATTCCAGGTGAAGGGACTAGCAGACCCATAGAGAAGATGTAGACCCACTCAGAGGACTGCCACGGTCCAGGGTATCCCAGGGTCAGTCAGATGAAGGGGAGGAAATTCTGCGAGGTCCTGCTGAGGAGAAAGGACGGGTTTGATCCTAATCGAGTGGTCACTGGGAAGCCATGGATATTTTTAGAGAAGAAGTTAGATAAATGCAGAGGGGCTCCAGTTAAAACCTTCAAGCAGAAATGAATGTCTGGCACAGACTAGTGTAGGGAGGGCTGACAGGCAGGAAAACTAGTTCAGAGGCTGTGATCACGTGTGTGAATACTAACTAGCACTTGTGGGGCACCTATTCTGTGCCAGGAGCCTTTACCTGGAGTAAGTGCCCAAAGGTTAAGTAATTTACTCGAGGTCGCACAGCTGGCAAAGGGCATTGCTGGGATGGTAGCTGGTGGCAGCCTCACTTTTAGTGGCTGCGAGAACATTCACTCTGTGCTGCTGCTGGGGAAGAAATGATGGTCCGGATTCATTGGCAGCAGTGGGGATGGCAGGCAGGGAAAGGATTGGAGAAACTGTGTAAAAAAAATTAGAGCTTCACGTCTTGCAAACAATTGTCCAAAGGAGGGTGGGAGAAGTCCAAGAGAGCTCCAAGGTTTCGGTTATGGGCAATTAAGAAATAGTGAATCTATAACAGAAACAGGGAAATCAGGCGAAAAACTGATTTTGGGGGAAAGATACTAGACACGTAGAGTTTAAGGGACTAGAGTAGTGTTTCTTAACTCCAAGATTCCAATGTTGGAATCCTCTGAGTTGTCAAAAAAATTTTGGATGCCTGGGCCCCACCCAGACCTCCAGAAGCAGAATCTGTGGGGTGGAGCCCGGGTACCGGTATTTTGTAAAAGGTGCAGGTGATTCCAATGTGCAGTCAGGGTTGAGAACGTCTGACATGGAAGAAATCCCAGGGGCTGATGCTCCCAAGAAACTTAAGTGCTAGAGAGAAGCATCTGGGAGTCAGTTGTACAGTGGTGAGAGTTGAAGTATGAGACTGAACAAGAACATTTAAGGATAGTAAATAAGAAATAAGAGAGGACTGTCATTGTCTCCAAGGAAATTGGAGCAAACAGTATGAACGGATCTGCACAAATTCTTTATCACTTGCGGGGAAATGGCTCGAACCCTATGCTATGTTCACAAAAGGAATAAAGGAAGGAGTGCAGGATTGAGATTTGGGAAATCTGGATTTTTCTCACAGATGATACTAACTAATGGTGTGATCTTAACTATTCATTCACTCAACATTTATTGAGCACCTATTATATGCCAGCTGTTATCTTGGGGAGTGGTGAAAGAGTAGTGAACAAAAATCCCTTGCTCTCCTTCAGCTTACATTTTAGTTAGAGGGATTGGACTAGATTAACACTCAGATTCCTTCTTGCATGTCCAAAGTGGGGCAGTGCAATAGGGATAATGGGGATGAAAGCAGCTCTGTGGATCTCCCAGGTCCACTCTACCCTTCTGTACCTTGCTCTGAGCCCCGGAAGGTGATCTGAGTGGCTGCATCAGTTGGTCTCTTGTTCTTTGGCTTCTGGGCGGCTTTGCCCAGGGGGAGTTGGGGCATTGCTAGATCGGATGGTGGGAGGAGAGGGAGGTTCAGACATTTATTCCTTCAGCTCTCTCCTTTTCAAGTCACCACGGGTTTGCTGTGTCCCTCTACTGAAGGCCACGATGCCTAGCTGGTTACCCTTGTCACTTCCTCTCAGGCATCTTGTAACTGCTTCTTCCCCTTGCCCAATTACATCTTAGAGAGATACAATATTGCCCCTTGTTGGCTTCCGTCAATTCGGTCCATGTCTTTGCAAACAGAAGCTTTGCTAAACTCTTTCGTTGCACTAGTTTGAGTCTGCTATTTGTTTTCTGTGTGGTCCCTGAAATATCTGTGTTAATGACTACCCCAAACCATAAGCCTAATTCTAAACATTTCTGAATAATGGTCACCTGACTAGAATATGTGAAAACTTGCTGAAATGCTCCAACGTCAGCTGACAAGCGGCCTCTTTCCTTTGTGGTCTGTTGCTATACACAGGAAAAGGGGGGCAGCTTACAGACCTCTATCTGGTAAGTTTGGGGGATGCTGACTACAAATATAGTGCTCTTCGCTCTTGGAATTCTTCCAGAAGGGTTTGAGTCTGACCATACTTCTGGGCATAGGCATCTGTTTTATGTTTTCAGAAAGTATTTGTTCCTCATCTCCAGTTCCAGGCAACACAGACAGTGAAAGATCTGGATAGAGATAGTGTCAAAGGAGAACAGAGGGGCTGTACATTTCTGAAGCCTGAGAAAGACACACCAATCACACTGAAGTAAGGGGGAGAAATTGCTTGCAGAGTAAGCACATGGTCTCAGTGCCAGCCAGTGGATGATCAAAGCCATGCTCTCTTCAGCTTCTTTGTCTTCAGAGATTTAAGAAGGTAACATTCAAACACTAGCCCACTGGGAGTCCATTTGAAATGACGTCTTGGAGATTTTCTATTGAAATCTTTAAGTTAGTCTTGGAGAACCGCCAACATATGGTTCTCATTGCCGTGACATCAGCCGCACCTCACAAACATCCTAAATGTACTGGGGAGTGCCGTGTGTCGGCAAGTCAGCAGTTGCCAGTAATTGTAGAAGTCAGCTGCTTCTAACATTGGTTAGGGACAAAGCCACTGAGAGAACAGCGGGTAAGATTCCAGTTTTCATTTTTTCCCTCTTTCAAGTGCAGGGCAGGAGAAGCTGATCAGCCCATCGTGGTTTGCCCAAGACTTTCTTGGTTTTAGCAGTGAAAGTCTTGCTTCCTGGGAACCCCCTCAGTCGCTGGGGAAACCAGAATGGCTGGTCACCAGGGAGATGTGATGTCTGCTCAAAGATTGCGTACTGATTGCTCTTAAATATGTGAGGATTTGAATGCAGATTTGTTTTCTTTACGATGATGTGTGACTAGATGACTTTGACTTTCTCAGCGTATTTTCACAATGCAGTAGCATGTAGCGATCCATATTTTCCAGAGGTAAATGTGAAATTAGACCTTTTAATCTGGATTTGGAGAGTTCCACGACAAGAGAGCAATTTATCTTTCTATGCAAGATTTAATAAAACACTCTTTAAGGAGATTGATAAAAGTCACGGATGGCCAATACAACTTTTAACTATTATTATGTAGAATTCTTTTCACTGGTTGCTATTGTTTATTTACTGGATCCTCATATATGTCAATTAAAAAGTCCTCCTAATACCCTCTCTTTGCTTCTAGGAATCCTTCTCAATTCCAAATCAGAATGTATTTAAAATCTATTAATTTTTTCCCTTTGCTCACTTCCAGTGAGTTACACTTTCAGTGGACTCTGGCTTGACTTTCCCTGTGGAAAAAATCCAAAGGAAAAACACATCCTGGAGCATGAGGATGGTGGTGGGGAGGAATGAGAAGTGAGGGGAGTCCCCGATGAATTGCAGGAAAGAAACCCTGTGGTCCCATCTCTGTGCATCTCAACCGTGGCTGCACCTTGGAATCACTTGGTGCCTGAGCCCCACCACCAGAGATGCTCGTGTAACTGGTCTGCAGGTACAACTGAGCCCAGCAACGTTCCCTGAGCAACGTCTAATGAGAAGCCAAGATTGGAAACCTCTGCTCTAGCAACATTAAACACTCGTAGATTCCCAAATTTGCCATCTCACTCCATGTCTTTATGTCTTTGCTCCTGTTCCTTCCGCCTGTTCGTTTCAACTTAGCTTCCCTTTGGAAGCCTTCCCTGACCTCCTTGGCCGGGATCTCTCCTTTGCCAGTATAGCACCACCCACTTTGTACTGAATGGGTCTATATATTTATCTATATCCTGCTAGTGCACATTTATTCTTCTTAAAACTTTTTTGCCCAGCAGCATCCATTTCCCCTCTCTGCTTAGGGAGACTCCTCCACTGTGTAAGTTTGCTGAAGCCCCACGAACAGATACAAGGTTGGACTTAGGACTTTTAATCTCAAGAGACTGACAAAAAGCATAGTGAGAGTTCAGAATTCATTCGCTGTCCAGTGGCAGCGGCAGGGGTGGTGACCACCGAAGCAGTGTCCAGGGGCATGCTGTCACAACTAGTGGCCCAACTAGACTGCTTCTCCACGTGCCTTTGGCAGTGGCAGGCTCTTTTCATTCCAGTGTGAGTGTCTGGCTAGTCTGGTGATTCTTTGAGCTACCCAGTACCTTCATTAAAAATACCTTTTTCGTTGAAAATAGCCAGAGTGGTTTCTGTTGCTGTCAACCAAGAATATCCCACCCTACTAGAATTATCAGCTTCTCCAGGATACAAACCTTCTTGTCTTTACCTTTTATTGCTCCACAGCCTGGTGCATGTATGCTCGCAATAAATGTTAAACCCAAATGAACAAAGTTCAATGTAATCTTCATAACCATCTAAGAAATCATTTGTGAGAACTTGCGTATACCAGATGTAACGTTGTCCAATGATGCATAGCACATCTTCATTTTTACAATATGCCACTTTGTCATACATGACAAATTAATTAGACTGTCAACATAGTTTTTGTGGATATGGTTGTCTTCTTAAAGGTGCTGAAGATAAAAAAAAATCTCTGAAGTTTAATGTCATCTACTCCCAGACCAAGCCAGGTTTTCCTGGGTGAGATGGACTGACTTCGATGCAAATGCTATCGGAGCCAAATGCACATCCTCTCTCTCTTCCTCTTTACTTCCCTCTCTTGCTCTCTCCATCTCACCTCTCCCTTTCCCTGCCCCTCCTCCTCCACTTTCTTTGACAGATTGCTGACTTCACGGCAGCCACTGGGAGTCCCCAGACTCCTGGCTCCCTGCAGGCACCACATCCTGCTAGACTGCACACTCATTACAGGATGTGCAGAGGCTAGACATCCTCCATCCACACCAAGTCTTACATTATGCACACAATGCATATCGTCTCAATGAAAAGTTCTTGGACCAGGAACAAGGGGAAGCAGAGAAAGTAAATGCGTGACAATCACTTCCTGCTCATAATTGTGTTTCTTCGCTTCCACTAGACAATGCCACCTCTGCTTTTCCCTTTCTCTCTCTCTCCAATGTCTTTCAGCTCCATTTCAGACAGGGAAAATAGCAATTGGTTGGCAGCACAAAAGAAAAAGGAGAGGGAGATGGGGGGAGTCAGCAGTGATGAAGATGGAAACTGACAAGAAAGAAGTAAACTCAAAGCATATCCACCACGTTAAAACTTTCTGACGTTAAGAGAAAGGCCTGAAATCTGCCAGGAGATGCGATAAAAGAACAAGGAACAACTGGAAGAATCTTCTTTCAGAGAGTCCCCTGATCAGCAGTCGAAACATAATTTCCATATTCCACTTTATTTTCTTCTTACCTTCTTCCAGTTTTGAACAAGTGCTCCCAATGACTTGGATGCATTATTATGCCAGTGACCAGTGGAAATGCATGCTTCTGTTCTAAGCATTGATCTTCGCCCACCGCTGGTTGGAGATTTCCCAAATCCTCATTCAGAGAAGCAGCTGGATTACATTGGGGCAAAAAGAATCACCCCTACTCTTAAATCTTGATATAAAAATAACAAACTATCAGAGCTGGCAGGCCATAAAATCATTTAATTCAGCCCTTCCCTTTACAGCTAAAGAAATGTGACACAAACATTTTGAGTACACAGTTCTTTGACGGAAGAGCCCAGAATAGACTTTTCTGAGTCATGATAAGAGTAGTGAGGAGGATAAAGCCAAAGAGGAAGAGAAGATGATTAGGTTGGGGAAGCTAGTGTTAATAATTCATTCTGTATTTGTGTTGTTCAGAATTTGAGAATGCTTTTTTGATAAATTATTCATGGCGGAAGAAGGTAAAGAAAACATCAGATGCCATAGTACATCTGATCTGACCCTTTCGAGAAGCACCATTTCCTGGGTCCAGCATAGTGCAATGAAATTAGTCCGCCAAGGGTTTTTGAATATATTCAGTGAACATCTTCCATAGACATCCTGAAATACTCTAGAAGGTAAAGACATCATCCGCCTCAAAGGACTATTATGCATCCACTTGCATAATAAGCCTGAAGAAATGTCTGCTTCTTGAAATGAGGTGATGACCCCTCTCTGAGAAGTCTGCTCGGTGAAAGCGAAACATTGAGTTTCCGCAAATCACAAAGGCAAGAGGCCATGCCTCCCAGGGTGAGAGGGACATGAGTGAAAACAAGGTAGGACATCATTACTGATGACCTGTACTGTGTCTACACCTAGTACACTTCCATCTCCTTACAAAAAGGCTTGATGAGCAAAGAGTGAACGAATGAGTGAATTAATGAATGAAAGCCGTGGCCACTTTCAAGGAACAGAAGATAAATTTCTCGGTATATAAAGCAAGATTACCTGAAATGCTAGACACACATTTCACCTTCTTTTTGTTCTAAAGCCCTTAGTCTTGGAAGATCATGGACTATATTTGAGACTAAAACAAGTCAACCTCAAGTTCCATCAGATTAAAATTGTGTATGTAGCCCCTCAGCTACTTGGGTAAGATTAAGAGTTTATCACAGGGCCATGTGTTACGAACATGGATTAAAATCCTGAAGACAAGCAATAAGTCTTTTAAGAAATAGAAATTTTTATGAAAGAGTGAAAATGATTTGACCTGGGTAGCTGGTTGGGCACGGTGTCTAAAACAGATGTGAATATTTTTTCTTTCCGATTTTTATGAAATTTACCTTTTAGGTTGTCCAAACTAAAGAGAAGAATTCTAGAAAAGCATTTGTAGATTTCTGCTTAAATAGATGCCCAAGGTTCTGGAATAAAAGAATGGAACAAAATCTTGGGGTTGAGTGGATTATATATAATATATTTTTAGAAATCAATACACAGACAAATGTCTATATATAATAATATCACAAAGCCTGGAGTGTTTCTTTGTTTAAAATGGAAAATAAGGGGCTGGCCTAGTGGCATACTGGTTAAGTTCAGCGAGCTGTGCTTCAGTGGCCCAGGTTTGTGGGTTCAGATCCTGGGTGTGGACCTACACCATTTATCAAGCCATACTGTGCAGGCACCCCATATATAAAATAGAGGAAGATTGGCACAGATGTTAGCTCTGGGCCACTCTTCTTCAAGCAAAAAGAGGAAGATTGGCAACAGGTGTTAGCTCAGGGCCAGTCTTCCTCACCAAAAAAATAAATTAATTAATTTAATTAAAAACGGAAAATAAGCAGCAGGTGGTAGTGCAATTTCTGAAACTGAGCCCTAGTTGTATTTTATTTGTAGATCTGCACAACAAATGGAGGTAGTAACTCAATTAGTTTGCTTTGGCCTCTGTGTCCACCCATTTCCCCCCTCCTTCCCACCCTCCTCCCTCATTCCCCCAACCAAATCAATGAATTTGTGAACACCAACCTGGAATTCAGCCAGGAATATCTGAAAATGCCATCTCACATTGCCTGAATCTATACAGAGGAAACTAGTCAGACGATTGATGCTCCTTAGGGCAGTACATTAAATTGATCTTTTGGCAAGGAATACCTCATGTAACCTAATGCAGCCGTTCCTATAAATTCCAATGTGATTATCAACCAGAAGTAAGACTTACCTATTTCTCAAAACTAGACAAGAAGGAGTTCTGTGTACATTTTTGTGTAGTTGTTATGTTTCATATGTGTGTATTTTGACGTGCTCAAACCAACCACGCCATAAATTATGCTAATGAAAGTGATTTGCCAAGTATGCAATGTGCTTGATGAAACGCTTTCATTGTAAGACTTTGTTTTGAGCACTTACCGTTCAAGTAAAATTATCCTCTAGACTGACATTTCTTTTTTGCTTTTTCTTGGCTAAGTGGAATTCTCTTTTCAACATAAAGTTTTATTATATTACCTTCCGCGACATGAGTATATTTTAATGCAGTGTATTAAAATACACTTGCAGAAGTGTATTTTACACTATTGCTTTCTCATTATGAACCTAAAACATTTGTAAAAGTTTTCTCTCCCCAGAATGGCATTTCTTGCGTTCATTTGTTCATTCGGACATCCATCAGTTGATTCATTCCATAAATATTTCCTGTGGAACTGCTTTGCGCCAGATCCAGTGTTCTAGGCACTGGATGTCCACTAGTAACTCAAACAGACACAGTCTCAGGTCACGATGAAAAGAAATTAGAGATGAATAGGTGAGAGAGGCATTGGGTAAGAGGGCCAATTTAGAGAGGTTGGTTGGGGCAGGCTTCTCTGGGGACATAACATTTGAACAGAGACAAGAATGAAGTAAGAAACGACCAAGCACATGTTTGAGTGGAGTATGTTTGAGGCCGACAGAACAATGTGTGCAAAGACCTTGAAGAGAGAACACCATGGGCCTTTCTATATAGTATGTGTACAGTCTCCTCTTTACCTCTTGAGAATGCCTTCTTTTAAAAATAACTGAGTTATTGGCCATGTGGAATTCAATTGCTTCCTGATTTTGAATAGAATGCTTGTTCTATTGACCATTAATTTTGGTAAACATGGCTGTTTTAGGATGTGAAAAACAGATATTCCAGATTTGGAGAGAGAAGTGGTGGTTGAGAAAGTTGGCATGGACTTGCCCTGGCAGAGCTGGTAACTGAAACCAAGAGATGAATAATTAAAGGCTGTGTGACAGTGACTGCATGAGGAGGTTCTTGAAAATGTTTCATATGAAAATAATTAAAATAACACTTTCCTCCAATCATTGTCAAGCACGTAGAGATCTGCCTGTGGGAAGCTTCACTGGGTTTGGGAAAGACAGTCCTCTCCCCCGAGCCCCTGTGCCCTCAATAATAAATGAGCTGGTTGTTCCTTTTACTCCGTGGTTTTGTATATTTGTTTGTGAACTAAACAGAAGACATCATCATAGCTTGCTTTAGAAGTCAGAATTTTACAGGCTTTTAGCAACTCTCTCTGCAGATACGCCACAGGGAAAAACGCTTGATAGATTTAGATGGTTTCTATCCATGAGATCAGGTTCGTGTAGACGGGACAGCTGGCTGCTGTGTGGCTGAATCAAGTGGTTCGTCAGACCCCATCCACCCTAACTCTGACACATGCAGCAGCTGAACCAACCCAGCTGTGGTCCTCTTAGGGCAGTTCCCTGTGTCCCTTTCCCATCACAACTGTCACTCCTTCCCCATAAAGATCCTAGCTACTGACTCACTCTCTCCGATGATACTCCAGTCTTAATTCTCGGGACTTTCACTTGCTACTGATCTTATCCTCGTCTATCTCAGCCTCTCACTTCTTTCTCATTCAATAACTACAAACTCTTCATCTCTCCCACATCTTACATTTAAAACTCTCTCCCTCTAGTATTCTGATTTCAACAATCCAACAACCCTGCTACCCCCAAGGGTCCTACCACCTTGTCACTGTCCCTTACTTCCCTCACATCCTAACTTCACTCCTTAACTTCCAGGGTCAATCATTAAAGTCATTCCTTGCCTGAATCTTCAACTCCATTGTCCCTCTCTTGATTAGTAGCATTTCCTTGTCTCCCTGAATGTAGCTGGAGAAAAACACACAGCCATGCGAATTGGTCTAACTCTAAATTCACATTTACTAACATCAAGGAAGCCCATGTATGCTGCTTGGCAATCATGCTGTTTCCCAGGATCATCCACCCTCCTGCTCTCCTAGATGACGATTTCATCCTTTTGCCTCTCTTTTCAGACTTCCAAATCTCAGCTGATGACCTTCTTCCCATTTTCCTGAAAAGACTAAAGTAATCTAAAGAGAACTGCCATGAGTTCCCACCACCACACCTCCCCATCTGCCTGTGTCTGTGCCCACGTAATCTTACCTCTCTTCTCCTAGTACGGATGAACCAATTCTCTGTGAATATCTCATCTACTGGGATATATTCGTGGACGTTTCTCCAGCAATTTTAAACCTTCTCTAATAAATCAGCAATTTTTCTCTCATCTACTGATCATAACCAGCAGCATACTAGTATGCTCCAATTTCTCCATTCATAGAAAAAAGAGAATACGTCTCTTGATCCCTTTTTACTTTCCAGCTATTACCATATTTCTCTCCTTTCTTTTATAGCAAAACTTGAAAATGTTGTCTATGCTCTCTATCTCAAATTTTTCTCCTCCAGTAGAATGAATTTCAACCAGGTTTTCATCCTTATGAAGGTGTCAAAATTATCCCTACCAAGATCATCACTGACATCAACATTGCCAAGTCCAGTGGTCCTTTCTCAGTAGTTACCTAACTTGACCTTCGCCATTTGACACAGTTGATTTCTCTCTCCTCTTGAAATGCTTTCTTCATTTGGCTTCCAGGATATCCCGTTTGCCTGGTTTCCTTTTTCTCAGGCTCCTTTTCCAGTTCTTCTTCATCTTCCATCTTCAAATATTGAAGTTCCCTCAGGCTCATCTCAGTTTGTACATATTGGCTAGTTACATGGGGTCAGTGGCTACTGTATTGGATGGTGGAAATCTAGAGGGATTATTACATGATTAGCATCGTGATTGAGTAGGCTCTGGATCAGATTGCCCGGGTGTGAATTTAGATCACTCCCCAACCTACATACACACATGCACACTTACTACATTTTTACTCTAATTCAGTTGGAAGTAATATTGGTAGCTACTTCACAGGTATGTTTTTAGGATTAAAGAAACATTTAGATAAAGAGCTTAGCATGTAGTAAGAACTCAATAAACATTAGCTATTACGAAGATGGCTGAAATGGTGGATTTTTCAATCTCTTAAACTATTGGAACTTCAAGTAAGACCTGATAAACCATATGCTTTGCCTACTCTTATATGCTACAATAATAAAACGATTGGAACACAGCCCCTTTATTAGAATGAATGAAATGATGAGTGCTGCTTCTGATAAGAAGCTGGTGGAGGTGATTAAACATGAGAAGTGGATTACCAATTGTACCGAAAAGCCCAAATGCAAATGTGGATAAACATGAATGCTACAAAAGATTGTTCTACTGACCACCTGAAAAGATCCTCAGAGTCTTTACAACTGTGCCCTGGATTGCAAGCCGAGAAACTCAAGTTTCTCACCTGACCAGTTGCTCTGGGCTCTGGTGGATGCTTGTTTACAATCGAGGTAGCTGGAAGGGCATATTCCCAGGAATATATTGCCTCAGAGTAGTTCTGAGATATATTACCAGGACTTCCATAGTCAAAGATGTTTGGAAAATTCTGGATTAAGATTGCTTTTAAATGACAGGACTTTTGAAAGCCTCTTCCATTCACATCTGCATGATGAATTTTCATGAAGACATCTAGTCTACAGGGCTTCCAAAGGCCTATCTGAAGATGGAAGACTTCAACTTTCTTGAAAGAAATATCTTTGTATTATGCTCCTCGAAACATTTTTTGGAAAAATCCTGGCCTTGGGAACACCATAATTTACATTCTGTCTGTTATGCTTTGTCATTTTATCTGTGAGGCTTAGCCTAGTTTGTGACACATTATAGGTGTTTCATAAATATTTGTTAAAGGGATGAAATGTGAGCAATGTTTTCCAATCTTTAAAGCCACGTATCATATGATGTATTTTTCATGAATATTCATGATATGATGACTCTTCTTGGGTAGTCACTGATTTGCATAGCTTCTTTCGACACAAACCTAAGCTAATCATTATAAAGTGATCCCTGCAGGTGGATTTGATAGTTAAAGATAGGAAAAAAGAGACTTTAATAATCAATTTGTGTTTTAAAACAAACCCCCCTGGAACTTATGCATGAATCTTACCACTTTAAGTAAGTGGCTTTGAAAAAATGTATACGTCATCCTCAGAGAAGGTTTGGATTACATGGTCATGAGGCACACCATTTGTTCATTCATCCATTCTGCAACTTCGCCCCTCCTTTGTGCAAGGCCCTGTTCCAGGTATTGGTAATCCAGCAGTGAACAAAGCTGGGGAGGTCTGTGTTCTCAGGCGGCTCACCATCTAGTGGAGGGAAAAGGAGCATGCACATAACAAGAAAATAAACACATTTGAAAGTGGATTAATTTGTAGACTGAGATAAGTCCCGTTAAGGCAAAAACAAAGAAATGAAGGAGAAGAGATCCATGGGGCAGGAACCATCTGGGTACCAGAGAAAACAGGGGGACAGAGAGAGAGCCCAGGCAGGACATACCGTTGGAGATGAAGTAAAAGTCTGAGCATTGCAACCCCAGTCTGCAGGCCCATGGAGAGCCAAGGAGAGATAGGATGGAGGGGAATGGGATGGCAGTGCCGCCTGGAGATGGCCAGAACCTGGGAATCAGCTGAGATGAGGTGTGGCCGAACAGGAACAGGAGCTCCATGCAGAGATAGAGGATGCGCAAGGAAGTGATGGCGTTATACAAATGAGACAAAGATGGCCTCTGTATATTGACCCCTAGATTATTTATTTCTTCACAGCAGGATCAGACCTGTTGGCTCAAAAGCCTGTCAGTGCCAAACTCAATTTTTCACACATCTCATTGTTGAAACATAGCTCAAATGAGCAGATTTCTTTTCTTTTTCTTTCTTTTTTGCCACTTAGATTCTTATTTGTTTGCATTCCCTAAGAAACTGCCAACACCTGCTAGCCATGCATAAGACAAACCCCAGGCCACAAAGACCCAGAGACTCCCCACTGGCCTACTGAATGACATCACTTAGACATGTAAGGCCCTTCTCTGATCCCCTCTCCCCTGCGAGTTCCCTTGCCCTCCTCTTCTTTTGGATGGTGGCCTCTGCATTGTGGCCTTTGGATAGTTTGATGCTGTGAGGGCCTTACCTGCATGTAAACTTGTCAAAGTGGCACCCACATAAAGCTTGTGTGTGCTACTGCCACCTTGTGATCATATCTTTTTCCTCAATCAGCCCCGAAATCCCCTTTACTCTCCACAGACAGGAACGCCAGTCACAGCAGTTCTGGTCCACAAGTCGGAGAGGGCATCTCCCTCCTACAGGCCACACAGTCCAGGCAGGCGGAGGGACCTTGAAGCAGAGAAATAAAGGGGCTTGTTTGCACTCGCACACTGTATTTGTGGAAGGGCTGGAGAATCTCTATTTCTGAAAATTATTTTCCTCTTTTAATTTTTTGGGTAAACTTGATAGTTATATAAAAATCTACAATCTAGATTTCAGATATGGGTCTTAAGCTTTTCCTGTATCATTGAAAGCTTTAATTTTTGCCATAATTGGAAAAGGTAGTCACTCTTCCTGCCGCCAGTCTCAAACAAGTGACTGTGAAATGAATGTGTGAACACGGATGCATTGACCATTCGTTTATTGCAAACTTGGGGCCATTCTTGTATTTTGTAAGATACAACCATTCACACTTCTAATCTAATGGCATGAGAATAGTTTAATTCTTCTGGAAGCAAGAGGTAATATGCCTACAGCTTTCCAAATGGAAAGCAACTTCAACAAAATTCACTTTTGTGGTAGTGTCTTTGAGAAAGAGAGTTGGCTATTAAGCCTGAATGCAGGACACACAGCATGGTACAGTTACAATTGGGACCACTCTTCCCCTATTAGAGCCCTGTAAATACACTTCAGCCATTTTGAGAGTTTCACTTTTGTGGAATAAGACCAAAACTGAGTTGCACAGAGGGCAGGGGGAGAGTGAAATATTCTGTAGGGTGAAGAAGTACGAAAGTCAAAGTGAGGCAGTTAACTATTCAGCCAGCTGCCTGTGTATTTATCCTTCGTCTTATTGACTGGAGGAATGGCTGTTGAATTCTCAGAGTTCAGCCTTTGGTTAAATGCCATAATTCTGAAGAATGGCATCACATCCCAGACAAACCTCAAGGCTCTTCTACATAACTCAAGAGTGACAAGAGACTAGAGCTAGATAACAGTAGATTATAAGAATTTTCTAGAAAAAGAAACAATTGCTTGATTTTTACTTGGTGGTAGATTTCTGTCCAGGTGTGCAATGATTGTTTTTGTAAGACTCAGTTTTATTAAGGTATCAACTACTCTCTAATTGTGCCAGATGCCAGTTGAGTAGCAGAACTTGGTAAGAGCTTTCAGCTAAAGTCACTGATGTTCTTCCAGGACACAGCTCCCCTCTGTCTGGAAAATGGCATTCAGAATCAATGTAATCAGTGCCCAATTGCTTGTCTTCTGCAGACCTCACATTTGTAGCTCATATTTATTACTTAACTTTTGCTACTCTGCATGGGATGTGGGGAATCCTCAGATTCCGAAAGATTTGGGTAAAAATCCGCTTCATCACTTACCCAGCTGGGTGACCTGGCAAAATTCATTTACTCTCTCTGAGTCTCAGTTTCCTCATCTGTAAAGTGTAGGTGGTAACGTCTGTTTGATGCTGCATCCTCCCCATCTCACTGAGATACCACTGTTACTTAAACAACAGCTTCACCAAACACCAATCCCTTGTCCTAATTCCACACCTGACCTACTAACCTCCACTCCTGGAGGAAGGACATCGTGCCCTTTCTCAGCTCCTGTTCCATGGTTACAAGCACTCTTGGAAAGAAGCTTACACCTCTGCCAGCTGGTTTCACTTCACTTCTAGTCTTTTAAGAGTGGAAATCAAATATTGAATCAAGAAAGAGTAATGTAGAGAGACCCTCAATATTGTTCCACAATCCTTTTTGTGTCTCTGGCCAATTCCCTTTGGCATGTCCTCAATTCTTACCATCCCTTCGAACCCCCACTCCATCTCAGCTGATGACATGACCTCCTGTCAAAGAGATGATGGGCTCTTTGACAAGCATTCTATGCCTTTTTTCCTTTCTGCTTAGAATTTGAACTGGTTCCTGTCTCAGAGGAAAAGAAATCCAGGGTCCTTTTAAATGCCAACCTCTCCGCTTGGGTGCTAGATTCCATGCTGCCACACGTTGTGCCAAACTCTGTCTGGTCTCTCTTCCCTTCTGCCTATAAGATTATAAAATTTTTTCCCATTGAAAATATCTTTTTTTAAAATTTTGAGGTAACATTGGTTTATAACCTAATGTAAATTTCAGGTGTACATCATTATATTTCAACTTCTGTATAGACTACTTCGTGTTCACCATCAAAAGTCTAGTTTCCATCCATCACTATACAAATCTCCCTCTGTACCCCTTTTGCCCTCCTCCCACCCCCTTCACCTCTGGCAACCACCAATCTGTTCTCTGTAGCTATGTGTTTGTTATTGTTTTTTGTTTTACTGTCCCTTGCTTTCAAATTACTATCCTTCTTCTTTCCTTTCTTTTGAGGCCACTCTTTATGAAAGAGTATTCTACTCCCAATCCACTTTCTACACCCCATTTATTCCCCATTCATTCATTTTTTCCTTTGTTCCAGTGCATTCTCTAACCTCAGCCTGGCATGATATTTGAAGATGGAGCCTTTGGGACATAATTAGGTTTAGATGAGGTCTTGAGGGGGGAGCCCCTATGATGGGATTAGTACCTTATCAGAAGAGACCAGAGAGCTTTCCCCCACTCTCTCTCCCTGTCTTCTCTCTCCCCACCATGTGAGGATATAGCATTGTAAACCTGGAGAAAGGCCCTCATCAAGAACCTGATCATGCTGACACCCTGATCTCAGACTTCCAGCCTCCAGTTACAGAACTATGAGAAATAAATATTTATTGCTTAAGCCACCCAGCCTATGGTCTTTTTGTTATAGCAGCCTAAATGAACTAAGACAGTTATAGTTGACTTCCTAATTATTCAACTCAATGATCTGTTTGGGCTTCATTCTACTGTCATTAGATAGTGTTGATTATCTGCTCAAACTCTCCCCCATGTATCATCCAGGACTTCACGCTCCAAGTTTTCCATCCCTCTCTGATCATTCCTCCTCAGTCTCTCTCAACAACTCCTTTTCCTTTAGCTCCTCCTTAAACTGACGATGGGTTCCACCATCGGTCTACTCCTCTTCTTGTTCTATTTATCTCACTAGGCGATTTTGTTTTCTATTATTATTTCAGCAGCTACCTATATACTCATGATTCCCAAATCTATATTTGACACTCCAACTTCTCCTACCTCAAGCTTATATTTCCAACTGAAGATATTTGGCATTTCTTCCTGGATGCCCTTCAAGTGTCACACTTGCCAATAAAAATTGTACTCATTGTTACCCCAAATCCACCAAAAGAATAAATTAAACAAATTATGCAAAATAAAAACATACAAATAAACCTACCTCTTATGCTTTCCTCTTGGTGTACCACTTCAGGGCATAGCATCCCAACCTAGAAATTTGTGAGACATCTTTGGTTTCTGTCTTTCCTCATCCTCCAAATCCAACCACTAGCCGTTCACTAAAGCCTGCTTATCTGTCCTCAGATGTGTCTCTGCCTCTGCCCCTCAGGTCCATGCTCACGGCTGCCTTAGTTCATCTCTGGCCTGGCTCATTTGATTAGAATTTCAACCTGCCCCAGACTCCCTGTTCCAGCCCACTGCATATATGGCCTGTGACAATTTCCTAGACTCGAGTCACATCATGTCATTTTCTTGCTTAAAGGACAAGTTCTAATGCCTCAGCAAGATATGGTTGTCTTCATCTTCAGGCTCCAGAACTTCATATTCAGTCTCCCCCGAGCGCTCTCTTCCCTGTGTACATGGATTCCAGGCTTGTTGAATTTATGTAACTCCTTAGAATGTGGTCTTCCATTCTCCACGTGCTTTGTTATGGACTGAATTGTGACCCCCGCCCCCAAATTCATATGTTGAATCTCTAACCCCCGGTAGCTCTGACTGTGACTATATAGGGTCTTTAAAGAGGTAAATTAAGTTAAAATGAGGCTGGTAGGTTTCCTTATAAAGAGAGGGAAAGACACCAGGGATGCACACACAGAGGAAAGTCCATATGAGGAGAAGGAGAATAGCCTGAGCAGAAACCAACACTGGCAACGCCTTGATCTTGGACTTCAAGCCTCCAGAACTGTGAGAGAAAACATTTCTGTTGTTTAAGCCACTGAGTCTGTGGTATTTTGTTATAGTAGCCACAGCAAACTAATACGCTCTTTTCCCCTGAGATATCATTCTACTTTAGTTTTACCTGGAGTATCTTTCCCTCATTCCTTCACAAGAAGAATTCCTATTTACTTTCCAAGAACCAGTTCAAATGACACCCAGTGATTGTTTTCCTGATTCTCTCAGGAATAAATGACCCATCTTCTTGCTCCCACAGAACTTTGCCACTGCATCTACTTTGAAATTTATGTTTTCACCACATTCAGAGTCCAGATTCTTGAAGGCAGAGTTTTTCACTGTTGGCTTCTCCCTTCTTTCAAACATGCTAATCAAGAGGTCATCATGTACTGTACTTGGGTGGCAGATGTGTTTAGTTTACCCTCCCAGGCATTATCTTCTTAAAAACTGAAATAATATCTTAAAGGCAGGAAATTTTACATAAAAATTCTCTTGAAGACTAGGAGACTCTGGCAAAAATGGGCTGAAATGTCCATGATGTAACCATTGGCTGAAGCTGAACATAGCTTGCCCATCTAGATTTTATGTTACTGACCTGAACACATAGATATGAGCTTGTGACCCTTTTCTGTCACCTTTCCTTTACTGTTTTTCTCAAGAACAATCGTAACGATGACCTGCCCCATCATCGATAGTGCTCACCTGCTCACCATCTGCCAAACATCAAGAATTCCTCAGAAGTACATTGTGACAACTTCTGGGATCCAGATTTTACTGGAACATGCTTAAGGAATAAACTAAATAATAATGGTTTACCAAAAACTTGTCTTTTTGTGTGTGTGTGTGATTGGTGATGGAGAAGGAATCAGGTAGGGTTCTGGAAGTGCGGTAGCTCTGCCACCTCGGGACATTGTTGAGATTCTTGGGTCAGTCAGCCTTACATAGGAGTTCATGAAGCCTGACGAAATCAGACAGTGCCGTCTTCTTCTTTCCCCAAATGTGCCAGCACCTCTCCAAGCCCAGGGCTCTCTCTTCATTTTCACACCCACTACCTTCTATCCAATAGAATGCTACCCCAAAAATAGCAAAAATGTCTCTCTTTCTCTCTCTCTCTATACTACAGTACAGTATCTATGCATATGTTATATGTATACATCATGTAAAATTTATCATATGTATATATTTATATAATTTATAATATCTTTCTAATATATTATAATTATATAACACATAGTATATTTATATGACAATATTTTATGCATATAATATATAATTTCTCCTTTTGTATATGAGTATATGTCTATACGTGTATGTGGGTATTATATATAAGATGCAGCTACATCAGTTGGTTGTCCCAGAATTACAATATACTGGCTGATTCAACTTTTTAATATTATTTTTTAAAAATATAAAGCCATGGTTTTTTTTTTGTTTGTTTTTTTTTTAAAGATTTTATCTTTTCCTTTTTCTCCCCAAAGCCCCCCGGTACATAGTTGTGTATTCTTCTTTGTGGGTTCTTCTAGTTGTGGCATGTGGGATGCTGCCTCAGCGTGGTCTGATGAGCAGTGACATGTCCGCGCCCAGGATTCGAACTAATGAAACACTGGGCCGCCTGCATCGGAGCGCGCGAACTTAACCACTCGGCCACGGGGCCAGCCCCTAAATCCATGTTTTTTGCAGAAAACTTTGGAGACAAAATAAGCAAGAAGAATAAAACTACTTATAATAGATAATCATTGTGGATATTTTGATGTAAGCGCCATATTTTATATCATCTAAAAAGTCACTGTTTATGAGGTATTCTACTAAGAAAGACAAAAACTCAGGATGGGGAATTTAATAAGATAAGAGGTCCCCTTGCCTCATAACCCTCCAAATAAATCTGAGACCGAAAAGGTACATGTATACCATACAGAAAGGAACAGAAAGAAACTTTTATCCTAACTTACTTCGGGGTGGAGGAAGCAAAAAAAATCCTCCCTTGAGAATCTGAAGCACAAGCTGTTACCTACACCTAGGTTTGTGGTCTGAAATCACAGCTCCCGTGTGGGCCAAACTCCTAAAGAAGAGAATTTAATTTAATCTAAAAACCGGCAGAAGCAATTCCAAATTCTCTCTGGAAGAATTCAACCTCTTTATTCCAAACTGTCAGCAATTGTAAGACACAATTGATTTTACGATAACAGCCAGTGTTGTAAAAATGAGTGCATCATAGAGTAAAGGAAATAGTTTACTTTGACTACACATTTATGAATTTTTTTTTCTTAAAAAAATGAGATCTTGTTCTATATGGTTTTTTATACAGTGGTTTGGGCGTGAGTTTTAGAGTCAGACAAACCTGTGTTCAAACCACAGCTTTTCTACTTACTGGCTCTATAAGTACTTAAACTAAGTACTAAACTTAAGCAAGTAACTTAACCTAAGAATTAAAGTAAGTAAGAAAGTATTCGTACGAAGTAACTTAGCCACTGCTAGGCTCAGTTTCCTCATGTGAAATTAGGTAGCAATAACGTGTACACCCCAGAGGCTGGGGTTAGGATGAGATAAGCACAGCAACTAGCACATAGAAGGTACTCATGACATTTAAAAAAAATCATCATTATTCTGATTTCTCACTGGGCAATGGGTCCCAGCATCTTTCCGTTACAGTCGGTGCAGATCCCCACTTTCATGTTTGAGAGCTGCCTAATAAGCTGAGAAGGACAACAGGATGGTCCTCTTGTTCAACATTTGTTTCCAATTTTTCTATGCATAATCAAAGCTGGAACAGAAATCCTTATACACGTATTTTGGCATATTGAGACCTTTTAAGAGAAATAGCTGGAAGAATGCTGCTCAATTTTTTAAAAAGACTTTATTTCTTTAGAGCAGTTTGAAGTTCACAGCAAAGTTGAGAGGAAGGTACAAAGATTTCCCATATATTCCCTGCTCCCACACAGGCATAGCCTCCCCTGTTATCAACATCCCCATGAGAGTGGTTCATTTGTTACAGCTGATGAGCCTACACTGACACATCATAATTACCCAGAGTTCATAGTTTACATCAAATTTCACTCTTGGTGGTGTACATTCTGCAGGTTCGGACAAAAGTATAAAGACATGTATCCACCATTATAGCATCACATGGAGTAGTTTCACTGCCCTAAAAATCCTGTGTGCCTCACCTATTCTTTTCTTCCTCCCTTTCAGACTGGGTTCTTTCATTAGTCATAGGCATTTAAGTTTCCTCCATGTCTTTTCATGGCTTGAGAGTTCATTTCTTTTTAGCGCTGAATAATACTCCCTTGTCCGATATGTACTACAGTTTATCCATTCAACTACTGAAAGACATTTTGGTTGCTTCCAAGTTTGGGCAATTTTGAATAAAGCTGCTACAAACATCCATGTGCAGGTTTTTGTGTAGCATACGTTTTCAGCTCCTTTGGGTAAATACCAAGGAACACGACTGCTAGATTGTATGGTAAGAGCATGTTTAGTTTTGCAAGAAGCTGCCAATTGTCTTGCAAAGTTGCTATGCCATTTTGACTCCCACCAGCAATGAATTAGAGTTCCTGTTGCTCCACATTCTCATCAACATTTGGTGGTGTCAGTCTTCTGAATTTTGGCCATTCTTTTTCTTTTTGAGGAAGATTAGCCCTGAGGTAACATCCACTGCCAATCCTCCTCTTTTTTGCGGAGTAAGATAGGCCCTGAGCTAACGTCTATGCCCATCTCCCTCTACTTTATATGTGGGATGCCTGCCACAGCATGGCTTGATAAGCGGTGCATAGGTCCATGCCTGGGATTCAAATCGGTGAACCCCAGGCCGCTGAAGCAGAGCGCATGAACTTAACTACTGCACCACTGGGCTGGCCCCTGGCCATTCTAATAGGTGTGCAGGGTATCTCATTGTTGTTTTACCTGCTCACTTTTTAAGTACTCTATTTATAATTATCTTCGTATTCAGATACTTGCCTGCTCTGCTTTTAAAACTGCTTCTCATTTCCTTCTAATATGACCACAGACTCTTCAATTTTTTCTTTTATTTAACTTCTTAAGGACTTTCTCTCCAACTTCCTCCAGACTCAGAGGCTACATTCACCATCTTCAAACTGTTTTGGTGGGACTCTGTGTTCAATGCTCTCTTTCATTTGCAAATCTTTGTTTTTGTCCCTCTTAGTTTTAATTTGCTAGTTCCATCTTCCTGGCATTCTTCTCTGCTAGATAAGAATCTGCTTCTGGTCCTACCCTGTGACCTTCCTGGCCTCAGAGATCCTTTAAAAAAGAATCTTAAATGAAGCCGTGTAGCCTCCAGAGGCTCTGTTTGGAAAGGAGAGTCAATTTTCACTGAGTCCAGGCCATGAATCGTGAGTCAAGTTTTGTAAGAGACCCTGATGTTCCTATTTCTCCATGACTGAGAAGCAAGCTATGAGTTGTAGCAACAATGACTACAGAATTCAATGAAGATTTGTGAGGTCACCATTTCTTTAACTTGCTAACACTGCAACTTACCAAATCAAAAGCTAGTTTTATAATTAAAATAAGTTATATGAGGAACAAAACTAATTCCACTGATTATTTGGCTGATCCCACATATCACATTTTGGTGAAAATGATGGAACTAGAGATATAGGCAAATATTGCTGAAAGAGTGGTGGAACCAGGATAATGAAATTTCAAGCATCCTGAGATAACACAGCTAACAGTGCACCAGAAAATGCATAGCATAAAGTGACCCCGAGTCAATGTGTTGCTAATTAATGGATGCTGTTCCAGCACGTGGAAAAAGCAACACTGCCACAGGAAGGACGAACAAGGTCAATGCGATTGGAAGAGACAGCACTGTGTTTCAAATATGGTGACAAACAGCTCAGTTGTGAATCCAATTGAAACAGTCCTAACAACAGAAACTGAAAACATTGTTTAGGGACATTTGCTGTGACATAGGGCAAGTGAGTGTATTCATTTTTTTACGCTGGCGTAACAAATTACCACAAACTTCAGTGCCTTAAAACAACACTCATTTATTACTTCACAGTTTATTAATTCACACAAGTCTGGGTGGGCGTGGCTGAGTTCTCTGCTCCTGGATCTCTCAAGGCTAAAACCAAGGTTAGCGATATAGCAGGGCTGTGTTTTTTTAATGGAGTTTCTGGGGAAGAATCTATTTCCGAGCTCATTCAGGTTGTTGAGAGCACGGAACTCTTTACAGTTGCAGGACTGAGGTCCCCATTTCCTCACTGGCATCCTTCCCTTCATGTGGCACCCTCCATCTTCAGCCAGCAATGGCACGTTGAGTCCTTCTCACGCTTCAAATCTCTCTAACTTCTCCTTCTGTCTTCTTCTCCTGCCTCCCTCTCATACCAGCAGTGGGAGCAAGTTCTCTGCTCTTAAGGGCTAATGTGATGAGATTAGGCCCACCCAGGAATCTCCCCTCTTTAAGGTCGATTGTGCCACAGAACATCACACAATCACAGGAATGATAGCTCATCACATTCGCAGGTTCTTGGAATTAGGGTTTGAAATCTTGGGGCCCTTCCCAGAAATTTTGCCCATTACAGTGGGGTGCCAAAAACACACAGACATCTCCAGCCTTATGGACATCGAAATTACAAACTCCTATAAAAACACATTTGTGGAGAAGTTTTGTTGTTGATCTTCCTTTTGAAGAGTAGCTCTGATTGTAAAATAGCTTCAGATCAAACTTCTACATTATTTTAGCAATTTTAAGGGGTTTTTCCCCCTCCCTAAGTAATTAGGACTTTTGGAACAATATTTTTTATATCAAAGTGACCATGGACTCAAAAAAGACGTGGCTGGGCTTTAATGAATACAAACTTTGTATGTAATAAAAGCTTGGAAATTATAGACACACATGCAGTAATTATTTTAATGAGCTTTGCCTTTATACTGTTCTTGTTTGGCTATAACATCTCCTTATAAGATAGCGTAGTCTGCTAGGATTTTCTTATATGTAGGCTTTTGTGGATTTGATCTCAGAAATATCTGAATCCATATAATGTTGTGACTAAGGCTGATTATATATACGAGATTTTATTATTTGTCCTTTCTGATATAACTTTGGAAAACATAAGAATGAAAGCTTGTCTTGTATCCGCCTTTATCTTTTGTCATGTATGCTCTTTCCTTTATTTTTTCTCCTTGGTTCATTTCTTGCTATATATCTCTCCCACCCCCTAATTGAATTGGAATGTAAGTCCCTTAGGGCAGGACCTCGTTGTTTTTGCTTCTATAATCCCTACGCCTGAACAGTGCCCAACATAGAGTAAGGGCCCAGTAATGTTTGTTGAATGAATGCATAAATAAAAAGCAGGTGGGATATCAATTTTCCTAGGGATAGTTCAAGTATATAGAACCATTTACCTTTGTTTTGTTAGAAGCTTTCATTAGGAAAAGTGAGATATTTCAGATGAGTTAAATGTCAAGCATAGATGTGTGTGAAATTTGGCTCTTGGTAACCAAAATGAGACTCACCTCTTCAGAGTATTTCAGGGAAAGATTTTAAGGAAATTGTGACTCCTTTAAGTTAACCTGTGGTGCAGTCAGAGGTGGGTGTCACCTGGATACAAGAACTCATTACCTATGCCATTTTTGATGACCCAGAGACACAGTTGAGCATCAAGATTAAGAGGACTGTAGAATCAGATGTCTAGATTCAAATCCCAGTACTGTCACTTACAGCAGTATACACTCAGGGATATTTCTTAACCATTTTGTGCCTTGGTTTCTTCATCTATTAAATGGGGATGATAACAGTATCTCCCAAAAAGGTTGTTGTAAGGATTTAATGAGCTGGCACATTTAAAGTTGTTAGACCAGTGCCTGGCACCAAGCAAGAAATATGTGTTACCTATGGTTGACGTTCTTAACTTCTGTTTTACTGGCTCTTGACCCTCCTGTTACTATGTAGAACCTGAGTTCCCTGTAGAGTTGACCCAAAATCTTTCCTAGTGTTCTGAGAAATACTTAATGGTACCCAGGAGCAAGTCTTGTCAATATCTCGTCATCTGTGATGTGTTTTCCTCTTCTTTTGCTCCCATCTTCTCTCTGTTGTGCAAAGCACCTTGTCTTAGTCAGCTCAGGTTGCTGTAACAAAATACCATAGACTCGGTGGCTTGAACAATAGACATTTATTTCTCACAGTTTTGGAGGCTGGGATGTTCCAGATCAAAGTGCTGGCTGATTTGGTTTTTGATGAGAACCCTCTTCCTGGCTAGCAGACATCTGTCTTCTCACTGTGTCCTCACTGGGAAAAGAGAGAATATGATCTCTCTTTCTTCCTCTTCTTACAAAGCCACTAATCCCATCATGAGAGCCCCACCCTTATGACTTCATCTAACCCAAAGAACTTCCAAAGTCCCTATCTCTAAATACAGTCACATTGAGGATTAGGGCTCAATATACGAATTTTGGAGAGAACACGACTCAGTGCATAACACACCCTCATGTCAGTGGGATGTTGTGATGCTTCTGATCATTCTTGGCCTCCTACTGCTGGGGCTGGTACTTGAGTACTGCTCTCATCTCTGCTAGGAACAGTCACATCTGCCTGGCCCTGTTTTCCAGCCAAGAATCACAATGTAAGGTCTGTGTCTAGATTCATTTTTTGTATGTGGATGTCTAATTGTTCCAGCACCACTTGTTGAAAAGATTGTCTTTGTTCTATTATATTGCCTTTGCTCCTTTGTCAAAGGTCAGTTGGGTCTATTTATGTGATTATATTTACATGAGTCATTTCCTGGAGCCTCTATTCTGTCTCATTGATCTATTTATCTATTCTTCCACCAATACCACACTCTCTTGATCACTGTAGCTTTATAGTAAGTCTTGAAATCAGGTAGTGTCAGTTAGTTCTCCAACTTCTCCTTCTTCTTCTCTTTTTATTTATTTATTTTTTAAGGATTGGCACCTGAGCTCACATCTGTTGATCTGTTGCCAATCTTCTTCTTCTTTTTTTTTTTTCCTCCTTCTTCTCCCAAAGCCCCCCATTACCTAGTTGTATATTCTACTTGTAGGTCCTTCTGGTTGTGTTATGTGGGACATCACCTTAGCATGGCTTGATGAGCAGTGCCATGTCTGTACCCAGAATGTAAACCAGTGAAACCCTGAGTCACTGAAGTAGAGCGCACAAACTTAACCACTCAGCCACGTGGACAGTCCCTATTCTTCTTCTTCAATGTTGAGTTGGCTATTCTGGATCTTTTGCCTCTCCATATACATTTTAGAATCAATTTGTCAATATCTACATAATAACTTGTTAAGATTTTGATTGGAACTGCAATGAGTCTATAGATCAAGTTAGGAAGAACTGATATCTTGACAATATTGAGTCTTCCTATTCATGAACATGGAATATCTGTGCATTTATTTAGTTCTTTACAGATATCTTACATCAGAGTTTTGTTGTTTTCCTCATATGGGTTTTGTACATATTTTGTTAGAGTTATACCCTAAGTATTTCATTGGGGGTGCTAATGTAAATGGTAATTTAAAATTTTAAATTCCACTAGTTCATTGCTGGTATATAGCAAAGCGATTGACTTTTGTATATTAACCTTGTATCTTGCAACCTTGCTATAATTACCTATTAGTTCCAGGAGTGTTTTGGTCAACTCATTCAGATTTTCTACATAGATAATCGTGTCATCTGCAAGCAAAGACAGTTTTGAGTCTTCCTTCCTGATCTGTGTACCTTTTATTTCCTTTTCTTGTCTTATTGCATTAACTAAGCCTTCCAGGAGAATTGAAACTGGGAACAACCTGCTTTAACTATACTCAGTTAAGTTTGCAAAAGTAGTTAGATAATGCATTAATAAGCCCACTCTATAGATAGAGTGAGGTGCTTAAGTTTTTCAGGGACTGAGAGTTGACTGTTTGTCCAGTTCTAGCTGGTTAAGACAACGGACTCAGCAACTGGGCCTGTGCAGATGACTGACAGGTGACCTTTTGATGTCAAGGAGCCAAAAACTCCACCCTCAGATCATGGTAATGCTGCCATTTTGTGAATATGCATCCTTTGAAGAGCCATGAAGCTTGACTATGTTTGTGCCGATCATCAATTACCTCACTTCTCCTTACCTCCAATCATCTATTCTCACACTTCAGACCACTGCACACACTTATCCCATAAATATCCTGAATCCCCATTTGTTGGGAAGGCAGATATGAGATTGGTTCCCCTGTCTCCTCACTTGGCTACCTTGTGAATTAAATCGTTTCTCCACTGCAAACTCGCTGTCTTGGTGATTGGCATAATCATACAGCGGGCAAAACGAACCTGGTTCAGTAACACAGTATTGAAAAGCAGTGGTGAGAGAGGGCATCTGTCTTGTTCCTGAACTTAGCAGGAAAGCTATGAGTTTCTCACCATTAAGAATGATGTTAGCTGTAGGTTTTTGTAGATGTTCTGTATCAAATTGAGGAAGTTCCCTTCCATTCCTGATTTGCTGAGAGTTTTTATAAATGGGTGTTGGATTTTGTCAAATGCTTTAATTGTGTGATGGTAAGGTGGTTCCATAGTCCTATGATCAGGTCTCAGTCTTTTGGTAAGCCTCTGTTCCTGGACTGTGAACTTCACCAGCTCTTCTCAGTCCTCTCCCTTAGGAGGGAGGACTTGGGTGGGAAGGGATGGCTAGAGGGTGCTAGAGTTGGGTATTTTCCTTCCTCCATGTAGAATGCTAGAGTTTACTTTAGTTGGGGATTTCCTTTCCTTTAGGTTAAAGTTTAGGTTCTGGTTAATTAGTCTCCCCTGAGGGCAGGCCTTGTTAAGAACAGAATCCTCTGGAGTATTTCAAATTCGTTACATTCCCCCTCCTCTTGCCAGAAGCACACAGGGATTTTTCTCCAACATTCACTATGAGGACCTGGTAGGACTCCTGGAGGTAAAACTCACAAAAGTGTGGTACCCGTCCCCATCCCGCCCCACCACCCCCACAAGACTGTGTCCTCCTGTGGTTTTTAGCTCAGGCTTGTCTAACCTGATCCTCTAGCAGTGTGTCAGTTGCAGGTCAGATTTTTCTCCCCCAGCATAGGTTCCTAAAGTACTTTCTACTCATGGGTTTCTGCCCCAGTAAGTTGTGATTCTCTGTTTCTTCCTGCCCTCTCTCTAGTTTTTGGGCCAGCAATTAGCTGTGACCTCACTTCTCTGACAGATCTAAGAAGAGCTGTTGACTTTTCAGTTTGTTCAGCTTTTCACTTGTAGTTGCGACAGAGCGGTAACTTCTAAGCTCCTTCCATGCTGGGCCAGAAACCCAAAGCCCTCCAGATTTATTTTTAGATATTTTGATGATATTTCCATATTACTGGTTTCCTCTATAATATTGTGTCTTCTATTTTATGATTAAAAAAACACTATTATTCTGAGTGTATAGATTTCATGAAAATGTCAAAAGGCTTCATGGCACAAAAAATGCTAAGAACCCCTGATCTAAATGAATTGCGAATGAAACAATTTATGTTTGATTCCATTTTACTGTGCAGTTGGGTCTTTCGAATCTGCTAGAGATTCTATGGAGTTTTAGGGCAGTGGGTGATAACCATAGAAAGCAGCTTCTCAAAATGAATTAATCCTGCGACATCAGATACTTGCTAAATCCTTTTGTGCATAAAACTCATCCTTTGCTTGTGCTGAGGCCCAGCTCAGAGCTGTGCCAGCCTGGCCATGGCTCCTCTCAGATAACTGGAACGTTAGTGAGAATGGGAAGGAAAATCAGTGAAAGAACCAAAATATGATAAAATCTGTTAAAAAAAAAATTATCCGCCGTAAATGCCTGGTTTGTAAGTCATTCAAAAGCAATTTCCGAACAGAATGCTTGGTCTTCCTGCGGAAGCCACAGAGATTATAATGCAGATTCTCACTTGATATTGTCTTGATCCAATGTGTTGTTTCAAGCAGTTAAAAAGCCCCTCATTGCCAGATAGGCTTTCGGTTATGTTTCTGGCCTCCCTTTCCCAACAGCTGCTCCCAGCTAATGAAGAAAGCAGTGTTTCAGCGCTGACTTGGATCTGAAGAGAGCAGGAGAACTACAGACAGACGGTCATCGTCTGAAAGCCAGGTACTCCTTCTGTTTTCGACAATGCCTGCTGCTCCCATTGGCAGACCTGATGGCACACTGCAGGGGCATTACTCCATTCAGGCTGCTGGCAGAACCCGGGGTCATGATGCTTTCCAGAAGGGCCAGAACAAATTGAATGCCCAGCAGAGAAGAATGTATGTTGACAAAATGGCCTGCGCCCATTTTTCAAAGTAAAATTGAAGCTGTGTTTTTGGAGGAGGTAGACATGGATCACTGAAAGAAGGGGAAAAAAGGTAATAAAAGAGCATGCTCTGTTTCTTTCTTTGGCTCCTCTATTTCTAAAAAGACTGTTTTAAGATTACAATCGAAAGAAATGGCTTAGTTCCCACGCCCCCAGCTGTGCAGGTTATATAACACTGAGCCATGTAGCCTTGCTCCAAAAGAAGCCACCAAAGAATTCTGTAATTTCTTTATTCAAATTATCCTGGGTGAAGGATGAATTTTAGAATTTGTTTTTTTTTTTCTCCCCAAAGCCCCCTGGTACATAGTTATATATTCTTAGTTGTGGGTCCTTCTAGTTGTGGCATGTGGGACGCCACCTCAGTGTGGCTCAATGAGCGGCGCCATGTCCGCACCCAGGATTCGAACCGATGAAACACTGGGCCGCCTGCAGCGGAGCATGCGAATTTAACCACTCGGCCACAGGGCTGGCCCCCGAGTTGGGTTTTTTTTTAATGGACAGGTGAGTGAAGAAAAATTTTAGAGTTTGGTTTTTTTTTTTAATGGATAACTCAGATAATCTTCAATGATCTTTCAGCCCCTCTTTTCCATTTACTAAAGAGTGATTCTTCATTTAGGATTTCACGGCAAACAGAGTCAAAGATTTCCAAATGGTTCTCAGATCTTCTAGCAAATTCTCACTCTATGATAAGGATGTTTTATAAATAAACCTGCATATGCTAAAGAGAAAGAAGAGAAAATTCGAGGAACTGATACAGGCATGACTAAAGAATTGTACTTAGGATTTAGTTTCATGTTTCAGGTATGTGGTTTAAGCATCTTGGTTGAGGAGGGAAAGACCAAGCAGTTTCTCTAAACATAGAGTAACACTGGGTCATCCCTCTACTCTCCAACTCAAGGACTGTGGCTGATTGGGAGAAAATAAAGAGAAAGGCGTAGAGGTTCAGGAACTCACTAGTTTTGTTTTCATCTTATCTGCATGAGGGTATTCCAGCTGGTGTTATCAGTTTGGGGAAAAGACCATATAAAATCATTTAAAATTAGTTCTTAGTCAAATACCATATGATCTCACTCATAAGTAGAAGATAAAAACAACGACAAACAAACACATAACATTGGAGATTGGATTGGTGGTTACCATGGGGGAAGGGGGCAGGAGGGAGGGCAAAAGGGGTGATTAGGCTCACATGTGAGGGGATGGACTATAATTAGTTTTCGGGTGGTGAACATGATGTAATCTACACAGAATTCAAAATATATTATGATGTACATCCGAAAATAAACAAATAAATGAAAAAGAAAAGAAAAGAAAAGAAAAAATAAAATTAGTTCCTTATGGAGGACATTTATTTTCAAAATGTTTGGAAGAATCGGATTATATGCAATACAATGGAATATATGCAATAAATCTGGAAGATTATTTAAAAAAAAAGTGGAGCCAGAGCAAAGAGAGAATAGTGCCTCGTTGTGGACATAACATAGACACTTCAAATTGATTTCACTGGGGCTTCTTTACCTGATGTCCATGTACCATAGTATTCAGGGAAGCTGCAAACATGGATGGAAAAAATTACATTCTTTGTTTTTCTAACCTCTAACTGAAATGGACGAGAATGATGGGAAAAGTAGAAGGCAGCAGGAAAAGAGGAAGACCAAACACGAGATGGATCGACAACACAGAGGAAGCCATAAGCATGGGTCTACAGGGCTGAGTAGGGCTGTTGACGACAGGACATTGTGGACATCACTCGTTCATAGAGTTGCCAGGAGTTGGAGTCTACTTGATGGCACATAATAACATAATAATATACAACTGAAATTGAGTTTTTCCTTCAATTACAAACATAGGTTTTATTAGACTGTGAAAGGGATTCATGGCGCACACACACACAAAAAGGTTAAAACTTCTGGAATAATAGTATCTTCACCAACAAATGGGAAAATAAGAATTTCACCATGTTTGAATCAAAATATCACTATTTTCAACTAGTAAAGAAATAAATATAGTAAGAAATGTTATAGATAAAAGGATATTGATAATATTACCCAGCACACTCTAAATATATACCATCTTAGTCTGTCTCTACAACTGATATTTTCCATTCAATTCTA
This sequence comes from Equus przewalskii, assembly GCF_037783145.1. NCBI lineage: Eukaryota > Metazoa > Chordata > Mammalia > Perissodactyla > Equidae > Equus > Equus przewalskii. The sequence goes on from NC_091850.1 coordinate 43,970,374, forward strand.
TTTGTTTATTGAGTATCTATTATGAAGCAAGTATTACCAAGGCTCTGGGGGCTACAAAGATTGCAGAAGCTTTTAGTGTTTTGAGGGAATTTTTCAGGTATTTAATGACCATGATAAAAGGAATGATGTGCTATTTTTTTATTGAGAGATAAAAAGCAATTATTCAATAACTTACTTGGACTCTGTATGTATTGGCAGGGAGCTTAGGTACTCATGGTATTTACATATGTCTTCTTCCATTCCTTTATAGACTCAGTGTTTTGAGCATGCACCTTATGTAAGGCAAGAAGCCAAAGTGGGGGTGTAGTGTTTTGATGGGCAGTTGGAGACACCCATGTCCACTCACCCACACAAAACCAACGTACTCTACCTAGAGATCTCATGCAACTCTAACCAGCTAAGGTCATTTCTACCTCCCTAACTTCCTCATCAAATTCTCCAGGTCACTTGGACGAATGAACAGAAGACTGTAGAGAGATTGTCACAAATTCATTCATTCTTCTGGACCATAAGTGAAAGCTTGTTTCCCAGCAATGGTGGCCCAGAAATATCACTTGAGTTTTCAATATATGCTGCTTTGGAATATCAAGATGTTATCAGGTTTGGGTAAAATTGACTCGTTTGGTTTGTGCTCTGTATTCAAAAAGAGATAATTAATGGGAAGACATTGGACATTTCGGTTAAAATGCTGAGTCTCTTGATTTATTGCTGAGACAGCTATTTTAATTGAATTTTCAAAAGAAATTGTAAAAATTGACTTAAGTGCCAGTTCAACTAGAACAATATTTTAAGATTAATCAGCTGAGACAATAGAAAACTAAGATCACATACTGCTTAAGCCTTATGTAAACTAAGCTAACTTCATGTTATGCTTGTTAGCAAATGGAATATATTTTTTAAAAAAACCCTCAAGGTATTTGTCACTTAGCATCTCTTGTCCAGGTGAGGGTGTACTTCTCTGCCCCGTACCATGAGGAAGATCTCCAAGCATTTCCTCATGTTGTCTCTCAAGCTAAGAGATGGAAGTAATGGAACCAGGTTCTCATTGCCATGGAGTTTCAATGCTGTGCTGATTATTAGGCTAGTAGCTCTGTAACTAGCCACATGATCTTGGGCAAGCTAATCTACCCAAACCCCAGTTTCCACATCTGTAAACTAGGCATAATAATAATAATACCTGCTTTATGGGGTTGTTAAGGGGATCAAGTGAGATAATTCAGGTAAAATGCTTAGCAGAATGTCTTTCACAAAGTGACACCAAATACATGTTATCATATTGTTATTATGAGCTCCAAAAAATAAAGCCATTGACATGTACTTTGCCAAATTCCCAGTCTCTTCCTCACGTATAAATTTATTTTCTGCATCCCATCATTGCGTTAGTCAGTTCAGTCCCAGAAGGAGGTGTACTTCCTCTTGTTAAGGTTCCATTTTCCATCTTATACTTGACCTTATTCTTTCTTTCCTTTTTTTTTGTGGACAGATATATATATTTTTTTCTTTAAATAACTTTGTTTTTTATTGAGTTAATGATAGGTTACAATCTTGTGAAATTTCAGTTGTACATTAATGTTTGTCATTCGTGTTGTAGGTGCACGACTTCACCCTTTGTGCCCAGCCCCCACCCCACCTTTCCCCTGGTAGCCACTAATCTGTTCTCTTAGTCCACATTTTTAAATTCCTCATATGAGTGGAGTCCTTGACCTTATTCTTTCACATCTGTTTCTAGATCTTCAATCTCTTCTTCCCTTTGGCTTTTTTCTTTAATCTGTAAGCATGGGCAAACCTGAACAAAACAAAAACACTTCTCTGACCGTGTAGACTGTAGCCACACCCCCAGCTCCCTATATCTCTGCTCTTCTCACACAAACTTCTTAAACTTTAGGCCACAGTCGCTACGTCTTAATCATTTCCAGCCTCTCACTTTGCATTCTGAGCACACTATCTACTTTTCACCCTCGAGTCTTTGCGTAAGTCCTTTTCTCGGTTGGGAAAGTCCTGACCTCATTTCTTCATTTGGATATCTTCTCCTCACCAAAAATGATTCATCTCAGTGGTTACCACATCAAGAATTACTCCCTGACTCTTCTAGGCAGTGGTCATCAGATCCTCCTCTGGGAGCCTATGTGATTCCATCTTTCTCTGCTACAGCACTTATCAAATGTATCATAACCATTTGTGCCTCTCAAGAAATGTTTGCTAGACTGAGCTGACCTAAAATACTATGTTAGATGGCTAATCTTCATGATATCTTTTCTAGGATGTCAGATCAAGGAAACAATGAAGTAAATGAATAGGTAAAATTTCTCTCTCTCTTTCCTCCCCCAGAGAAAGTAGAATGTGGAAATCTTTAGCTGAGAAATATTAGCATTACATTTCATTAATTTGCTCATCATTAATGAATTTTAGTTATTGCATATGTCTGTAGATGAATTGATAAATGGATGCATGTAGTAGGTAGATAAATGGTCTAGGAAGCAAGAGACCTGAGTTCTAGTCAACTGTGTGAATCAGCTCTGTGATCTTAGAGAATACATTCTCTGAATCTATTAATTAATCTCTTAATTTCTCCTTACTAGTTCTTCTTTCTTAATTTCACCTTCTGTAAATATGGAGATAATGGCATTTGCCCTGTCTACATGACGGAGTTATTAAGAGATTCAAATGAGACAGTATATGTCAGACTTCTATATAAATGGTCAAATTGTCCATAATTGTACAGTATTGTTACTAATATAAACACAATTGTTATTCCCAAATAATTTATAATCTAATAATTTACAATTAATTGTCTAGTTCTTTCTATCACTACAATGAAACGATACGAAGACCTGCTACTATCTCTGTGTTTGTATTTACCTGTTATATGAATATTTCCAAGGTCATTTAAATCCATACTCTTGTATGTCAGAGATATTTAGGGCAATAGATTTATTTCTAGGCAAAATCCTTCTCATTCTTATTTAACTATAAATAAATACCATGAACGCTCTATTACGTTTTTCAACTTAAAATTAAATTTGACTCAATTTACAGTTGTAAATGGCTATTTTTAATTCATTTTACTCTCAAATTTCAGTTGAAATTCACTTGGTGAGGGTGGTAGATGTGGTTGGTTGCCTAACCAACAGCCATTTTCCCTTCTTTCTTCTTCCTTGCTAACAGAATACCAATTTTGTTCAGGAACCTGACAGCCATGATTTACCAGCTCCCTCCCCAGGAGATGAATCATGATTGCTCTAAGCCAGTCATAGCAACCCCATTTCTCTTTGCCAGTGATTGGTTTAGAGGTTGGCATGTGACCCAAATCTTGCTGATGAAACCTGGGAAGTCTGTTGTAGAGGAATGAAAGATGTTCTGAGAAAGATTTTCTCTCCAGATAAAAAACATAGACATGCAAGAAGAAGCCTTCTTCTACCTTCCTTCCTGCTTTTAGATACTGTTATGAGAGGCAGCCATCTTGAAACCATGGAGAAAAAGGTCAGGAGACCTACAGAAAAGCTGATATTGGTAAGCTACTGAATTAATCATTCCTGGAACTGCTTACCATTAAGAGAGTAAAAAGGCAGGCCAAAGTATGGGAGAAGATATTTCCAACAAAAAATATAGAGAACTCTTAAAAAAATTTAAAAAAAAGACAAAAAATAGGTAGAAGATTTGAATAGATATTTTCCTCAATAGTATATGAAAATAGCCTATAAATGTTTGAAATAGTGGTCAACATCACTGGTCTTCAGAAAAATGCAAATTAAAATGCGACAAGATACAACTCTATGCCCACCAGAATGGGGACAATAAAAACGACTGACAAACGAAGTGGTGATGAAGATATGGAGAGACTAGAATTCCCAGAGACTGCTGTTGGAAGGGTAAATTGGTCCAACTACTCTGAGAAACTCTTTGACAATATCTACTAAAACTGAACTTACCATGCCTGGTCATTCCACTCCTGGCTACCACACAAAAGAAATGTGGGCATGTTTACCAGGAATGTTTACAGCAGTACTCTTTGTAATAACCCCAAATTGGAAATAGCCCAAATATTCATCAGCAGTAGGAGGGTACACAAATGTGGTATATTCATATAATAGAATACTAAAGAACAATGTGAATATACAAACGACTACCGCACACAACATAATAAACATAATTTTGAGCAAAGGAAGCCAGGCATACTGTCTGTTCCCACTTATAATAAAGTTCAAAAACAAGCAAAACTAATCTCTGTTCTTGGAAGACATGGCAGTGACTGGGAAGGGGTACAAAAGGGATTTTTCTGTTGCTGGAAATGCAATATGGGTTTTGATTACATGTGGTGTTCACTTTATGTATGAAAATTAATTGAGTTATATGTTGGTATCTGTATGCTTTTTCTGAATCTATGTTTGCTTCAACAAAAACACTATTTAAAAAATCATTGAAAGAGAAGGAAAATAAGGTGAGGAAAAATATTAGGTTTGAAAAAGGAACAGAAAATACAGAAGACGTGTAAAGGGAAAACAGTTCAGGAGGCCAGTGCTTGCTCCACTTGCAATTCCAAGCAAGGCTCCACAGTATCGCCTGATGCTATAAAAGTCTTTTGTGGATTAAATGCTTCCAGAATCTTCTATCTAGACTTTGACTGTCTCTTGCTGTTGTCGAAGGTAAAAAGTAACTTTATTTACAATAAAAAATTAGAATTTACTATTTGGAGCTATCCATTAGCCGGAAGTACTCAGACCTTTACTATTCTGGTTCTTTGATGATTTCATAGTTACAAGTCCATTTCTGTCTCTAGATAGCACACACTCTTATATGCATACATTTAATTTGTAATATTAGACTGATATGCTAATTAAGGCAATGCATTTGCCTGTTATATAAGAATACTGCTTTAGATACAGCATATATAATCAATGTGGAATTTGGCTAAAGGCTTTATTAACTAACAAGTTTTTTAAACATGTTTCCAGATCTTTATGATTTGCTTCTCTTTGGAATTTCTCCAACATGAGCCCCTAATCCACATTGTTGACATTGTGGAATTGAATCCACATTGTATTCTGCCATGGGTTGTTGGCAGGTTTTTTTTTTCCCATGTATGCTAATCTTGACTTCTCACCTAGACCACAGGCCATTTAAGGGTAGGCTCTGTGTCGCATAGTCTTTTTAAAATTTCTCTAACCTTGGGCTTTATTCACGATAAGTGCTCGGTTCTCACTAAATTACTGGTCACTCTCATGCTTAGATCAGACAAGGAAAGAGCAAGCTCCTGGGCAATTGGCAACAGATTTTCTTTTCAGGATAGAATAGGCATTCTTCTGCTCATAGTCTTACAGAGACACAAAGAAATGGAGTAGAAACATCATGACAGTCTCTACTCCTTGTATGTCCTGTGCACATGACAAAAACAAGGGCAAATTACTGTTTGGCCTCCCAATACCAAACAACCCATTTGCCTTTTTTAAAAAAGAGAATTGACTAAATTATCCAATTGTTTCTTCTTTGTGTAGACAGAGCCTGAGATTCTATTGATGAAACCATATTTCATGCTCATGCTCTGAAACAGCTGTAGTTCACCGATTTGAAATAACTTAATGAGGTATTGATTTTGCGCGCAGCATGTTCTGAAACAATTACCAAAACTGTAGAAGCCAACCTCATAAGGAAGGGGGTAGAAGGAAAGGTGAATTTCTAATGAATACAGTAGATGAGTTCCCGTCAACTTGCTTATTTGAATTGGAGGCTTAAGAATTAGAGAAATGAATTATTTAATTGGACTTAAAAATGTGAGTTCATTTTGCTCATTTGGAATTCAAAATTGGAACTGAATCACATGCACTTCAGGAAATATAAAAATTAGAAGAAAAAAAACTAGCTCAGAGATGAATTATCGTGGTAAGTTATTTTTCAAGCCAATTTTGAGTTGTTCAAACTAGAAGAAATGGAGAAAACCTTGGGATGGAAATAAGACTCTAGGGAAAGGAAATAAAGGAACTGTTCCTTTTGCATGTTTCCTAAATACTCCCTGGTGGCTCTTAATGAGCTGCATTATTGCGTTTTGGCTCTGGAGTTGGATGGAGCTCTGCCATAAATTAGCAAGATGGAAGGAATTTCAATGAGGGTACTGCACAGGCAGGCATACTGAAAACCGCTTCCCCATATTCCATTTGGCTAGATTCTGATTCCATGGCTAAACGGTTGGCGTCTTGAGAGCTATCTCAAAGTTTACCCGACTTTGCAAAGAACTTTCTAGAATCACTGGGTCAACAACTATGCTAATCAGGTAAATTTACATTGACCAGGCACACTTTCTAAAGCCACTTCCCCACTCTCTTCCCAGTTGCCCCCATCTCCTTTTATTAAGAAAACCCAGCCACTGATTGTCTGAATGAAATAAATTTGGTGTTCTCCACAAACAGAGAGTGCTTCTTTTACAAAACAGATTAGAACCAGAAAGAATGGCATAGTATACCACAAGAGGAAATGGTCCTGAAGCAAAGCAGAGGAAGTTAGAGGGTCATAAGGAAGAATTTCCAGGGAATTGCATATGGAGAGCCCTCCTAGGTCAAGAAATCATCGGGAAGAAAATAAGCAGCCTCCTACTGTGAGGGAGGAGTTCTCTTTGGACCCTTTAACTCCCAGATGCTTTCTCGAATTTAAATTTGATTTGGCGTCTTGCTTTCAAGCAGATTCATTTAAAGTGGTGGCTCTCAACTTGGGGTGAGGGTGATTTTTGCCTCCCCAGAGACATTGGGTGATGTCTGGAGATATTTTGGTTGTGACAACGGGGGACAGGAGAGATGCTACTGGCATCTAGTGAGTTGAGGCCAGGGATGCTGCTAAAAGTGCTAGAATGCACAGAACAGCCCCCTGACAACAAAGATTGATCTGGCCCAAAATGTCAAAATTGAGAAGGTCAGGAAACCCTGGAAGGAAGGACCAATTTTTAAGGTCGTGGAAGAATGAAGAACTAATGAAAAATTAGGAAGGACTTAAGTTCTGCTGACTAAGGGTGGGAAAGAAATACCAGCCAGGAGAGGCAGACATGACAAGATGATTTAATGCTCTTGTCAGGTGTATGGAGTTACGTGACAGTGATGTCTGGACTGTGTGGCTTAGAATCACTTTGGCTACTTGCCCAGAGTTTCAAGGTTGTAACTGATTTGCATATAATGATATGCTTACATAAAATATGTAGTTATAATAAAGACAAACAACCGTGGATGGGTTTTTTTCTTTTTAAATGTATGTCTGCCATTGCCAGATAATGATCATTTGTTGGGCATATGCTGGGACCTGGAACTGTGTCAACATATTTTTTTAAGCTATACTTTTGGTTTCTTTTTGTTTAAAACAGCAACCTACATGAGCTATCCTCGTGAGGATAGATTAATTGTTTCAGAAACAGAAGGAACTTCTTTTGGGTTGCTTGCTTTTCCACATGTAGAGTAAGTTAGCATGGAGGCAATGCAGCTTTGGGATGGAAGGACTTTCAGGGTTTCTGCACAAGGAAAAATATGCCTTATGTACTTGAAATATTAGCATTCCTAAGAAGCTTAAAGGGATTTGCACGTCACAACCTTAAAGTTATTCTAGGTCTGTTTCCCAGAGTCTAAAATGAGAAGTTGGCTCTGATGAGCTCTAAAGTCCCTTCCTACCTAAAAGTCTAGGATTCTGTCTTTCTCTTCCAGCCAGTTAGGAGTGAGAGAGTGGGTCATGCGCTCATCTGAGCAGACTGCAGGATTAGATGCCAAACTTTCTGAATATATGCATTTTCCTAGGGTGAGTTTCCATATGTACATGATAATCTAAATAGTCCATGATTCTAAAAAATTAAGATCTACAGTAGGATGTGATGTTAGTAAAGTCAGGATTACGAGCTTCCACTTTCATGGCTATTAATAGAGGAAACTCTATCTTGTAACCCTAGACCCCACGACTGACCCTGGGGAACTACATGCAAATGTGTGCTATTAGTCACAGAGGTAGAGGGAAAGCAGCACACTTGGGTCGGGACCCTCATTCCCCTCTACTCAACGGGGTGGTCACTGATGAAGAAGAGTTGTAATGAAACCTCATCAATCAGAGCTACATGTGGGATTTTGGAGGACCAATAAATGTCACTAATCTTTCTATCCAGATTTTGGAGTTAGTAGAGAGATAGGCCAGAGAAGACAGACAGATGGGGAGTTAAAAAGAAAGTTGGCCTTATTATTGCTTAAGCTGATGGAAAAATATGGTTTTAAATGTTGGCCAAATAGGCTTAGTAATACTCCTCTTGAATTTGAAAGACTTACTCCCTCGGTCCCTGGCACAGCCAGACAGCACAGGGGACCTCCTTTCCTTTGGCTGAACAGAATGTCTGACCTGCAGAAGGTCATGGTCTCTCTGAAGGGTCCGAACCTGGCATTGCTCAGCTCTGTCTGCTGACCTCACCAGTCCAATACGTCTCTCCTTCTCAAGGGAGAAATGAGTGAAGGGTGGAGAGCAGTTTTCCCCAATAACTTTCCCTTCTGGAATGTTGAATGGTATTATCTGTTTTCTTTAGAGCATCAGAAGTTAGGAATGAAATTATTTCGGCCAAATTTAAGTGTATCTCTGAATCAATTGCAGATTGAAATATAATATTGGTGGGGAGATATCTTAAGGGACTTATTTGAAAAAATGGAACTAAAAGCTCTTCAAGGCCGTATAAAGTAGAAAAAGACTTGATCAGAGAGTTTTCTGAGAGATTGCCCAGAGTAAAGTTCTAGCAATATCTCTTAAGGCCAACTGATGAGGGTTAGACCTTGTCACGTAGAGCTAAAATGTACTGGGAGGAAGTGCTGCACAGCGAGACGCGTGGGAGTGGGCATCAGAGGATTGGTGCCCATGTAGACTAAACCGAAGAGGTTTTGTGTCCTGGGAGAGATTTTTACCTCCATTTTCTTAATCTAACTTGAGCTTCCCTCGTTCTACAAAAAGTTCTCTGACTTTCTAGCAAATGTTCGATAAACTTTAAATGTTGCCCAGCTGTCACTCTTCTCAAATAATAACAGTAGTCACCTTTGGGGAAGGTTGAAGACAGCCTTTGGGGAGAGACAGGATGTTTTCTCAAGGGCTTCAGGGTTCTTATCTGTATGGTGCCCAGTGTCCCAATTTGTCTGGT